>NW_017728992.1:16029270-16031995 GCF_001723915.1 Gavialis gangeticus | reverse complement strand
AGAGAGTGCTCAAGAAATGTGTGTGTATATGTATGTGTATATATATATATGTGTGTGTGTGTGTGTATAGGCAATCCTTTGCAGTTAAGGATGACTGTTTTCCATGATTTCTTTATCTGTGGGTCTAAAGATGGCTGATGAGGTTGATCTGGGATCAACAGACTCTGTTGCAACTCAGGTCAGCTTGGGCACATATTTCTGAGTGGGGTGGCTGACTCCAGATTCTTTATTTGGTCCTCAACATGCTGTTTATGCCACACCCACTTTTCTGTCTCCTGTTGTCATTGTAAGGTTTCAAAGTATTGAGATCCTTGCCTCAGACTCTTCTTCCATTTGGGGTGGTCCTGGGTGATAGTCTCCCATGAGTTGATGTTGATGTTGCACTTTTCAAGTTAGCCTTGAGGACATCCTTGAAGTGCTTTCTCTGCCCTCCTCTTGAGCTTGACTGAGGTGGAAGGATAAAATTTGTATAGGGATTCTGGAGTTTGACATCTGGATGACATGGCCAGCCCAATGAAGTTGATGTTGGATGGTCATCACCTCAATGTTCATGGTGTTTGCTTGCAAGAGGACAATGTTGGTGTATCTGTCTTCCCACTGGATTTGAAAGATTTTCCCCAGGCAGCATTGATGGTACTTTTCCAGCAACTTGAGGTGTCTCCTGTACATTGTCCATGTCTCCGCTCCAAACAGTAAAGTGGGGGATCATTAATGCTTGATAAACCTTGAGCTTGGTTTCAGGTCTGATGCCCTGGTCTTTAAACACCTATTTCTTTAGGTATCTGAAGGCTGCACTTGCATGTTTGAGATGATGTTGGATTTCTTCACTGATGCCAGCCTTCTGCAAGAGATGGCTTCCAGACCATTCTCCAAAGTCTCACCATAAATCTGAATTACCAGAGCAGGGGACTGCTCATTAAGAGCTTGTTGATGGAGGACCTTAGTCTTATGAATGTTAAGCATAAGTCCCATTTTCTTCTATGCCTTGGTAATGATGTTGACAATTGCCTGAAGGTCTGCTCCCAGGTGAGCACACACTACAGCATCAGCAGCATGTTGGAGATCCATGATTGAGGTCGTGGTGCTCTTGGTTTCATCTTGGATCTGGCTCAGATTAAACAGTTTACCATCCAACCAGCTAACTGTGGGTTCCAAAAAAGCATTAGATAAATATCCTGAGCTCAGGTCTCTCTCCAACACAAAGGACACAACCCAATTAAGAAGTGTCAGGAAAAGGTCTCTTCTGAGTTAACCCTAGACAAGAAAGATGTGCTGAAGGATAGAGTCCTTGATCTCCTACCCAAGATTCAGAGAGATATGCCTTCTTATGTGGTCTGCCTTGATATTCTGAAGATTGAGTAGGTAGGCTGTGGGTAAATATATATCTAGTGTCAGACTTCCCACCATTTTATCTATTCCTGTTAAGCATAAGTTTACTGCTGCTTGTCATGATCTGTATCAACAATCCCAAAGTACAGTACAAAAGAATTCACAGTAGATATAAACCACCTTGAGCTCCAGAATATTGAGGCATATTCTTTTTTCATGCTGCAATCAGAGACCCTGAACCTGGAAGTTATCCATGTTTGTCCAGTGGTGGCACTTGGTGGCAACAGCTGCAACATGGGGGTATGAGAATGGTTGGAGTAAGGGTCTGCCTACCCCCAGCTGTTGAATTTTGGGAAATACTGACCCAGGGCACAAAACTTATTCACTTCACCTCTTTTAAGTCATCTGATCCAGAAGGCAAAACCAATTTCTTATCCTCATTGCTGGGTCAGCCCCTGATTTGTGAGATTGGGTTAGATAGTGTCTGGGATCTTCGCTGAGAGAGGTCTGCCATGGCTCATGGGTCATCCAAGGAGCATTATATCAGTATGAAATTTGACTTCTGAGTATATACTTTCTGATGCAGATCCTAGGGCAGATGGTGTGCTTGAATATATTTTAATACTTTCTCTAGTCATCCAGCCAGGTAATGGTACACAATACATTGTTTTTCCTGAAACATGCTGCTATCACTGGAAGAATATTTGTGAATATCCTAAGGCTAGGAGACAGATCCAAAGAGCAAGATCTGGTGTAGTTTAGTAGTTTTGACCTATCACAGATCTCAGGCACTTGGAGATACTGATATGTGAAAGTAGATCTTAAATGCTGAAAGATGCAAATTAGCCCCCATCCTCATCCGTGTTCCAGAGAGGCAACTATATTGGCTAACAGCACCATCAGGAACAACACTGGAGGAACAAATGTGTTTCCTGAGGTCCAAGGTGGGTCACCACCTTCCTTTTTAGCAGGGAATTAAGAAGTAACTGATCTATATAACAAGTAGTGGTGTTGTTATAGGTGCGATAGCCCAGAGCTATGAGAGAAGTAACATTTGTGAGGTCATATCTTTTATTGGATGACTTTGTATTGTTGGGAGAGGGGAAACAAGCTTTCAATCTGCAAATTAGAAAACAGAAATGTTTCATAGTTTCATAGTTTCTAGGGTCGGAAGGGACCTGAGCAGATCATCTAGTCTGACCCCCTGCCATGGCAGGAAAGAGTACTGGGGTCAAACGACCCCAGTAAGGTGGTCATCCAACCTCCTCTTAAAAACCCCCAGGGTGGGAGCCTGCACCACCTCACTTGGAAGCTGGTTCCAGACCCTAGCCGCCCTGACCGTGAAGTAGCGCCTCCTGATGTCCAACTTAAACCTTCCCTCCGCCAGCTTGTGACC
>NW_017728992.1:16016569-16028563 GCF_001723915.1 Gavialis gangeticus | reverse complement strand
GCCCTCCTAAAATCTAGGGCCACCACCTGACTGCTTGCCTTTGCCACCTTGCGCTGAATGGTGAATTCTAGCAGGCAGTGGTCACTGTCGCCCAGGGGGTCAAGCACCCGCAGCCCCCTCACCAGGTCGTCGCCCGTGGCCAACACCAAGTCCAACAAGGCATCCCCCCTGGTGGGGCTGTGCACCTCCTGGGTTAGATGTCTTATTACCAGTGGGAGGACATTTCTCACAAAACAACTATCTCATCTCTGCTTTCACAGTTCTTGTCCTCAAAGAAAATCTATGCAATACCTTCAGAAGGCAGGCTTAGGAACATGAATTCATAATTTTACTGTACATTAAAAAAGATGAACTTAACAGAGACATTGGCTGTATAGCTCATTATAACTAACTTTTGCCTTTTCCTTGTTTAGCTTCTCTTTGCTCCACAGATTATAACTGCTCGCTTCCCTTTCAAATGGTTAAATGCATAGTCACAACTACAATAAACTAAGCTTGCACTTTGCTTGAATTGTATGTACTTTTTTCCCAGACCTGGTGAAGGGTACTTGATGCCCAAAAGCTTGTCTCCCATCTCATCCAACCACACAAATGAGTCCAATATAAGATATTACCACCTCACCAAACAACAAAGACTAAGAGTTCAGACCAACAAACTAATCACGGTGAATTAAAGGGGGGCAGGGTGTTTTTGTAGAGCAGATGATGCACAGTTACTATGCTTGTGCCCACTTTAAACTACCCAAGAACAAGCAGACAGTTTGATTCAGTTTCTTTCACAGATAGAAAAATGTTCCTACTTCAGCCAGCAGGTGGCTGAGAGGAAATGAGTTCTGAGAGACTTGCATTAGGGCTGTATGGGCATGTGTAGATGACACGGGAGTTAATGTAGACCACCCAAAAATTTTAATGCAACTTTTTTTCTGTGCAGTGCATTTTTGTTTGCACAACATGGTGTTCATGTTTGCACGAATGGTGCTTTCGAGTGAGGTAAGCCCCCATGTGTCATTCCGCTCAGATTTCAGTAGGGGGAGTCAAATACCAATTTACCCCTTAGAATGTCTTTCCTAATGTATTACAGCAGGAGGTGCATGTGAACCACCCTGGCTGTCCAGTCCCTGCCCCCAGACTTTCACTGGGCTGTTCTGACTCTCACTGGCAGTCTCCCCTGGGCATGAGAATGGTCACCCCCAAATCCTTGTGACCTCAGTTTAAAGTACAAAGGGAGGCAGGATACATACACATTGTTTTAATACTGCTTGTAAAAAATCTTCAAACTGAAGGACATAAGATACCAGCAGCTTCAGAGTTGGTGCTACCAGGCAGGCCTCGGGTTCCTTGACAATGACCCACATTTTCGTGCAGGCAGCATGCTTGGGTGGGATGGGCTTCACCTCTCCACTAAAGGCAAGTGTGCCTTTTATTCCAGGTTGGCTGATCTCGTACAGCGTACTTTAAATTAGCTTTGCTGGGGGATGGGGCCACAGGGGAACATGATGACACTTCCCAGCCAAGACGGGCAATGAGCACAAGAAGTTCCCAGGTAAGTGACAGGGGTCTGGATAGTCCTGGGATTAGGGGGGTCATGCATACACCCACAGGAGGTCTTAAATGCCTCTAATGCTTATAGTATGGGGAACAAGAAGGAGGAACTTGCCCTCCTGCTAGCTAACACAAACCTGAACATAGTGGGGCTCACTGAAATGTGGTGGGATTCAACATATGATTGGGCAGTAAACATCAAGAGCTATAGACTGTACAGATGGGATAGAACTGAGGAGAAAGGTGGGGATGTGGCACTCTATGTCAAAGAGCAATACACGTCCTCAACAAACGGCACTGAGTCAGAGGAGGGGCAGACTGAAGTGCTCTGGGTTAGAATATAAGGGGGTTGAGGGGAAAGGGACTTAATAGGACTTAATAATACTACAGACCACTCAACCAGGGGGAAGAGCTGGACTGGGAATTCTCAGGTCAGCTTGCGGAGGCAGTTAAGTCAAGGGACACAGTCATCATGGGTGACCTAAACCATCCGGACATCTGCTGGAAGGAGCAGTCAGCCAGGTCTGACTGCTCATGTAGTTTCCTAGCTGAGATACAGGACCTCCACCTAACCCAGGAGGTTCACAGTTCCACCAGGGGAAATGCCTTGCTGGATCTGGTCCTGGCCAAAGGAGATGACCTGGTGAGGGGACTGCGGGTTCTTGACCACCTGGGCAGTAGTGATCATTGTCTACTGGAATTCACCATCCAGCACAGGGTGTCAAAGGCCTGCAGCAAGGCAGCAGCCCTTGACTTCAGGAAGGCTAATTTTGATGAGTTAAGGAGATTACTCGAGGAGGCACTGAAGTTCCGGAGGGGAGGGGAGTTGGGAGTCCAAGATGAGTGGTCATTCCTTAAGGAGATGATCCTCCGAGCCTAAAGGGTGACAGTCCCAACACAAATCAAAGACGGCAAGAGTGCTCAAAAGCCCCCATGGCTCACCAAAGGCATTCAGGATCATCTTAAAGCTAAAAAGGAGGCATACACCCAATGGAAGGGAGGGGCCATCACCAAGGAGGACTATACTCCATTGCTCAAGACTGTAGCGGGGCTGTTAGGAAGGCTAAGGCAGAGGCAGAACTGGGACTGGTGACCCGGATCAAAGATAACAAGAAGTCCTTTTTTAAATACATAGGGAGTAAAATGAAGGCACCAGGTAACGTGGGGACCCTGCAGGACATGCTTGGAAATCTGGTGGTTGTACCAGATGATAAAGCTGACCTCTTTAACAATTTCTTTGCCTCCATTTTTCTGAGCAGGGACTGGGACACGCCCCCCACTGGGATTCCGGATGGACCTAGGAGAGGTACAGCCAGGCCCAAGGTCAGAGAGGACCTAGTCAGGAAACTTCTGGTGGGATGGGATGTGTTCAAATCAGCGGGTCCAGATGATCTCCACCCAAGTGTGCTGAGCGAATTGGCAGAGGTCATTGCGGAAACCCGACACAGCTTTACGAGCGCTGGTGGTGCTCTGGCAAGGTGCCAGAGGACTGGAAAAGGGCCAGTGTAGTCCCCATTTTCAAAAAAGGGAGGAAGGAGGACCCAGGAAACTATAGGCCTGTTAGTCTTACCTTGGTCCTGGGGAAGCTCTTTGAGAAAATTATCCAGGAGCACATCTGTGAGGGACCAGCAGGGGAGATTATACTTAGGGGCAACCAACATGGGTTCATTAGAGGCAGGTCCTGTCAGACCAACCTGGTTGCCTTCTACGACCAAGTCACAAATGCCTTAGATGCAGGTGTTGCAGTGGACGTAGTCTTTCTGGACTTTAGGAAGGCCTTCGACACTGTCTTTCACCCCATTCTCATTAAAAAATTAGGTGACTGTGGTGTTGATGACTACACATTCAGATGGGCTGCAGATTGGCTGGAGGGCTGCACCCAGAGAGTGGTGGTGGATGGGTCATTTTCAACCTGGAGGGATGTGGGCAGTGGGGTTCCCCAGGGCTCAGTCCTCAGGCCCGCACTGTTCAGCATCATCAGTGACTTGGATGAGAGGGTGAAAAGCACCTTGTTCAAATTCATGGTTGACACTAAGATGTGGGGAGAAGTGAGCATGCTAGGAGGGAGGGACAGGCTACAACTAGATCTGGACAGGTTGCAGGGGTGAATGAGCCCAAGTGTCTCCAGAACAATAGGTAAAAATCATCTCCTGAAGTCAGTTGTGCTATATTTTCCCTCTTGCCTATGATGAATTTTCTATAATTATGTTGTTTCTCTTAGAGACTGTGAAAAAGGGGAAACATTTTTTATTTAAGTATAGGAGAAATTATCAGAAAATTATAATACCAGGGGCCACATAAATGGTTTGACATGTGGCTAGCACTCCATGGTTATGGTGAGTTTGTTATATCACAGTTTATATATTGCAATTGATTTGACAGGCAGTCTGGAAAATACCAACATTGTATATAAATCAAAAACAGGGATCAAGGGGTGGAGTGGGACTGAAGACCAGACAATACTATGGCAATTAATTCACTGGCCAAGCCCTATGCATCTGTTTCTCTACAGTGAATCAGTGATCATTCTTTGATTTTTTTCCCCCTGTTTTTTCCCATCTAAATATATGCATTGATGACCTCTGCAAAGGCAAATTGCATCTTCTGACTCAAGAGAGGTAGTTAACCATGTTAATCTGAAGTCATGCAGAAGACAGGATAGATTCACACCTTATAGACTAAGTCAGAGATGTATAGCATAAACCTCTCTGGCTCCTGCCTCTCTTCTAACTTGCCATCATGAACCTCTACCTTCCCCCTGCCTCATGGGGAACAGTGGTAGCAAGAAGTTTTGTGTGCTGGGGACACAGCATCCAGGAATAGATCATGAACAGTGCACTCTGGGATCAAGGATGGGGAGCAGTCAGTCAGAGATGTATCTTGGAGTTGGAATGAGATGTGATTATCATGAGCAATACTGTTCAGTTTGGGGGGTAGTTAATGCTTTGTATATGTAGGCTGCTGTCTACATGAGGAAACCACACCTTTTCATAAACCATTGTCACCAGCTAATATTTGCAGTGGTTCTCTCACATGGCTGACCCTGCCAAATAGATGGTGCTCCTCTGCCCAAAAGAATCAGTCAAATTCTGTTTGCCTAGACCCATGTTATAGATCCTCCAACCTCACCCCTCAACCTGATGTCCCAGTTCACTTCATCAAACCCCAGGTGATTGGATGTAGAGGAAAATGGTTTCAGATTTTCCTTGTGTAGATGGGCCCCAAGTCCAGGGACTTCAAAGCACTCAGTGAAGTGGGTCTGGGGCATAAAAGGATTATTTTACTAATCACTGGCTTGAGCAGAGGAGGTCAGCACACCAAGGCGATCCCCCTACTCCTGCAGACAGGAAGTCTGGATCCATTATAACTGCCAGTGGCTGTCATTTGGGTTTCCAAAACTTGTAAATACTTTATGTGGGGGTTCAGAAGGGAAATGAGAACTCATGAGCTGATGAACAACTGCGCCATGGAGACAGCAGCTCACCTCTGATTTGCTTCATCACAGGAGATGATGTAATAATTCTGTGAGGTCAGCAACCCTTGCCGATTGGCTATCTTGCTATTATGACCTCAGCAGTGCCATGGGAACTAGTTCAGCTTTACAAGAGAACCTTACTGGAGTCTTCTGGGGCAGAGATGGACAGGCAGAAGGGAGGAACAGCAGAAGGAGAGAAGTGATGAGAGACAAGAAGAAAGGCAAAGGAATCAAGAAGAATAAATTAAGGAGTGAAATAGATGGTGAGTGATCATGCAAAGCAGGAGGGGGAGGGAAGGTAAAGGATCATATTGCGAAGAGGAGGACTCTAAACCAGTGTTTCTAAACCCATGGGCCATGGTCCAAAAGTGGGTTGTGAGAGTATATGAAAGGGTCATGAACAAACTTTAAAAATGGATTCTCCTGTAAAGGAGAAAAATGTGGCTTTTCCCTTGCAGGCTGACAGCGTTCCTGCCTGTGAGGGGCTTGTTTGGGGCCCCCCATGCCCCTTACACCTACCCCAGTGCTGACCCAGTGCTCCTCACTCCCGGCCCGCTGCCCCTGCTCGACACACTGTGGGGCTTGGGCCTGGGGGCAGAGGGTAGCGGGCCGGGAGTGAGGAGCACTGGGTCAGCACTGGCCATTGATGTTTACGAATGAGTCCTGGTACAAAAAGGTTGAGAACCACCGCTGTAAACAATCATTGGATGCACACAGAAACAATCCTCGGACCATGGGCCACAGCTCAGGCCTCTGCCTAGCTGGGTACCTTAACTACTAGGTTACAGAGTCACACCTTTGCTTTCTCTGCTTCTGGCCCCCATTTGAATCATGCCTTCCTTTCTGAACCCTGGCCCTGCTTCAATAGTGATGGTAATTAGGACACTTTCCAAAGAGATGTGGATTTGAACCCTTTCCAGCTGAGTGGCATGAAACTGAAGTCTTCTCCTTTCTAGGAAAGAACTCTACCCACTAGGCACTTATGTAAAAAGTGACCATAGGTACTAGTACCACCGTGACCATCCTGCCCCTCATGTCTTGAAAGCATGGATGTGCACCTTAAGTGGACTGAGATACCTGCCTGGAGCCCTGACTCTGGTGTCTAAGCCCTGAAGGGGGAGGAAACAGGAGGTCAAGTATGTCCCCATGTTCAGTGTTTCCTATTTAATAATTCAAATTGTCCCCCCCATGTTGAGTAGGTAGTTGGCTTTGTCTCTCGGTCTCTGAGATTCCACATTCCCATGCTTTGTGTAGGGAGCCTGGATGCCCAACTCAGAGGTCTGGATTCCACTCCAGTGGCTGGGAGCCTAGATTCGAGAAGTTCCAGTGCCTACATCTTTTATCGGTTCTAGTTAGAAGTGCTTTCACATTTATTTCAACTTGCAAAGGCCTATTAAAACTGTAACTGCCTGGAGATCTCAGAACAACTATGGACTCTCCCTGTGCCTGAAGATGGGTGCTTATGCCCGAAAGCTTGCAAAAAACTTTGCTCCAACTACTCAAAAAACCTTGCCTGCATTATGCACACTTCAACTTCACTGCATATTAATTCCTGTAGCCAAGTTCCAGAAGGATGCATTAGTCCCTGAAATGGGACACAGGTACCTAATTCTGCTTAAGTCCAAAAAAAGACAATCCCATGAGCTTTTTCTAAAGTATGAATTCTGGTGAGTTAGGTGCATACTTTCAGAGGAGAACTTTAGTCTCTGAGTTCAATCGATTGAGGAAAAACAGCCCCCAGCGAATAGATAGTCAGACATTGTACTTGCAATTGAAGGGCCATAGCCAAGACATAACCAAGCTCAGGAGCCGGAGTACTAAGTCAAGGTAAGGAGCTGGAATGGTGAAACTGAGAATCCAGAGTCAGGAACCAGAGTCAGGAAGTCAAGGGGCAGGCCAGGATGGGAAGCCAGGGAATTCAAGAGACTGAGCGGGAACTGTGCAGAAGCAGGGAAGGGCTAGGAAGCATTTTGAAGGCTGAGGAATATGCTTGAGTCAGGGCCGTGGGCAATAGCTGGGGGCCAAGCTTTGTAAACAAGCAGTATACAGGAACCGTTGCAGGCTGCTCAGCTGAGGATCCTCTTTTTTGGAGTCTGCTTGTTCAGGGAACCTGTCAGACTCTAAGTCCAATGGCCAGGTCTCACGTGAGAGATGAGGTCAAACAACCAGGTCTCATATGAGAGATGCTGTATTATGTAGCCATGACTCGGGCATCTCAGCTCTATAGAGGAAAGCAGATCAGACACCCCACCTTGCTCAACGCTACCTTACTCAGTGGGCACATCTACATGTGCACTTTAATGCACAGTAGCCTATTTTACTGTGCATTAAGCATCACCTAAAAAGTGTGCACTTGCACTACTGCTCATTAGCACAGCCTAATGCACATTAATTTAGTACCTCACACTGGAGGTACTAAATTTAACGTGCATTAGGAAAAGTGCATTAATGCATGTGTAGATGTCCCTAGTATGTTTGTTTGTTTGTTTATGGATCAGTCTTTAAGGAAGCATCTAACATCCCATACTAACTATAAAAGGCTCCCAAGTGCCAGACTCTGTCTCTTTAAGTCATCATCCTGAGACCAAGTACTTAAAACATATATATTGTGAGACCTAAATTGAAAGCTCTTAGGATATTCTGGATCTTGCCCACTTACTAGCAAAACCTTTGCTTTTTCTCCTAGTATGTATGCACCTGACTTTACAGTATTTAAGGGGCTAGAGTCTGCTCTCCCCTTGTCTGTTGGCACTTGCTGTTCTTTTCATTGGGTAGCTGGATGGAAAGAGGGGAAGACAGACACCTGCGAAATTGGATTTTAATTTTTTAAAGAAACAAGGTTAGGGGGGCTGAATATGTGGAGGATATGGCCTTCCTCACCAGCCACCTTTGCACCTGTACAAGAGAAAGGAAGTTTTATTTCTGTTGTAGAGATGAGAAATCGAAGAACACTATTTAAAAACTTGAAAGGTGAGCGTTTACACTGAGGTAGTTAACATGATATAGCTGTCTTGAAGTAAGATCCAGCAGAGAGATGTCTCTGCATTTTTTACCTAGTTGAGGTAGACCATGGATGGGGCCTTGAAAATTGTCCTCAACTAGCCATACCAAGGTAAAAAAAACCAAACAACTATCTGTACCTTCTCTCCATCAGGATTTTATATTGGGATACATATCCTTTAGTTCTCTAGGTGTAAAAAAGACACTTTTTTTGGAATGAAGACTTAAACTAAGGCCAAGTCTACACAGAAACTTGCATTACCAGTTCAGTGAAACCAGTAAAATCACCAATGTGAATATGTGTTTTGGTTTCAGAGTAGCTTATATTGACTTGTCTTAAATTTCTGTTTAAAGTGGGGAGGGGAGAGGGAGAGCTGGATTGTTTTAGTTAAATAGGGATAAAACTGACTGTAGAGGGCACACAACCAAATATCTCTGAAGTAAAAGAGGGAAGGGTTTACTGTGCATCCTCTGGTCAAAAATAAATGCCCATGCACACACCCCTACTCTGAGGTAGATGAAAGCCAACTCAGGGCATGTTAGCCCTCTTTCACTGAGAGCTGAACCATTGCAGGTTAGCTTTCATCTGTGGTAAGATAAGAGAATTGTTTACATAGGGAAAACCCTACCTTGAGTCGGAGGTTGGACTAGATGACCTCCTAAGGTCCCTTCCAGCCCTCCTTTTTTATGATTATAATGCACATGGGCAGTTAATATGAAGCAGCTGACATGCAGTAAAACTTTACTTGACATAGTTTGTTAGTATGCCCATATCCTAATGTACACTGCACCAGCTTTGTCTATACTCAGAAGTTGACCTTATCTGACTACACTGGCTCAGCTCCTTCTCTAGTTAAATTGGTATAACTTTCTTGCATGGGTATTTAAATCGATCTACGAGTCCTTTACCGATTTATGAAAATCAATTTCTTACCAACATCAGTGTAGCTATACCCTGATGTACATTAGTATAAACGAGAACTGAATACAATCCTAAGAATTGTCAAGTACAAATTTAAATAATGGTAATAAATGTAAAACACAATTCAGCCCTTGGCACTCAGATAAACTTATAATGAGCAAAGCTGTCACACTCTTCATATGTTCTCTCAAAATAATATGACATTATCACTCAGTGGGGACACTTTTAACTGGAGAAATAGGTAAAACAGCACAACTTTTGGCAACACATTTCATTTACCTCGTAATGGAGGTAAGGAATAGTATTTCTTGAGTAATCCTAAACATTGGGGCATTATTGCTGTGCTATTAAAATGGTTGTATTAAAAACAAATGTTCCAAATATACACAGAATATTCTAAAATGTCACGGTATTAAACCAGAGTAATGACTCTTCTAACCATTATGGAATTATAAATTTTAAATCAAGATTTTCTAAAATGTGACCTATTACATTATGAAACTGAAAATAAATTTTAGAGAGGCCATTTTAAGTATTTTTATGCATGGATTTATATGAATTATTCAGAACTTTCATTATTGTACACTGGAAATGTAAAATTTCATTTGATTCATAATTTGGAGATCTGCAATATTTAAGGCCCTGATTCTGCAAATTGTTCTGCATTGGCACACTGCTGTACACATATGGGACAGCTGGCAAGATCCAGGGCCTCAGATGGATTATAATTGTAAGATAACATCTAGAGAATATCTAACATAATTTGAACCAGATCACAATTATTCTGCTCTTTCAAGCAGCCACATACAATAAATAAGGTTGTATGAACCTAAAAGTTTCTAAGGATGCTCATTTGAAGCATTACAAAATTGTCCAAATCTCTCAGGTCTGCAAAATGAGGCTGGATTTTTTTTTCAAGGACAGTTTTGCCTCTAGAGAAGTCCAGTACTTCCTGTGCCTAGTCAGACAAGAGATAGCACACAAATAAAATTTCCTAGAGGAACAGCTCTTCTGCAGGAATCACAAAGGCTAAAGAAAATAATAATCATCACAAGACTTAGACCTCAGGAGAGATTTATTTTCAGTTTCAATAAAGAGTGAAACTAGTCTGAATCTTATCTAAGATAACTAGCCCATTCCTCATATTATATGGAGACAGAAAGGTAGACATGTGAAATTACATGGTTTAATACTGCTTAACACTATTTTCCTTTGGTGCGGTAGTTTTGATTCTGGGCATGCCTCAAAGTGCTTAAGCCTTCACACTGCCAAGCAGCTGGTAGAGTATAAAATATTTGTGTACCCCCTGGTGCTTTGGCTTTCTCTGTCCTAGGTATGTGCTTTAACCATAGGCTGTCAAGTCACCTCTCCCCTCCTCCCATGATAATTTTAGTATTCAGGAGGGATGGGGAGAGGCCCACTGCAGGAGCCCTACAGAGGGATAAGGGGATGATTCTAGGCAGATTGCGGCTCATGGTCCCTCAAGAAGAGGCAAGATTTATACCCACCCCTCTCATTCCTGGATAACTGGGCAAAGGTGGGGGCACTAGCATCAACTCCTAACATATTTTGCAATATAATGCTAGCTTTGGCACCTATTCCAAGGAGAGGGCTAGTGTCCGTGAATCCCCACATCCCTGAGACAAGTGAGACGTCAGCCTTTTGACTTAGAATTTCTGGCTGATTCAATGGCTCCCCAGTGAGTCTATGGGCATCTGTGAAAACCATTCTTGGGTACCCAACTCTCCCTGTATGTAGTATAGGGGAGCTTGGGGGGCCTGGTCCTTGTAAAACCCTTTGCTTAGGTGTCCCCATTCCCACAACTGAGCACTTAGCTCCAGGAGAGTTTGATCCAGTTGGGCAGGATTAGGCACCAAACCTAATGCAGTGAGTGAAAAAACCTAAATGCCTCCCAAGAATGATCCTGATTCCCCAGTCTTTAAGCAGGGAGGTGCCAATAGCTAGCCCATAGGGAATGCTAGGCACAGGGGCAAAGCTAAACGCCTCTTCCTCCTTGAGTTGAGGCATTTTGGTGGAAGACCACCCCGTAGGGAGGAACCTACCCAAACTAGCACATCGCACTGATAGCAGTACTGAAATAACTCTTGAAGCTGGTGGTGCTGCACAGCCCTCCTTTTGTCCAATAACCTGGCTATAAGAGGATGTGTTCCAGAAGTCAGAAACCTAGGTTCTAGGCCCACCTCACCCTGAGTAATAAATGCATGGCTCCCACTTCCCAGGAGAGTGCTATAAACACTGGACTATGGGCTAGGCTGGGTGCAAGGACCCCTCTTCACCCATTCTGGTGAAGCTGTTCCACTGGGCAGCCAAGAATGCAAGATTCAGGGGTTCAGATGGGAGCAAACAGGAGGGAGCCTGACTCTGTGGCCCAGTAAAGTAACCTTGCCTGGGAGGAGAGGGATCTTGGTTCCAGGTCTTGCTGCTAGGTGTTTTTCTGTGTTTTAACCAATTATTTTCTGATGAAAAATGCATATGCAGCCCAAAAAGCACCAAGTGGGGAAGAGAGTCTGTATTTTAATAGTTGTAGCAATCCCTTTTGACTCAGCGTGCTGGGTTCTGGTCCCTGTTTCTAGACCTGTTTATGCCTTTTTTTATTGGGTAAAAGCAGATATAATCCTGGCAGCAGGGAGCAGAAACCCAGTCTCTACACCACAAGGGAGAGATTTATTTAAGCAAGAGTGTAGAGGTTGTTGTGGGGCATCCTATTATACAGGCAATTGGCACATATTCACAGACATCCTGAGACCTACTCTCATCAAACTTCATTATAAAGTTTGCACACCACCCCCTTCCCCACCATCAAAAAAATTGAAAAATACTTCACTAGTTCAAAAGTATTGGTCAAATTCAACATTAGGATGATATATTCTTTGTGGCTGAGATTTGCCTGAAACTTTTTGCACAGATCTAATACAATTTTGCATAGCCAAAGCATAGCTTCAGGCAGGAAAATAAAAACTGTCCACTTTTATTATTGTTTGTACAACCACAAACTCCAGCTGCAAGTTAAGTGGAGTATTTTGCATGGGAAAGA
>NW_017728992.1:16005411-16011569 GCF_001723915.1 Gavialis gangeticus | reverse complement strand
CCGTGATATGCCCCTGCCACTCACTCCCAAGTCATACCTCCAGCCATGCTGCTGCCCCTCACTCCCAAACCTCAGTACCCCCCACCCCCCGACCATGCTGGTGCTTTTTACATGCACACACACACCCCCCGCAACCATCCCCAAGCCCTGGCCCTCCAACCCCCACCCCCACCATCAAAAAAATTGAAAAATACTTCACTAGTTCAAAAGTATTGGTCAAATTCAACATTAGGATGATATATTCTTTGTGGCTGAGATTTGCCTGAAACTTTTTGCACAGATCTAATACAATTTTGCATAGCCAAAGCATAGCTTCAGGCAGGAAAATAAAAACTGTCCACTTTTATTATTGTTTGTACAACCACAAACTCCAGCTGCAAGTTAAGTGGAGTATTTTGCATGGGAAAGATAATAGCTGGACTTCATTTGGAGTATTAATAGCTGTCTTGACAGTTTCATCTATGTAAATGTTATTACTATTTTAAGAGAAAACCATACTCATTTTTCTTAGTTTATTAGCTGGAAAGTTCACGTGGTAAGAGGTACATCGTTCTCAGAATATAAATTCACTTGCATAGTACAACATACTTTGTGCAGGAGACATTACACCAGTTTCCAGCCTTACTCTAGTGACCCATAAAAAGAACTTCAGATTTTTATAACCCTGCCTTTGTTTTGGCATCTGTGGGCACCAATAGCTGCAGGTGCCTATAGTTACGTGCAGGCACAAATGATAATCTTCTCCATATCATTCCAATGTTAGTATATGTACTACTATTGATCTAGAGGCATAAGTGCAAGCCCCCTTCTGGAGTCACGTGGAAGACTGTCCTCAAAGGACCCAGCCTTTAATTGGGTACCTGGTCTTTTGGACTGGGAAATCAAAGGCATCTGGGCATGCTTCTAGACACATCACTACCTTGTATGCTTTTGCCTGGAGAAACAGGCATGGCTTAACCACGCTAGCACACGTGGCTTGTAGACTTTGGGATAACTTTTCAAGTTTTATTGTCCTAAGTGATAACATTCCTTGGTTATGAAGCCCTAGTCCAGATGTTAGATATCTAAATGTTAGAAATCTAAATGGGGTGATCTGACCCCAGCTGACTTCCTGCCCCTTGGGCAGGGGGCTGGACCCAATGACCTCATGAGGTCCCTTCAGGCTTAATGTCTATGAAATCTATAAATGAGAGAAATCTTGCTTGTACATAGCTATAAGGCAGACTTTCAGCTTGCAATCCATTTGCCCATAAAACTGAGAAATGGAAATTCTGCATCTTCCACACACAACTCAGAACATTAGTGGCAAGATTGTTAGGTGCTTGACATCATTATTCATTCCCCTATCCTGGTTTCATACACTTGTCATGCCCTTACGAATTCGTGATTTGAAGCCATGGAATATTTTGGACATCCCAAAAACAGTTCTTAGGATGTCACATGAAAATCTAGGGTTGCCCCAGTAAAATCAAAGCATATGTTCTCTGGTTTGGGTGCATTATGTTCGTATCGTTCAAAATCAGGCCTTTAATGTGTAACTATATAAAAGCTAAAGGCAGAATTCTGTTTCATTTGGTGGATGACCAAAGCACAGCTCACAACCAGATATGAGTTACCTGACTAAAGTGTAGGAGAGATTCTATTATTGCTTTGGGTATGGAAGTGCCTCCATTATAGGAAAAGGCTTGCCCTCTGGAGCTGTGCAGATATCTCCCTACTCCTAAAGTGGGTGTGTAGGGAGGTGCTCAGCCTTCAAGAGGTTGAAAGCCAGCTAGCTGCAGGTGGTTAGCAATCAATAGACTACTTAGCTGGAAGGTAAAGGCTGGGATCAAGCTGCAACTGATGACTTGTAAATGAGAGTGTTAAGAACTTCAAGAGCAAAGTGCAAAGGAGGGAGGGGAGATGAGCATGGGCACTGGCAGGGGCACTCTTTGGCTTGGTGAAGTGGCCTTGTATGAGAGGGGTGATTTGTTTATTATGATTGTGAAGCGAGTGGGAGGAATAAAAATGGTTTCAAAAGCCTAAACCCAGAGCTGGCTGGCCTAGATAAGGAAGCTGGGTGAGTGATTTGCTTACACTGGGCAATTATGCGGCAAGAGGGGGTAACAGAATCACTCCTACACAATAATCAGGTAGTTTTAAGTAGAGCTTTGGTCACCTACTAAATGAAATGGAATGCTACCTGAGAGGTCTTCTCAACTAGATACCGGGTGCTGGTGCATGTAGGTAGGCACGGTGAAATTTTGTCTAATTGGAAAGACTTTCCCTGTACATAGATGTACTTCAGAAGCTTGTATTACTGAGCACTCTTGAAGGATATGGTTTATCAGTAATTGCAAATGTATCATTAAAATGGACTAATATTTTAAACTCAAATACAGATTAGTCTGTCCCAAGCTCCTAGCTACTTTCTTTTTTTTGAGTTAAGATGCTGTTTCATTAGAAATGAGTTGTGATACTCTCTGCTCTTTCCCAGGCTGTTCTTGGGAGCCAGCTTCCTGTTTGTTTTCACATGAAGATTGAGGTAAGTGTTTCTGTTTTAATAAGAAGGATTATATTGTACTGAAGAAAAGAAATACAAGCGGTCCTGTGACAGTGGAAAGGGTTCTGAAACCTGCTTATGGCATGAAGCAAAGTGAAGTAGTCTCTCTGGCCTTCATTTCACTGCATCAAAGACACACAGCCACACTCGCTACAGGACTCATTTAACCCTTTTCAAAATGTCAGGTAAGAAAGAAAAGTTACTGTTTCATAAGACCTTTGTCACCCAGAGCACAGTGACAAAGGTGGGGGTCCATGATAGGAGATGGGGCAAGGAGGCTTCATAATGTACAGCATACAGCAGCCACCTTTGGGGGAGCTGCAAAGGATGGCACCAGGCTGCAAGAGGGTAAGAAAAGAATAGTGGGCAATGCCCCCAGTGCAGGTTGGAGAGACAAGGCTTGCACTTCATTCAGGTCTGCAGTAATGTACCTGTTCCCTCTGCATATGGCCTCTGTGATAAGGTGCAGTTGTGCTAGTAGAAACCTGAGTAGATTGTGCATTGGAGGGTAGTGGAATTCCTACACCTCATGTATGTCTTTTCCTGTTCCTACATATATTACTCTTGCATACTAGTATTTATGGCACAAGCAAAGAATATGCTAAACTCCAGTTGACAAGGGTGCATGGCTACTGACATAAGCAGACATGGCTGCTGCTCTTGTGAGGCATTTAACAGTCTAAAGACACTGCAAAGCAAGTAATGGCAAAACTGAAGAGGGGTTGGAGTGTTGTAGAAGAAGGCAAGAATGGGTATAAAACAAGATTGGTGTAATTAGTAAGAACATGTAGCTGGCTTGGCTGTATGGGCCAATTCCAAATTTTAAAGGACAAACTTGAGAATACATGCTGGCCCACAATCAGGGAGTGGTGGGTCTAGAACAGGATCACTGGTGAACCCAAAGATGCTGAGGACTTTGATTCTGCCACAGGCCTGTTTTTTGTGAATCCCTTGTCCTTGATCAAGGGTTTGATCAGGAGGAGCAGCAAGGAAAGGTGAGATTTTTAGTAATGTTGGAGAGTGACACAACAAGATTTGGTGAGAGGCAGAAGAATACAAGGAGTTAGGCAGGCTCAGTTTAATGTTTGGGTTCCCATGCTGCAGATCCTCCATGCAGGTTATGATGACTACATGGTAACCTTACACTTCCTGGCAGAGGCTCCCCTGAGCAGGTTTCCTCCTACACTCAATAGAGTATAGCCATATCTGCACCATGCTCTGGGTGACACTCAGGAGCACAGATTAGCCTACCTGAAGTCCAACACAGATGCATAAAAACCCACACACTGAGTGAGAAAATGCTGAACATGGTGGTGGGTCTGCTCTCCTTCCCTCATTAGAGCTGAGATGCCTGAGTCATAGCTGCATAATAAGGGGCTTGGCTGGCCCCTGTAAGAAGCCACACAGGAGGGCTGGCTGTTAGCAACAGATGGGGCTACTCCGAACCACAACCAGAGTCTGAAGGGTTCCCAGTCAGCAGACCCAAAACAGTGGAAGTGTTGAGCAGCTGAGGTTCAAGCCTGCAGCTGTTCCTGGCCCCTGCTTCTGGTTCCAGCTAGTTTCAAAGACAGCCGGCACAGAACAGTATAGCACAAGAGCACAGCTGCTACCCACACTAACTTTATTATGAATGCACAGTCCCAAGTTCTCCTATTCCTACTGAGAAGGTACAAATATATTCCAAACTTTATCAGATTTTTTTTTTGATCCCCCCCCCCACCCCACAAGACTTCAGCATCATGGAAACATTTGTAATTTCTTGGCTTTTTCTGTATTTGTGTAGCTTTATTTCAGCCCTGAAAGAGATTTTCCTTTTCTTGGCATTTAGTCCATGTATGTGCATGTCTCATGAACACTGGAAAGCTTGCCAGAGTATCAGCAGCAGCAGGGCATGGGGAAGGGGGAAGCTTCCAGGGCAACTGGAAAATAAAAAGTCCAAGAAAGAAACCCAGCAACACCAGATTGTTGATGTGTATACTATGTGCCTGCATTCAGGCAAACACTGTCTCCAAACTGCTACTTCCTGGTAGAATTCAATAACAGCAGCTCCCCACCCTGAAACTGAACCCACTGCAAAAGTATAGTTACCATTCAGAAGATAGGATCAGATATTACTCCATCTAATAAACACCTAAATGTAATTCTATTCTGCTTTGCTCAAGTTTCTGAAAAATAATGCAAACGTAGGTGGGTCTTCCTTCTGCTCGGTGCTTTTTGTGACTTAGCCTTAAGTCACAAGTTGATGGCATGTTGCAAAAGTAGGTACATTCATGTTTTTTCAGGGATTTTTAGGAAGTTACAATAGGCTCACACTTAGGGCTAGATCCTATTTCATTTTGTACACCCAAATGGCATTTACAGAGTGACTAGATGCCATTTTTTAGCACTCATTCATAGTTTGTGTCTTTATTTGCCCTCTGGCATAATAGAAACACCTTGCACACATACTTTTTCTTTCCAGAGTCCCATCTATTGCACTGGTTTGGTCTCTTATTCCTGGCTTGGTATATCTCCCTCTCTTGGCTACCCAAAGGCCAGGTTCACAAGGAGCATAGAAGAAAGGGACTAGATCAGTTGGGGCCAGACTTTTTTGGCAGGTGCACCACAAGCTAAGCCCTGCACCCTCCCTGCTTTGATCCCTTTTCCCTGCCTGATCTAGTCTGTTTTCTGCTTTGCGGACTGGCATTTCCTCCACCACACCCGCCTCAACTGCCTGCCTCTGAAAGGGGCCGTCTACTTCAGCCACCAGGACAAGAGGTGCCAACGGTGCAGCTATGCGGCAAAGACCCTCCTCCATGTGCTGTGCAGCTGCAGGCCGCATGCCAGAGCCTGGCAGCTCCATCACAGCACTGTCCAGGACTGCCTGGTGAGGGCCATCCTGGCCACAGTGGGGGAGATCTCCGTGAACCACATCATCCCAGCCTGCAAGAACCAGATGTGAACCAACATCATGATCACCAGTGAAGAGGTCAAGAAGGTCGTGATTGTGGACGTGATCATCCCCTTCAAGAACCAGCACCTAGCCTTCACCGACGCCCGGCCTCACAAGTGGAAGAAGTATGCCCCTCTGGCCGACATCCTGAGGGGCCGTGGCTATGATGTGACAGTTGATGTGCTCATCATGGGAATGCTCAGAGCCTGGGACCCCAACAACGAGAGCATCCTGCATGCCTGCCGCATCTCCCGCTGCTACACCAAGCTGATGCGCTGCCTCATGGTGTCCAACACAATCCACTGGTCCTGCAACATCTACGTGGAGCACATCACAGGCCACCACCAGTACTCCGACCCCACCAGTTGGACCGCTGCTGGAATGGACCCAGAGGGGACTGCCTGAATCCTCCTCTGCACCTGATGGACTTCACTTCAGGAGGAATCTTCAGCAACAGAGGACCCCTGCGATGAGACTATATGGACTGAGACACTTTCTTCCACCTACTCCCTCCACCATTGCGGACCATTGTACAGGTTTGTGTGTATCTAACTTCTTTCTCTCTCAGTGTTGCGAGCCCCCTCCCTCCCCTTCCCCCAACCCCCGGGCTTAGTTGGCTAACATTGTATTTTCGGTAACCTAATTGCGTTCCCCTCCTCACCCCCATCCCTCTAATGTTAGTCC
>NW_017728992.1:16004799-16005198 GCF_001723915.1 Gavialis gangeticus | reverse complement strand
CTGGCTTTGTCATCTTTTTGGATTCACAATCCTAACCATCTACTAATAAAATTCAAGATGTCCCTTATTGTTAGTCCCTTATTCTTCCCCAACCTGCTGCATGCCACTTGTGGCATGCGTGACATGGATTAGTCACCCCTGAACTAAATGATCATAGAATCATAGAATCATAGAAGTAGGGTCGGAAGGGACCATGTAGATCTTCAAGTCTGACCCCCTGCCTGGGCAGGAGAAAAACTGGGTTCAAATGACTCTAGCCAGGTAGGCATGAAGCCTCTTCTTAAAGACCCCCAGGTTAGGAGCCAGCACCATTTCCCTTGGAAGTTGGTTCTAGATCCTAGCCGCCCTAATTGTGAAGTAGTTCTTACGGATCTCTAATCTAAACCTACTCTCCAACAA
>NW_017728992.1:16004378-16004601 GCF_001723915.1 Gavialis gangeticus | reverse complement strand
CTCCTCTGGACCTTCTCAATGTTGTCCTCATCCCTCCTAAAGTGGGGTGCACAGAACTGGACACAGTACTCCAGCTGTGGCATGACCAGTGTTGTGTAGAGGGGTAGGATCACCTCCTTGGCCCTACTTGAGATGAACTTGTGGATGCACGACAAGGTGCTGTTAGCCCTGCCAACCGTGATCTCTCATTGTCGGCCCATGTTCATCTTGGAGTCAATAATGA
>NW_017728992.1:15992901-16004367 GCF_001723915.1 Gavialis gangeticus | reverse complement strand
GCGCTCCATGTCTGCACCATGTCTGCAGAGCTGCACCTGCTGTTTTTGCTCACTGGAGGTGCCGCTTTGGGCAGCTACCTCACGCCCACCTTACGCGAATGCTGACGCGCCATTACAGAGCATGCCTGTTGGTGCACACTGTTCGTGCGCGCTGCCTGTGCATGGCTCGGGAGCGCGGCTCCCTGTCGGGCGAGCTAAGAGGGCTCCGGAGGGCTTCCCCTCCAGATCTGCCCCAGCTGCGCTGTACCGTCTGCCCCACTTACCGTACGGGGAAATCAGCTGTTGCTGCCCCCGCTGCTGTCTCCTCCGCAGCTGCTGCCTTTGCTGCCAAGGTAAGGTGGGTACATGTGTGACACACGTGCACCCTGCTCCCTCTGCTCCTGCTCCCCAACAGTGTCCTGGTGGTTGGAACAATGAGCTCAGAAACAGAAAATACAAGTTCAAGCTCCTTCTGGGGCCTAGAATAGTGGGTCTCCTACTTCCTGGGGAGTACCTGTAGCAGAGAGCTGGGGACTCTCTGCTACTTTAAGGCAGAAAGGGCCCATGGAGAGTCCCAGGTGGGAGAGACTGCAGAGGAACAAGATGCAGGAGAGCTGGCCCAGGTAAAAGGGACCTATGAGTGCTTATAATAGGACAATGCTTGCATGAGTAGTAGGAAGTAGGGGTGTGTGAAGTGGACCCTATTTGATTCAGAATTGGATTCAGCCCAAATCAGGGACAGTGATTTGATTAGTTGATTCAGATCACTGTCGTTGATTCAATTCATCCGAATTCGAATCTGACAATTCAATGCTGATTCAGACAACAGCTTTAAAAGTTTTTTCTACATACGTTGAGGTACCAGCATGGCTCACGAATGCTGTGATGCTGGGGTGAATGGAGTGTCCCGCTGGATGGGGGGAAGGGGGCTTCACCTGCTTGGTGGCAAACCTGGAAGAGGACCGGAATTTCTTTCAGTCTGCTTCTGGGCCTGCGAGGGAGCGTGCTGGGTCCCCCCCTCCCCACGTTCCCCGCCAGCAAAGTGATCAGCTGCAGAGGGACCCCAGGTGCCCCCCAGACCCAGGAGGCAGCAATCACTGAGTCGAGGGGCATGGGGGGGAGCCCCCACATGCTCCCCAGCAGACCCAGAAGTGGACCAGAAGTGCTTCTGGTCCACTTCTGGGTCTGCTGCTGAGCGCTCTGGGAAGCCCCCTGAGCTTCTGTGGGACCCTCCATGCACCCCAGCATCACAGTGTTTGTGAGCCCCTACCTACCTAGAGGTATGTAGAAAAAACATTTAAAGCTGTGTCTATGTCCAAATCTCTGAATCTTTTCAAATTGATTCTGATGGTTCCGATCAATTTGGAGAGATTAAAGGGTTCTCTGATTTGATGTGTATTTGGAGATTCGGCCACCAAATGGGCCAAATCTCTGCCAAATTGAATTGGGGACCAAAGCTTCACATAGCCCTAGTAGGAAGTCTATTGCAGGGCTAGTTGCTGTACAGTAGGACTTCAGGCTAGAGCCCTGCAGGAAAGACTAGGCACTGCCACAGGTGGGCACTATGGCAACCAGGCAGTGAATCCAAACAAGGGGCACCTGCAGGCAACCCCATAGTCACCTGATGAGATAGGGGCAGAGCTCTGGGCATATAAGTACTGACCAGAGCCAAAGCAATACAGTCTGGTTCTGCAAGCTGTTGGGGAAGAAGCTTCTGGTTAGGGAAGTTGCAAGAGGGTACTAGATGGACTGCTGAGTTGCCTTGGGAAATACCAGTGAGACTCAGGGAGCTTACAGGGATATAACCTGGGGCAGGGATTATGTTTTTAGGTAGCAAGGGCTGCCCCAAGGACTTGTTTGCCTACCATGAAGTGGGGGAAGTTTTTTCTTCTTAAAGGGTCAGTGTTTTCCCTTTTGTTGATATTGGTAGGCCCAGAAGGGAGAGTTTGTAGCCAGGAGACTTATCTTTTGATTACAGTTCACACTAGTAGTTTGGGTTGGGGCTGTGAAGGGTGGTCTTTGGAGGTCCCATTAGTGCCTTAGGGACATGTGATTGCCTTGAGTCTTGCTAGGGGCAGGCCCAAGGCAGAACAGGTGCTGGACCTGGATCTGGGCAGAGTGTGGGGCCCCAGAGCCCAGGGTCAATACAGTGGCTTTGGTTAGAAGGCCCAGCTAGAGAAAAGGGGTGGAGGCCAAGAAAACCAAAGCCCCAAAAGGAGAGTGACAATACAGCGATGCTTTTGAGGCATGGGAAGTTGTGTAGGGGAAGGACAGAGCCACACAGTGAGCCATAAAGGCCTAACGGTGAGAGTGTCTAAGCAGCTGGAGGGTAGGATCAAGGCCAGTGGTGCAGGAAGGAGCTATTGGCTAGTGGATGGAGTAAGGCTCACTGTAGGACTCTCAAAACAGCCTCCCTTTCTTTGCAATAAGTACATCAAGGTGTGGCAGGAAAGGCGGTGAGGTTCCCTAGAGGCAGAGGAGGGCATGAGTTAGGGGCCACCAGGGGGCATCATGGCTGCCCCTGGGACCACAACATGCTACCATACTCTAACAACTCAAGTTACTGGGCTAAAACATCAGAGGGCCCTCTTCCAGCGTCTAAATTGTCAGGAGCTGTGCTTACAAGTTTCCCTAACAGACCTGCACTGGAGCTAGATCTAACCCCTACTGAGAATCCCCTGCTTTTAAGCACTCCTGAAATCTTCCCCCAAAACTTTGTAGAAAATGTTTGCATGTTGCAATGAGCTAGTCTTTCTTTTTTTGTCAGGAAGTTTATAAGTGTTTTAGATTAAAACATGCTTGAGAATAAACATCTGTTAGCTGGTTTGAAGCTGTGATTGCTCTCAGGGTTTAGCACTTACTGCTTGGCAGGGACAAGGTTTTAGTTAGGAATGAGCTGCCCCAAGACATTGTGTAATGTGAATGCAGTATGTGTGACAGCAGGTGAAACTAGGGGGGCAGTCTGCAGAGCTGTGCTGCCTGTTAATTTGGACAGCAACTCTCAGGGCTTGCGGGAGGTGGGGGCGAGGGAAAAAAGAAGAGGAAGTTTGAGGTTGGAGTAGGGAGAAGGAAAAGCAGCGAGGAGGTAGAACTGGTTAGCCCTGTACAGAGGAGTGCACAGTGGAGCCAGGGATCTCACTGGCTCAGTCAGACAGGACCATGGACTGAAGGAGCTGCACTTGGACTTGGGGTCAGCTGCAGGATGTTGTTTGAATGCTGTAGGGACTAAATCAGGGGTGGGCAATTACTTTGGCTGGAGGGCTGCTTTGGGACTTCTGGTGAGCTGTTGTGGGCTGGGGGAGTGGTGGGGGTGCTGATGCATTGGGGCAATTGAGCCTACTTGGCCCTAGGCCCTTCTGCCTCGCACCTGCCACTAGGTAGTGCTGGACTGAGCAGGTAGGCAGACGGGGTCTCCATGGAGCCTGGCCCAGGACCCCCCACAGGCAGGGCGCACATGGCCAAGCAGATGGGATGGGGCTGCAGGCGGGGGAGCAGCATCTGGGAGCAGGGCGGGTAGGTGGGGGCCAGGGCCAGGATCGCAGGGCAGTTGCAGTGTGGGGCTGGGGCCTAGGGCAGAACCACAATCTGCTCAGCAGGGTGGATGGGCCAGGGTGCCAGAGTAGTGGGGCCGGGTCTAGTGGCAGTGGTGACACTAGTGGCTGCAGCTGGAAGAAGCTGCTGGTGGCAGGACTTACAGGAAGTGCAATGTGGCTGCCACGCTGCCCTCACTATGCCTGGGGGCAATGAGACTGGCCGCATGTACCATGGCCTAGGCTGGCCCCTGTGCCTGGGCCAGGTTGGGGATGAGGGACCTATCTCAGGCTAGGTAAAATCTGTTGGTGGGCTGGATCTGGCCTGTGGGCCGTATTTTGCCTACCCCTGAACTAAAGGCTTGTTGGGGACACCTCCAGAGGGAAAATTAAGGTGCTGAGTATATGTTGCCACCATGTTGAAATTTCTTTACTTTTTACCTGTTCCCTCCCTTTGGCCTGTTGGCTTATGATCCTAACCCCTGTGATTTTCTGTACAAAAGTGGGAACTCCCTCTTGCTGCTTGTGCTAGTGTCTGGGGCTGCAGGGTTGGCACAATTCTTATTAAAATGCTTAATTGGGGGGTTTACATTGTATTATATCCTCTAATTAAGTAGCAAATACTATAGCAAAAATGCCACTTTTAGAGAATCCTTGTAGGACAAGGATAGTATTTAAAAAGACATATTTGGGCCTTTGCAGTGAAGTAGACAAAATCAGTGCTTTGCCTGCCCTACTGCCATGGAGTTACTTTACTGTGGAAATAAGCATGTTTCTATTGCAAATGAAAGCTTGAAGCACCATTAAGAGGATGGAGGCCCTGTGTGATTACACCTTTGATTCCTGCTTTCTCTTTGTTCCCAGAATGACATCATAGTTAGGGTGAAGGAGCTTATTATACATATACAACTTTGCTTGGAATATAAATGCTCCAAACATGCAGTGTGGGGGCAAAATCACTCCTAATTTATTGCTTAGTTAGTAAGGAGTTGATTCTGCAAACACTTGGGCATCTGAGTAGCATTACTGGAGGACTTAGATTCCATTAACTTCAAGTAATCTTCCAACAGGAGGAGGGCTACCTATGTGCATAGATGTTGGCAGAATTGGACCAAAATTAGTACTGAATCTTATTTTAGAAAAGGTCTAAATTGATTAGATTGTGTGAGTATGACCATCACCTGAATATTATTTCTGTACTTAGTAACTCAAAAGTGAAAATAAACTTAAAAGCAGGGAATATGCCTATACTGTTATTATGTGTTCTCCAATTTGAAAATAGAAAAAAAATCTTTGATGATTTATACATTGACTAATGTCTTTGTTCTTAAAGAGAGGCAAGGCTTTTGTGATATCTTTCACTGGCCCAACTGTATAGTCAGGAGAGCTGCTGGACAAGCTTTCAAGCATCAGGTGTCCTTCCTCAGGTCACTTCGTTCTTACAATGAGGAGCAGGAAACATCCTTAAATTTTGGCAAACATTTCTCCTCCATTGGACTTGCATATAAAGGGCTGCATTACACATCTCCAATCTTGCTGGGAGTGTAAATCTATGATAAGAAGACATCATTTGCCTTTCTCTGGGTTGCTGAATGTCCTGTACAGAGAGGTCACAGAATTACACTAGACCTCACATACTTGGCATTCCTGTGATCATCTCTTTGAGATTCAGCATGCATCCATTCCTCTATTTTGGGATCAGTTGAAGGCTCATCCTTAACTGCCCCAAACCACAGGAGCTAGCCCTCCCTGCCTATATTACCTTTCTCTGGCCCCATGTGGGAGGCCAGGAGAGATGCATAATGAGCAGACTGATTCTCAGAAGAATAAGAACAGGAAACTAAATAGAACATTTTTAGGAATCACTCCCCATTTCTTGTTTCTTTCTTTATGCTTGGCTCTAATGCTGAGCAGCAAGACAGAAAGTGGGAGGCAGAAGGCTCAGATGGACTTCTTGTTCTGTGCTTGAGTGAGTGGTACAGATGCTGTTTAGCCTTGGGCCTTGCTCAGGAAGGAGAGGTTTTGGGGGTGGACTAGTTGACAGGGTTTGTAATATGCATGATCAACAGCTTTGGGACTAAAGAGCATGCTTGGGTGTGGCTTAGATAGCAGTATAGATGTGACTTATTTTTCATCTGGTAATTAGCAGATATATGGTTAATAACAGCCAGATTCTATTAAACCTATTGGGTATTTAGGTGGATTTGTATGGCTAAGTGTGGTTCTATTCCACCTGCCCATGTCCCTGAAAATCCATTAATACATCTACTTTTGTAATGCACCATCTGAATCAATACTGAGTCACAAAAAGAAGCAAGGAGGACCCACACAGATTTTGATTGGTTTTTTTTCCAGGACTTACTTAGGCTGGGATAGACTCATGCTGAGGCATGTGGGTCCACTTATGTGCCTAATCAGTCAGCTAGAATTTGCCCCCTCAAATATTTAAATTGTTTGTTTTTTTCGCAATTTATATTATACCTTTCCCAAAAAAGACTCAGGGCATCTTACAGTAAGAGAAAAGAACAACTTAAAAAGGCATCTAGAATTTTAAAATCAAATACAGACCTACTAAACAACATATTGACCTAGCTTTGCTTGCCTGTTGAAATAGGAAGGTCTTGCATCAACTCTGAAAGATGTCCAGGCTTGGGTTCTGGCAGGCCTCAAGAGAGGAGTTTACCCAATGAGGAGCAGCTGCCAAGTCTTGCCAAGCAGATTTGATATACTGATGGCATTTGCAGGAAGTTGCCCCTGGCTGACAAAGATCATGATGGGGCATAAGGGGGAAGGTGGCCCCTTAGGTATGTAGGACTAAGGCTGTGAAGGGCCTGATAGGTCAAAACCAGAACCTTGAATTGAACCCAAAGAGCTAATGGTAGCCGGTACAGATACTGGAGGATTGGAACGATGTTTTCCTGGTGACCTACACCTGTCAGAAGGCAGGCCACCATGTTCTGTACCAGCTGCCTGATCAATGCCTGTACCAGCTTCTGGATGTTTTCTTGAGGGCAGCCCTGTGTAGAGCACATTGCAGTAGTTTAGCCTTGAAGTTACAAAGGCAGAGATGATGGTGACCAGATCAGAGCCTTCTCACCAGATGGGGTTGGGGGAAGGTGCTCCTAGTCACTGTCACCATCTGAAGATCTGGATGGAGCAGAGGATCCAGAAGCACCCAAAGTTGTGAACCTGAGAGACCAAAGGAAGCTGAAACCTATTAGTGACATGTCCCAATCCCACCAAAGTCAATTGGTCTGCCCACTGCCATCACCTCTGTCTTATCTGGATTCATCTTCAATTGATTCACCCTCATCAAGTCCCCAACTGCAGCCAGAAACTAGGAAAGAACTGAGACTGTAAGCCAGGGTTAGAGGAGAAGGAAAGGTAGAGTTGGGTGTCATCTGCATTCCAGATCTCCACATAATCTTACCCAGCAGACTTATATATACATTGAACAGAAGGGACAATATGATGTAGCCCTGAGGGACCTCCCACAACAAAAAAGATCCCAACGGGATGATGAGCATGCATTCACCACCAGACTTTGGAACCTACTTGCTAGGAAAAAGCAGAACCAATTTAGAGCAGTCCCATGAATACTCACCAGGTCCTGTAAATGCTTTATCAGCACCTCATGGTTGACTGTA
Source organism: Gavialis gangeticus (assembly GCF_001723915.1). Classification (NCBI taxonomy): domain Eukaryota; kingdom Metazoa; phylum Chordata; order Crocodylia; family Gavialidae; genus Gavialis; species Gavialis gangeticus. Next base: position 15,997,211 of record NW_017728992.1, on the reverse strand, counting down.
TTGCTGGCTGCTAAAAGATCTAGCAAGAATAGCAGGGCACAATTTCCCCTGTTGATCTCCAGGTGAAGACTGTCTACCAAGGCTATGAGTGCAGTCTGGGTGTTGGTTATATCCAAGGCAAACGCTAGACTGGTAAGGATTCAGGAAACTGATAGCATGAACCTGGAGTTGTCAGGCAGCCACCCATTCCATAACCTTCCCCAAGAAGGAGGAGTCCATGTAAAGTGATGGTTTCTTGAGCAGAGGCTGGACAATCACAGATGTGAGAACATCCAGTCCCTGCTCTCCCAAAGGAGGCATTGGTAACCCCTGTCAGCAGTGGCCCCAATATCTCCTGGATGGCTGGCTTTCACAAGCCAGGAGAGGCATGGATTTAATTCATACATGGCTGTCAGGACCCAGTTCTGAGCCCCCAACTTACAGGCTCAAGGATAAAACACCAGCTCAGTCGTCCACCATGCCACAGGTCATGGACAATAGTGGAGGGGCAGGGAAAGGGGCCCTGCTAGGAAAAAGCCTTCTACTGCCATCCCCTGATTGGCCGAGGGCTCCAGGCTGCTGATTGGTTCCTCCAGTATAAATAAGGCTTCCTGTTGCCTGTGGGAGTTGTCTGAACAACAAGGCTTTTGCTGCCTGTGGACTGCCCTGTTGTGTCCTTGCTCCTGTATCCAGATCTGACCACCTACTACTGACCCTGCCTGGACTTCCACCTCTGTCTCTGCTGCAAGACTTGCACTGTTTGGAACTTGGCTCTCGCAAGGTACATACCCAGCTTGCCTTGTTTGTTGTTTTGGCTTTGATTTGGATTCTGACTTGCTGGGTTTGGCCTCGCTATCCCTTGGACCTCTGGTTATCTTCTCATGTTAACCACTAGGCAGACTTGCCATGGTTCTGTGTGTGACACTGGTCACCCTTATCTGCCCCCCCACTCCCCCCAAGCATATTCTCTGAATCAGTGGGTGATAGCAATTTAAAGTGATCCATATAAATAGGATGAGACTGGGCTTCCTTATCTCCAGACTGACTCTGCAGCAAAAGTGATGCTCCACAAACTGCAGGATATGGGTGATCCTTTTTCCTCCTTCCTTTGTCTGCAAAGTTGGTGGCAAACTTGTCACAGAGGTCGGAAAATAACTTGCTTTCCAGGCAAAAATATGCTGGATTAACCAGGCCATTCATGACCTGGAACAGTTCTACTGGAAATAAAACAATTCTCTAAGCAGGGGAGTCAGATGATCTTTTTCTACAAGGTGATCTTGCTGATGATGCTGAGACTCTAACCCATGGTCGTGATATGTTTATGGGAAATAACCGCCCTATTTAGGGTGTTGCAGATAACAACACAGATCATTAGGAAATCTTCTAAATATGGTTCCTGACAGAATGAGGGTTGCAAGCTCGTGACTTCTCTTGAATTTATTACCTGGGGAAAAACAACAAAAGCCCCCTTCCCCAAAAAATCAACAAAACACTTTCCTGTTTCCTTTGGCTTTCATTCCTAAAACATCCAGCTTTTATCATATACTCTATCAACAGAGAAAGTACCCAAGTAGTATCCATTGAACTGGACCTTTTCTCTATATCTCTTAATGGATATAGAAAGGATGAACCTTGGCACTCTTCTACTTATGAGAAATTCATGTCTCTTCTGAGAATGTACAACTAGCAGTGGCCCAAGAAAAGCTTAGGGGTAAACAAATAAATATTTTTCTCTCAGTTTTCCAATATATAAATGGGTTGGAAGGGATCTCGGAGGACATCTGGTCCAACCCACTAAATGAATGAAGGAATGTTAGTCCTACATCATGCCTAACCAATGCTTATTTGAGCTTCCTTATGACTTTGTCCAGTGAAGGAGATTCTACGGCTTCCCTAGGAAGCCTGTTCCACTGCCTTACTATTGTAGCGGGACGGAAAATTTTCCTGACGTCCAATCTAAATCTATTTTGCTGCAGTTTAAAGCCATTGTTCCACAGTCTGACCTCTGCAGCAAGGGAGAACAGTTGTTTTACATCTTCTATAGGGCAGCCTTTTCAAATATTTGAAAACTGCTGTCATGCCCCCCGCCCCCACTTGGTTTCTGTTTTTTTTTTTCCAGTGTTCAAGGAGACTCCCTGCCTTCCAGCTCTCCGTGTAGTACTGAGCGCAGCCAATATTTGCTCACCTGAACCCACCAACTGTGGGTGAAATCTTGGCCCCATTGACATCAGTGACAACAGTTCCACTAGTGTAAATGGGATGAGGGATTTCACCCTGTCCAAGCTCAGCAATCCTCACTTAAAGGATAGGGGGCCCCAGCTGTGCCCTGCTCCATATCAGCCCTCAGAAATGTTGAGCTACACCATGAAAGGAGGACATACAGCATGCTTCTGGGGGGGACCTGGGCAGCTGCATGCTACCTCTATGTTGGGGTACTTCAGGCTGAAACTAGAGGGGTATTTGCCACCTGTGTCTATGTGAGATGCTCGAGCTCAGTGCTACTAGGGCCCCCTCTACACATTGTACATACTATGCAATTACCTTGTTAACTGCACAATTAAGTTTAGATTGGTCACATGTGAAAATTAACTATGGTGCCTTAAAACGGTCCAACTAGCTATAAAATTATTGCTCAAAGATGTGTAATAACTTTATAGATCACTTCTATCCAGCTTTAATTTGCATATGTCTGCAGCTGGGAGACCACAGCAGCTGTGATCTCCCACCCACTGGTGGGGAGCACAGTGTCCCTGCAGGGCTGGGAGATCACAGCCACTATGATTGCCCAGCCATGGGGAGCACTCCACACAGTGGTTGGGAGATCGTAGCTGCTGCAGTCTCCCAGCCATTGCAATCTCCCACCTTTGGGGTGCTTCATACATCTCTAGGGCTGGGTGATCGCAGTCATGCCCCATGGCTGCCAGGACTGAGAGTCCCAACTGCAGGAGCCTGCTTCTTGCTGATGTGGAGGAACCCAGGATTGGGCTTCTCCTGCACTGGCAATTAGGTGTGATGGGATCTAAGGCATGAGCCCACAATCATGCCTCCTGCTATGCACTTGTGGCATGGCAGGAGGCACAATTGTATAAATCATGCATTAGATCCCATCATGCCTTTACCTTCATGTATAGAGGAGGCCTAAGACATGTCTGTGAATTGCCACAAATGTAAGGAGCATCTTGTGCTTCATGCCATTTGGGAAGCGGCTTGATGTGGTGGCTGCCTATGCTTCCCATTTTCCGTTTTTAGGTAGCAACCAAACCCTCAACTAAAGTGTGCGACTCCAAGTTCTTGGCAGCTCTTTATTTCTAAAGAGAAATGTGGCACAATACATGCCAACCTCCATAGTTACATCCCAGATGGTCTAACACTGAGAGACTGAAGGAGGCAACATTGTTTTAATGTTGATTGTGACCTGGGAGCTCTGATCTCTCTTGGCAATGAAATGAAATCTGTGAAGCAGTCTTTCACAGCTAACGGTGGTGGCTCTTAGCAATCCATGCTTTTCCATGTTGGCTGTGGTGCTAGGCTGCTACAGCCAAAACATGGTATTACCACATGCGCAATTTGTTATATGACTGTTTGTGCCCCCCTCCCCACATGGTATGAGTGAATTTGAGATCAAGGTGACTATTTTAATTTATCAGTTTCCACTTATATAGTGCTGTAATATTCCAAAACACTTGTGTTATGTCTATAAATAATGACATGAAGGAAATACTGTGCTGGGAAGAGGCATTCCAGGAAAGGTATTGTATGGTTGGTTATTTGTACTACATCAAGTGTTGAAACTGTGTAACTTCAGTCTTGTAGAATACAGCACAGAAAATGTGAATAATAGGCTGTATCCTTGGCTACTGCTCTGACTAGTTTGTATAGGCCAGGCAACACAAAGCATCTCTCAGGCCTGTTTACCTGTTCACCTAAGGGATTTCTTTGCTGTGCAAGAAGAATCCCTGAATAGCACAGATACAAACTAGCTGGCTTTTATGCTGGCTCCTGGCATGGAAGGTAATTTGAAATTGTGGCTAGGATGCTACTCTACTTGAGTAATGCCAAGCTTAAGTCTCTGCCTTGAATGGTTGGAGCAGAGGGTGAACAGTTTGAAGAATGCCTGATGCTGCCCTAGATTTATGCCAGTCCTAAACTAATACCAAGATAAAGTAGCCACAAATGCCCCTTTTTTTTTCCCCCCAAGGATTTTGTATCAGCTGGGTACTTGTGTATATTAGGCTCTCAGTCCTAAAGTGTTCAAGCATGGAAATACTCCAGGCAAGATCAGGGACCCATTATGCTAAAACCTGAATAAAGTCAGAGTAAGAGGCAGACAA
>NW_017728992.1:15975299-15987901 GCF_001723915.1 Gavialis gangeticus | reverse complement strand
GATATTTTGGTGCTTAAGTCTCTGCCTTGAATGGTTGGAGCAGAGGGTGAACAGTTTGAAGAATGCCTGATGCTGCCCTAGATTTATGCCAGTCCTAAACTAATACCAAGATAAAGTAGCCACAAATGCCCCTTTTTTTTTCCCCCCAAGGATTTTGTATCAGCTGGGTACTTGTGTATATTAGGCTCTCAGTCCTAAAGTGTTCAAGCATGGAAATACTCCAGGCAAGATCAGGGACCCATTATGCTAAAACCTGAATAAAGTCAGAGTAAGAGGCAGACAATTTTGGGGGTGGGGGGGAATAACACAACCACAAGCAAAGTGAAGAACTCTAAATGATAGCTCTGCAATGTTTAAATAAAAAATAATTTGTAATGGAATTTTAGATAGCAGATTAGCTAAGCAGAGTGACAACACGGAGGAGAAGGGGTGTGAGAGTGGAGGATTTTAAAGTGAAGAGAGAGAGCTGCATTTGAAGGAAGGTGGAATGACGCTAAGGAGAGGAGACTGAGTGAGGAACAGGGCTGCCACAGGTTGTGCATCTTCTGTGACAGGCTGCCTAATCTTACCAGCCCATGTCTCAGTCATGCCTGAGTTGTAGCTGAAACCCAGTGATTCTTAACTGGGGTCTTGCAAGATCCTTTTAAGGGTGTTGTGATGCCACCAGTGCCATGTGGAACTGCCCCTCTGTGTTTCTAGGAGACTCTGTGTGGGACTAGACAAGGAAGCAACTGTGGCAAGAGGAGTCAACTTGCCTGGGGGTGGTCAGATGGGATATAGTGTCACCTCTGCCCCTGCTGAGCTCAAGAGAGGTAAAGCAGCACCACTCAAGGCTCTAGTGTCAACTCTCCCAGCTGGGGATCAGCCCCTGACCTTGTCCCATCATGCTGGGTGAGCTGTATCCTCAAGTGTTAGCTGGGCTTTCTGGCAGGCCAGTCTTGGACCCTAAAAGGCAGCCTGGCTAATTCCCTAGTTGGCCAAACGTACCGGAGGCTCTAACTGGCATCCCCCTCCTGACCACGAACCAGCTGGCCACTTAGTGACTTCTGATTGCCTGATGAGAAGAGAAACCTCCCTACTTAGGTCCAGCTGTAGTAGCAGATTGAATGTCAGCCAGGAGTTTCTGTGGGTCTGCTGTGGTAAGCCTGTCTGCATTGCATGATCACTGGCTTTTGACTCTGCTACTGTACTGGACTCTGGCTTAGTGAACTCTCTCTCCCTTTGGTAACCTGGTCCCTGACTCCAGATCTGGCCTGTGACTTGTCCCCTGGATTTTCCTCTTGGGTTTGGTGGTTTTAGTTTTTGACACCAGACCCCTGATTCAGCCTGAAACTTGGACTCTGCTCTTGGCATTCACTCTTTTAGGTATTTGACATTCTAGCTTCTGTCTCTGGCCCTCCTGGATGGCCTACTCACTAGACCAGACTGCCTATACCCTGATCCTTACAACCAGGACCAGATGGCATCTGCCCTGGGTGCAGAGGTGTCATCTTGGGCTCCATCAGTGCCATGGGCACTGGAGGAGGCCCCAACATGGGTCCCATTTCCTTTCCTCCCCAGCTCAGCTGTGTTAAAGCTGCCTGTAGTTTGGCCATGCCATTTCCTCATCCCTTGAGAACCCTGTGCGACTCGCAAGCTCAAATTCCATGAGACTTGGGGTAGATCAAGTGAAGGAGATGTACTTGGCACATGGGGGATGGGGAAATGTTAATGAAGTGTGAATCTTTGTGCTCAGAAAAAAACGAACCTGAAGCAAGCGGTAGCTCAAATAGTGATAAAAATATGTTGTCTGGCACATGAGTCCAGGCATGACCAGTGCCCATCCTGTGGTACAGCACCAGCAGCTGGAAGGAACCTAGAGAGCAGAAGTGGGGTGCTGAGAAGGGGCTGGAGAGGCTGATGGGCAGAGGAGGGGAAAATGTTGGAGGCTGCTAAAAGCTGTATGTTGGGAACTTGGCAGATGAGCTGTGGATGTTAGGGAGAGTATGCATAGGGCCCTGTCATGCCATGTTTGCAGGCACTTGTCAGAGTCATAGCCAACAGGTAAGATGGGGGAAGAAGCCACCCCTCAGTCCTGCATGGATCCAGTTTTGCTATAGTCTTGATCTCTGTGCTGTCTTATCTGTTCATTTCCATGTGGCACTTACATGCTTTGCTGCAGTATTTTCAATCTTGGCATGCATTAAAGCTATTGCCAAATGTCATATTGGCCTGTGCAAGCAACCTGGCTGCATATTTTCTGCATATGAGTGGATGAAGACCATCTGTCCTCTCACTTTGCCATGGGACAGTATCGTGCAAATCCTTCGCATGTCTTGCACGTGCAATCTTGAAAGCCCCTCTGTCAGTAATATGGATTTGAGACTCATCTGCAGTTTTGAGCCTTTCTAGAAAATTTAGTCAGATATTTGCTGGAGTGGAGGAAGGGCCCAAATGCCATGCAGGTGATATCTTGGGGTATAAATGGATGTTGCCAGATGGAGTGGGTCAGGTATGTCAGGATTATACCATAACACATGTCACCTGTTGTCCTACAGGTAGGCAGAACCAATGCCTTTCTCCTCTAAGTACCAAGCGGCACAGTCACCAGTTGGAGAAGGAAGGGCATGCCATACACCTGTAAGAGTGTAATGCCTGATTTTATATGTATGGCAGGGAGCTTCCCCTGGGGCTCTGCACCTTGTGGGCTTGTGGCTCACTGACAGAATCTGCCTCCAGCTGTCCATAGCAGACTATGTTACGTAGTCCTGGAAATCAGCTGAGTGAAGTTTGATTGAGCCTAAGCCATCTGAGATTACTTGTATGTCTCCTGTGTTTTGAAGGAGATGCAAGGATCCCTCCCTTCTCCCTCTATTGGCTTTCATCTCTTTTAAATCGCCAAAAAGATGAAAAATCACATGTAGAAGGGAAGATCTGAAAACATTTTCTTGCCAGTGGTGAGATGTAGAATTGCCTTTATATGAGAACTGTTTCACTAGTAGATCACATGATTGTTCCCATTTGCAAGCAGTTGTTCACTGCGTTGAACATGTGATTTGACATCAGTAGGACTATACTTGCATAAATTCTCTTCCCTAAGGTTTGCACATTATACTGTAGTCCTAATTTTAATTTTAAATCCCTCTGTTAAAAGGAGTGTATTTTTAAGACCATCCCCCTAAAAGTGAAAACATCCAAATAATAAAAAATGCTGTAAAAAAACAAACAAAAGCCCCAATGTGCTTGGGAGGAGGGGGGCAGAGGAAGCAAAGATGAGTTTAATATTAGTTTATTGATATGTTGGGCAGTATAACTTTGTGCATTTCTAAAGTGTCCACCAGTGTAGTGTTGATAGCTTGGTGCTATCTGTTTTTAGTAACCTTAACATGATACGACTATATTCTTCAATGCTACACAAATGTCTATAGTAGCAAGGTAACAGACAATTCTGGGTCAGCTTATTTACCACCACTTAAAAGCCATTTACAACTTCAACCCTGCTTCTAGGATAAAGGGCCAATGGAAAGACCAATGTTTTTCCTTTTTATTATACACTTCAAAAAAAACAAACTGATTCTGCAGTGTGATTATTTATTTATTTTTCCCCCCCCATTGCTAACATAAATGAAATCTCATAACTCACCATTTTAAAAAAACAAACCAGGATCCTCCCAATCTCCAATTACAAGATAGACAGAGTCATATAATATTGATCAGATACTCACTGAACAGACAAATGCTATTCTACTTGGATGGATTTTTTTCTGTACTGATGCTTAGTAACATGCATAATAGGAACTGTCTAATTCACAGGGGCAAACATTACAATTTAAAGAATGCGTGTGTGCTGTGTAATAGGTAGAATCATAATATCTTGGTACCAGAATTCACTTAAGAAGCACCACTGTGCACTGTACCATATAAAAGTGTGTCTGATGGAAAGCATCACCTGCATGGATGTGGGCCAACTGTTAAAGAAGGAAAAAGAAGAGACTCTTTCTTCTTAGTTCTGTGCCAGTCTCTGAATTTGCTACAGCCCAAGGACAAGATTCCAGGGCCTTAACCATTACGGCTTTTTTTTAACCAGTGGATGGTAGTACTACCAAGCAATGTCAATTCAGACGTATAATAGAACACTTCTGAATCCATTGATTAATTACATATAATCAAATTACTAGTGTGTGGGCACATGTCTGTACACAGATGTGACTGATTAGCCATTTTGGTGTCCTAGCCAGAGATGCTGTTGGATGCCAGAGGGCGCGTCTACATGAAACCTTTACTGTGGAGATAATTAGTTGGCTTTGCAGTAAAGTCTGTGCATCTACACATGTGGCCCTATTAGGCCGCAGTAAATTTAATAAACACTGCTGTAGCATAGTACTTTATAAATACAAGTACTATGCTGTGGTGGTGGGGTTTAGTGTGCTGCAGTATACATGTAGACACTGACAGGGCTGGCTGGGTTACAGAAGTGCTTCAGCATGGGAGCTGCCTGCTGGCTAGCCCCACACTAAAGCCCCCCTGTGTGCCCCAGCTAGCCCCTCTGCAGCATGCTGAGCCTGGTTGGAGTAACTTTGGGCTGGCAGGCTGATCCCTGGGGACCCCTGCCAGCTGGGGCTGCCCCAACCTGGCTCGACATGCTGCAGTTCTGGGTGTGCAAGTAAATCTGGTACCCAGAAGCAATAAATACTGGCACAAACTCTGCCGCAGTTCATGAGATCCCACGAATATCATGTGTGGATGTTCCCAGAGCATGGCAGTAGGAAGAAGTAATGCTGAGTGCTGGAAAGCAGGGGTAGGGGGTGCTACAGGTGCCCTCTCTAAATTGGCACTTGGGGCTGATGCCATGTTAGTTAAATCAGTGTGTGTGAGAGACAATATAGTTATGTAGACCAATTTTGCAGTAGTAAAAAGAATACACGTGTTGACAAACACAGGTCGTGGCCTTGTATAGTTTGTCATCTAAAGCTTGCACACAAAAGTAATGCTTATTTTCATATTCTGCCTAGTCATTCATTTGAGAAATCGATTCAAATGCATTGTTGTTTTTAAAATTCTCCAAAGACTTGCCCCAGACTGAGTCTCAGACCCTGCTTTCTTCCTCCTTTTTTAAGTAACAGGGTTGAGGCCATGTAAGCACTTAAGTGGCAGTATTTAAAAGTCAATGGAGTATTTAGAAGATTGCGGGGGGGGGCTTAGAAGCAGTGTTGTTGTTGTTGTTACAAGTGAGTAAGAAAGAAGACAGCAGTTGCTTTTGGAAGCAGGTGAAATCAGAACTGAGGTTGATGGCATGCTGGACCAATAAAAAAAAAAAATTAGCTGGCTCATCCAAAAGCCACTGCTGTAAATGTGTGAGGTCTTTTTCGTATTTTAATTCTGAGCTCTCAGCTTCTGGAGCCCCAATTATGAAGCAAATGGCCAGACTCGAAGAAAGGCTTAGGTGATTAAAGTGGGACCTTTGTAGACTTCTGGCATCTCAGTCCAAAATTGCAATCCAAATCTTCCCTTCTTAGAGGTGCCTTCAGTTCACCAACTAGTCACTTTCCTGTTTGAGTCCAAAGCTCTGGAGGTTCCTGCAGTTCTGCTTCTTTGCACGCTTAGAGCTGTCCTGTCTTAAACTGATAGGCACTTAGGCCAGTTTTTCTTTTACCTATTGGGCACCTAATTCAACTTGGGTGCCTAAGTGTGATTCCATTCTATTCCAACCTGTTAGTCAATAGTTAATGCAAAAGGTGGGTCTTCTTCCTTTGTGTTTTTTCTGGCTTGGTCTTAAGATGATGGTCTGGATCAGGGGCTTGGAGAAACCCATCTCATTTCCCAGGAGAGTGTCCTAACCACCAGGTTATAGGGTAGACTGAATGGGGAACCTTCCACCCTTCCTGGTGGACTTTATTGGCTCTGGATTTAGGACCCAGAGGCCTTGTTCCGAGGGACCCACCGTCAGACTGACCTTTCCATTTGATAATAAGTGAATTTGTTTATATTGTTTGTTTCTTTTCTGTTTTCACTGTGTATCAATAATCACGCAATTCTATGCATCTGCTAAATCCTAGGACTCTCATCAGAGTTGAAATAATACATCTGGCCAGGATGCAGTCTTCACTCTGGAGCTCTTTCTCTTTTAGGTGTCAGATGTTAGCAACCTGGAGGTGGGATGTTGAGGTCCATACCCCCACTCCAGTGAGGTGGATGAGATGGGCTGGTAGTGTATCCTCTGTCCATGGTGGCCTTGGGGCCCCTTCTTGGGGGACGGATCCCTCTCAGGGACCGTCTCGAGGAGGAGGAACCCTCTGCTACTCTCAAGTCTCTGTTTTTGTATTCTCCTTCCCTCCTGATGACTCTTGATCTGTGGCTGCTGCTGGCCTCTCTGTGTTTTGTCACACATCCACCTCCTGTTCCGTCAGCATATTACAAGCTCATCCTACACGCATGCACTAATTCAGTCTTTCTGGGCCTTATAATTTGGTCCGTTCTCCCAAAACTGGGACTTGGGTCCTCCTGATCTGGGGCCTTTTTAGCTGGTGCCACTTTATCTCATGTTGTGAAACAGTATGGTACATGCCCTGTCTTTCCCAGGCTATGTGTTCTTGTTGGTCTTGTGTTAGACAGCTTGCCTGCTTCAAAGGCTGTGTGAAACCTGTATATGAGAGACCCAGGCTCTTAAAAATCAGTTCACCCCTGCTGCCCATCCTGAACCATTCTAACGTATATACAGTAAAATCTCTGGTAACTGGCACCTTACAAACCAACATGTTCTGTTAACCAGCGTGCCAGCTTGTAAGGTAAAGTGAAAGCAGTAGTGCCCACCATGGCACTTCCAGTTTCTCTGAGCCCCCACGGCTTGGGGGCATAACAGGCTGTACGGGGACTGCCTCCCTGTCCCACAGGGCCCATGGGAGGGGTGGCGATGCCCTGGATGCAGCGGGAGAAGTGGCAGCCTGAACAGGCATATGTTTGGGCCACTCAATTAACCAGCATATTTTGTTATCTGGCATCCCCCGATTCCTGGGGGATGCTGGATAATGGAGCTTTTACTATATGTATAAGCCAATTTCCCAAAAATCAAACCTTTTTAAATACCATTCCTAAGTCAACAGACCTAGGCCACTGTACAGCTAAGCATGCAATGTTGTTGGGCCAAAAAGAGGACAGCAGCATAACTCTCTGCCATGAAAAGCTCAGCTGAGAGGTGGTGGATTCCTTCCCAGGGCCTGTTTATACCTTTTACATTAGGTAGCAGCTGGAAAAAGAAAATCATCCTGGGAGCAGAAGGCAGATCTTACCCTTCAGCTCCCCACTCAGGCTTTTTGACTCGCCTTTCTGAGGCACCAAATTCTCTCCATCCACTGTGCAGAAAGCTTGGGGGCTAGTACCCATTCTGGGAGCTGGGCTCCTGAGCCTCAAATATTACCTCACCCAATTTGTAGGCACTGAGGGTTTTCCTTTTTAATTGGTTCTGGTCTACAGTGTAAATACATACCTCAAGTGAGAGGCAAAGTATTATTCTCACAGGAAATGCAATGCTGTAGAATTCGCCCTGTCGGTGTGAATTGCCTCCTATAGCTCTGATCTCATGATTTTCTATTTTAATGCAAGTTTTAATAACAAGCGCAGGGTGTCGAGTTTGCATAAAACATGGGTAACCTTGGGACTACACTGAAGTGTGTGTCATTGTGTAAGAATTGTATCTTAATTCTGTCTCCTTCAGCCTCCGTCCACAGGTCACAGTCTTCATTTTTCTGACTTTAGTTTCTATACTCCCATGGAGGCACCAGCAAAGAAGGATGACCTCTTTACTAATGCTTAACACATCAATGTCTAAATAAAGATCAGTTCTTGTTTTGAAAGATGTTAAAGATTTTTGTTCCAGAAATCTGTTTCTTTCTCAGCATGTGTAAAACTGGATCTAAAACAGAAGGATTACTCTGTCTGCATCTTTATCACTCATAGCTTTTACTCACAAGTGTCAGTGAGCTGTTTTTTTTTTTTTGTCTCCACTTTTTATGCCATGAATTGGCATGTTAAAAGACCTTTTGGCTGCTTTGAATTTGAAAAACAGAGGTTAATGCTACAGCCATTAAAATAACTTGTCTTGTTTAAACCTAGGTATGCACCTGCAAATCTACTCTAAACTGCTGTTGTGGAACTATATAAGGATATTTATATTTTTCAAAGTAATTAATGTATTCTTGGATGTCTCTAGTATTTTTCACTTGTCTTCTGTGAAATGTAAAGGATCTTTACAGCTTGTATCTTAACTGTCCAAGTAAATCTATTGAACAGCTAACTAACTGCCTTTGTTTCTGCTACACCCTTTCCATAAATAGATTTGCCTAAGTAACTAAACTGAGATCCAACTGACACTGTGCAGAGTGGAGAATGAAGTGACCAATTTAAAATGTATTTGTTGAGGGGGTGCATGCTACTATTCGGCAATCTATTTTTGATGTCCTAGTAACTGTGTCTTCATGGGACTTTCCAAGAAATTTAATAGCTTCAAGCTGGAAGCTGTGAAAACTGATCCACTTTTAGTGGCTTGTCACATGACATTATTTAAGCCCAGCACAAAAATGTGGGCATTCATCAGTTGTATAACTGAGCTTGCAGGAGATTTCTGTTGCCAGCTATCAAATATGACATTGCATTGCTCATAAAACTGGCCAGTGATTATGGTTCGTGTTGAAGTGTTTCAAATCTAAAAAGAGATTACCAGGTCATCATGTTTTTATATCCTGTTTGTGATACCTGAAGCTTATTCATGTTTAAAAACCCTATACTAATGCAATATTAAGGTTGTTTTTATTCATTAAAAGAAAATCTAAGTTAATATTCCCACAGTCATCTTATCCTGCCCTAATATACATGTAGGACATTATATTAGATAATCACAGAACAATGAGCAGCATGACATGGTAGCAGATGGCAAATATAACAGCAGAATGATATACAGGGCATTGGAATTATTGCACTTGTCCTTGGGTGATTTTTAAATGCTGTGTGTTTTACTAAAACACTTTTAAGTAAGCTTGATTGCATACATTTGAACTGTGCTGATGGTTTGCCATACATCTCACTAGAAATAATTGCTTATCTTTTTCTATATGAAACTTCTTCCTCCTTGCTCTCTCTTTTCAAGTAGAGGTTCAAAAAGTTTACTATTTGTACTTCAGGATGCAGGCCTTTTTTTTGCCTACAATATTCAGGAAGAAACTCCCTATAAATTTTATATTTTAAAGTAATGCATAAGTAATCAGATTCATTATGGCTGCTTCATGTTCCCTGAAATACCTATAGTGCTTCAGTTTGTAGGAAACAGTACTACTCCAGCATGGCAAGCATTGGACTTGCTTTTTGCTCGTTTGAAAGCACATGAGGGCATCTATAAATCATCTTGAAATTCAGTGGCCCCTGAGAGGATTCACCAAATTTTCTGAACACATAGACACACACACCTAATACTCTTTTTTTTTTACATCTCCCATCTCAGGCCACGATTCCAGATTTTTTGCAAGAAAAAATATCCTGGTTACAAGACTTGAATTCCTCTGTTTCTACCGCCAGCATTGGAGAGGAAAGCTTTTGTTCATGCAGCAAATGCAGAACTGTTCTTTCTTTTGTGCATCAGTGTATTATGAGGGATGTTTATAGTAGCAGAAGCTCTCCTCTTTATAATAAAGCTGTGCTACTTGCACATTAATGCTGAAAGGACAGGTGCTTCACAACTTAGTGCCACAGACTCCACATGGTTTCTCTTTCAGTTTTTATGCATCTTTTTTTGGCATGGGCAGTCCCTCTCCCCAGGGCTCAATCTAAGGTACCTTGTGTATGTATAGAAAAGAAGTGTCCTCTTCCCTGGCAGTGAAAGTTCCTCTTTGAGGGCTCCTCATGTGAAGGTCACTGCTTCACTCTTGGGTTCTGGGTACATTAAATGACTTCTGACAACTGTGCCTCCTTCCATGCCACATGAGCATATTGGGAGGCACAATTGTGGGATTGTGAATTGAGGCCCAATTGCACCACATTGCGGGTGCAGAAAGCCTAAAATCATGACCTTGGGTTCCTTCTGCACTGGCAAGTTCAGTGCCTGATAGTCAGTTGATCATTGGCTGGCTCAGGGGACCCACAGGGCTGTATGAGACCCTGGGTTGTCCCTAGAACTGGGTGACAATCGGCTGATCATTGAAAGATTGGGATTGCCCTGGGGCAGTCCCGATCTGCTGTCCAACTAAGAATTAGCTGGTAAGGATGGCCCCAGGATTCAAGCCCCATGGTATTCTCCCCCAGCTAACAATCAGCTGGATCTGCTCTGGGGCTCGAGCCCTGGGCTGGTCCCTGCCACACCTTCAATTTAAGACCCAATGGAAACTAGCTACAAAGTTATTACAAATATTTTGTGGAATAAGTTTCTGGCTGGTTTCTGGTTTTATCTGCCATTAATCCCCTGAAGGTGTGCCTAGTTTACACTTTAACATGTGATTAACTGATAACAGGCCATGGGAATGATTAGAACTATCCCTCCTAGAGTGAATTTATTTCTCACCCAGATCATGAGAAGATGATAACCAAGAGCAGTGACTGAGGGTTCCTGGGGACAAAAGCCATGGAATGAGGGGAGTTACCTTCAGTGCCTCAACATCCACTAAACACACACACACCAATGACTGGATATGTTACCAAGCCAACATTTCTGTTCTCCTACAGATCACGCCTCATTCTTATAGCCTCACACTGTATACTGTCATTTCCCTCTGAATTCCCTCTGTTGCACACTGGGTGCATCTACATGTGCACCTGACAACAGTTGTTACTGTGCAGTCATTTAGTACTTGCTTTAGAAAATACTAAATTACTGCAGTAACCACTGGTACTGTGCAGTCCTGGCACCACACAGGTTTTTTTCCAACCCTACTGCTCAGTAGCAATGAGCTACTGCTTGTTGCTACTACGCAGTAGTGGTGGCATCACGGTTTATGCCTGCTGATGCTATGTCACCATAGCTTATCACTACAGCAGCATAGCCTGTTGTGTAGACACGTCCACTGTCTACTCACTTTAAAGGCACAGGACTTATTTCTGGCTCAGGGGGAAACAGCAGACAAGAGGATGTGATGGCTGGTGGCCTTTTTTTCTCCATTAATCTCAGGGTCCTTGCATTCTAGGTTGTGATTCTGATAGTTTCTCTTCAGTCAGCCTCACCTCAGTCTCTGGAAAAATTATGGATCACATCCTCAAGGAAGCCATTTCCAAGCATGTGGAGGAAAAGAAGGTGATTAGGAACAGTTGGCATGGATTCACCAAAGACAAGTCCATGCCTGACCAACCTGATTGCCTTCTATGATGAGATAACTGGCTCTGTGGATGCAGGGAGACCAGTGGATGTTGTATACCTTGATTCTAGCAAGGTTTTTAATATGGTCTCCCACAATCTTGTTTAGCTTGCCTGGTGAGAATTACAGGCTGGATGAATGGATTGTAAGGTGCATAAAAAAACTGGCTGGAGCATTGGGCTCAGAAGGCAGTAATCAGTGGCTTGATGTCTAATTGGCAGCTGGAGTGCCCCAGGGGTCAGTCCTGAGGCTGGTTTTGTTCAATATCTTCATTGCCAACCTGGAAGATGGCATAGAGTGCACCCTCGTCAAGCTGGCAGATGACGCCAAACTGGGGGGAGCAATAGATACTCTGGAGGGTAGGGTTAGAATTCAGAGTGACCTAGACAAATTGGAGGATTGGGGCAAAATTAATCTCATGTGGTTCAACAAAGACCAGTGTAAAGTCCTGTTTTCAGGATGGAACAAACCCATGCACCACTACAGGCTGGGGGGCTGACTGGCTGGGGAGCAGCTGTAGAGGAAAAAGACCTTGGACTACAGTGTGCAGTAAGATGAAGATCAGCCAACAGTATGCCCTCATGCCATTATCCTTCTTGGTGACTGGATTACATTGGTAGGAGAGTTGCCAGCAGGGCAAGAGAAGTAACTATATCCCTCTATTCAGCACTGGTGAGGTCACATCTAGAGTAGTGTGTTCAGTTTTGGGCCCCCCACTGAAGAAAGGATGTGGACAAATTGGAGAGTCCAGTGAAGGGCAGTGAAAGTGCTTCGGGGGCTGGGGCACATGACTTCTGAGGAGAGGCTGAGGGAATTGGGCTTATTTAGTGTAGAGAAGAGAAGACCTGAGAGGATTTAACAGTAGCCTTCAACCACATGAAATGTGGTTCGAAGGAAGTTGGAACTAGACTGTTCTTAATGGTAGCTGATGATGGAGCAAGGAGCAACAGTCTCAACTTGCAGCAAGAGAAGTTTAGGTTGGATATTAGGAAGAATTTTCTCACAAGAAACAGTAGAACAGGTTACCCAGAGAGGCCTCTCCATCTTGGGAGGCTTTTAAGACCTGGGTAGACAAAGATTTGGCTGGGATGGTCCTTCTTTGAGCAAGGGGTTGGATTAGATGACCGCCTGAGGTCCCTTCCAACTCTAACTTTCATAGTTTCGTACCTTCTAGGGTCGGAAGGGACCTGAGCAGATCATCTAGTCCGACCCCCTGCCATGGCAGGAAAGAGTACTGGGGTCAAACGACCCCAGCAAGGTGTTCATCTAACCTCCTCTTAAAAACCCCCAGGG
>NW_017728992.1:15972895-15974577 GCF_001723915.1 Gavialis gangeticus | reverse complement strand
CCCAGTTTCTTAATGAGAACGGGGTGAGAGACAGTGTCAAAAGCCTTCCAGAAGTCCAGGAAGACTATGTCCACTGCTACCCCTGCATCTAATGATCTGGTGATCTGATCATAAAAGGCCACCAGGTTGGTCTGACAGGACCTGCCACTGATGAACCTGTGTTGGTTGCCCCTAAGCATGCAGTCCCCTGCTGGCCCGTCGTGGATGTGTGCCAGAATAATTTTCTCAAACAGCTTGCCTAGGATCGAGGTAAGACTAACTGGCCTATAGTTTCCCTTTCTAAGATTCTGTGAGTCTCTCGTTGCTGAACCTCCTGGTGAGAGGAAAACTGGCCTGGAAGGAATCTCCTGGGTTGCTGTGTCTGGTCTCCTGCTGTTACAGGTGCTGATTCCTGTAACACTTTCATAACTTGCTGAACTCCACCTTAAAAGCTTGTTTGTTTTAAATCTTGCTGCTCCTATATGGGGGCTGTTACAGAACCTCCCAGTTTAAATGGTTAGAACCTTTTTTGGTGCTAATATTGTCCTTTTGGTGTCTACTCTTTAGACTTATTTGTAGCCCAGAGTCATGTCCCTTCTCAGTCTCTAATTTGCTGGGCTGAACAAACCAAGTTCTAGTCTTTTTCTCTCACAGGATAGGCTCTTCATTCCCTTGATTGTCCTAACAACTTCTCTCTGAGTTGGTTTCAGGAGTCCATCTTTCTTAAACATGGATGGTCAGGTTAGGTACACTGTATTTTTAGACCAAGGAATCTCTTGGGTCATCTGCTCCCAGCTTGCACAGAAAGAACAGGCAGCTCCTACAACTTTTGCTGCCAGACAGAGGACAGGGGCTAAGTCTGAAAGTCTTTTTTGTCTGTCATGTCTCAGACACAGCTACAGATCTCCATCTATTTGCAATCCACAGGAAAGGAACCTCACTTAAAGACTGTTGCCTCATTCCTTTCTTCTACAGGAATGATCAGGGCCCACATTTTGCCTTTTAAGAAGCAACTGTTAGTTCTGTCTTCTTGCTCTATAATAACCCAGTACTTGGAGCACTTGCTCAAGAAGTAGGAGACCTGGGTTCTGTTTCCTTCTGGGAGAGGTTCAACACCTATAACTCCAGAGTGCAGCAACCACCAACCTATAAGCTATTCCAAGCATAGGCATTCTTCTCCTGGTAGAGATGGGCTGTTGTATTACCAAAGTTTCAGGCCCAGTGGATCCTGTATGATAGACTGCAAGAGGAACTAACTTTGTATGCCAGGGGTTAGGGTACTCACCTGGGAGGGAGAAGTTGGGGTTCTGGTTCCTGCTCCAAACTGTCTAAGCACCCACTGAAGAAGATGCATACTGCCAACTGCTGAAACACTTCTAGGAGGCAGGGGGAACTGTAACTGAACTTTCTGCAAGGCCTGATCCAGACTGTTGGGCCTTCTCTGCATGCCTACCAAATTAAGTCCCCTGGAAGTTTTTAAACAGAGAAGCAAATAGTTTCTGGATCCTGATCAGGCTTATGTGTGAGAGATGACAAGCTGCTGGCCTTGTCAAGGCTGCTGCAGTTCTGGATATGATTTTGGTGGCCGTAGAACTTTAAGGTATTAAAGGGGTGGGGGGGAAGAGGTGGCTATAGATTTTTATGTGCTGCCAGGTTCAGGTTAAGATGGCAGCAGGGTAGTGGTTCTGGGTTCATCATTTTGT
>NW_017728992.1:15936366-15967895 GCF_001723915.1 Gavialis gangeticus | reverse complement strand
TGGCCGTAGAACTTTAAGGTATTAAAGGGGTGGGGGGGAAGAGGTGGCTATAGATTTTTATGTGCTGCCAGGTTCAGGTTAAGATGGCAGCAGGGTAGTGGTTCTGGGTTCATCATTTTGTAGGGGCCTCAGTTCTGCTCATATCACTTTCAGATCTGCCTCTTAAATACAGTGCTGCTATAAACTAATTGTTTTATTTTTTAGCTTTTTAACCCTAGCATGTTGCTAGCTGGCCCTTTTTGTATAATTCTCTGCCTTGAAGTTCTCTAAATAGCTTTAACTTGCTCCTTCGTGTCTTAAGCACAGAATGCCATGCACAGTTATTTAAGGAAATAATCCATCTAGCTACACTACTTCAGGACAGTAGTAAACTACAGAAAATCTTTAATTGGTCTCTTTCATCTTGGTTTATTGAGATCACATTCCCCTTATTTCATAGAGTGCCTGTAGATATGTGGGGACGCTGCTGTGATGCACTGTAATTACAGCATGCTGGAGCAGACTTGATTAATCAAGTTTCCTGGAGTGTGCTAACTAGTGCACTCCAACATCCTCCGTGTCTTGTGTATTGGGCATCCCTGTACATCATAATAGTGGTGGGGGAGCTTCATCAAAGCTTGTCAAATGAGCTTTAGTTAAAGCGCCCTTGCCTTCATTTTGAAACCTGGGTTACTGAATATACAAGGTGCCATACCCCCAAGCATGTATAAAGATGCCCAGTGTCTAGTCTAATTTTCTTTATCTTCTCACCTCTGTTCTTAGGCTAAGTACAGACCTAGCCTGACCCCCCCCAACAAGACCAAGCCAGCAAACTGAGGGGGGCAGCCCATGTGGCAGGGGCGCTTATTTTCCCCCAAGCCTCCTGACAACTACAGCCAGGAGCTGCAGCACAGAGCTGCTGGGCCTGGCTTTTTGACATGCTGGGAACTGAGGACAGTGTGGGGAAACTCAGCCCCTTTGTCACACTGGCTCCCCCCAGCTTGCTGGCTCTGTCCTTATGGGGGATTGAACCCCCTCCCCTCTGCCACATAGAATTATCCTGGTCCCCCCGCAACTTGGCCCCAGTTCCTAGTGCGGGGGGTGGGGAGCGAAACCCATGCATGGCTCCAAGCTGCAGCTGTCAAGAGTCTGGGAAGGGAGGGACTGGGCCTGGCCTGGGCTCTCCCTACTCCTCAAGACCTGAGCTAGCAAGGTGGGGGGGCCCATGTAGCAAGGGGTCTACATTTCTTCCCCCTCCCCCCACCCTTCACATGGAGTGCAAGGAGGAGATGGAGACTTGTCTGTCTTGTCTCTCCGACAGACGAGGGATTCCTGAGGTGCTGGGACACTGTGACCAAACTTGAGTCATGATGAGCTCTGGTACAGATATTTGATAGTGTTCTAACCTAAAGCACTTTAGTATGATGCCACATCCATCCAGGGTTAATTTAGAGTGGGATCCACTAGTTTTTAAGATGCTCTGTGCTGTGAATGTCTGTCTGGTAACAGCTGTAGAGCACTTTCTGTGCAATTAAGTGTAATGTCTCTTCCTAGCCTTATTGTACTCTTCTACTTTGTGCATTTTTATAATTTTGTTTTGTTCAATCTTCTAATTTGTATTCATTTTTATTATTCATTTTCTGTTGGCTTTTGAATCTTTTCTGTTTGGATTCCTCTATTTCTCTTTTATGACTTTCATCCCTTTGTAGAGTTTAAAGCTAGAAGGACCCGCTGTTTGACCTTTAGTCAATTTTTCTCATAATTGTCTTTAGTCTTTGGGAAATTAGTCCTTTTGGAGCACTAAGTACATACATAATGGTTGGAATACTCTTTTGTTGAAAGCAATCATATATAATCCCCTGATCCCTAGACAATATTCAGCTTCCAGTCTACTGATTAATTCATCTTTATCCATCATAATGAGGTCCAAAATAGTTGGCTTAAGTTGGAAAAAATATTTATAATTTTTAGAAACTACTGAATTTACTCTGGCCTGTCTGAGAGCTCTCTAGCGGTTTCTCCCAAATCGAAGTCCACCTTAACAGCGCACTTTTTTTCTTTCCACACATTAGAGAGAGATGCTCAAGGTAACTTACCTTTTTCTTAGGTTTGATCTGGTGTCTGCCACCGTTCTCCTTGCAGGATTTATTAGTTAAGTCTTGTAGGCTTTGTTAGCTAGCACATCCTTATGCAGTTAAGAACCTGTGGTTCTGAATTACCAATAACTATGGAATAAGTAATGGCATCTCTAATGTAGCATGTCTGTCCCCACACCTCATTTACCCATCCTCTTGTTCCTAAACAAGGATTTTAACATTCCGGTCAATGCACACTGTTTCAGTAATGCCAGTTATCCATTTTATTCAATGAGAAGTTGCTGGGTTTTTTTCTTGTCTAGTACCTATACTCTGAAATTGATATATAAGAAAATGAAAACTTTCTTCTATCACATCAGTTCAGTTTGCTTGCAGCAAGCTGAACTTGAATTTGTACTATTTTTGCTTCCTTAGCTGCCTTGCCTTGCCTTGCTCCTGGTTGATCCATCCAGTCACTGTCTGAGATGCAGCATATCCTATTTAGATACTTCCTCTCCCACTAGAATGTGGTCCAGTGTACCACAAAGTCAAAACCTTCAGCTCTAACATTTGTCATGCAGCCAGCATTTCATGTTGAAAATGTTCTGCCACCTACCTACTTCTGGGTTTCTGGGACTAGAAGAACTTCCAGGAAGATCATTTGGACTTCTGTCATCTTCAGTTCTCTTCCAAGATCCCTTTAACATTTCTGATATGGGTTGTTAGGTGTGATGCCATGTCAGTGTTTCAGTATGTGTCGTGACCAGTGAGGATTTGTCAGACCATCCTCAATCCTATCTAGTTTATATACATGCTATATTTTCACGTAGGGACATGGCAAGAAGTTCTATTGTCCTTGTGGCTTTGCCAAATTCTCTATCTGCTCTTCAATATGAAGTCAGCAGTGACAAGAGTTTTTTTTCCTCCTTTAGGGTGGTGGAAAAAATTGCCTTTTAGTACCTACTTGTTTCATACTGCAGGAATGACCTCCAAGTGCATCTCCAGCAGCTTCTATTCCTCCATAAGGCAGGCTTCTCAGAAGCTGACTCACTGGGCACATCTACACCATACATTTTGATCTGGGCTCAGTTTACTTGGGTGTAACCTACACTGGAGTAAGTGCTCCCCAGAAGATATCTACATATGCAGGGACTAGGGAGAAGATTTGCTGCTCTCAGCACCAAACTTCCTGCAGCCCTGCAATGGGTCCCTGCTGCTACCAGGAAGAGCTTCAGGCTCCGGTGATGACTAGAAAACGTTACTTAGAGGCTTTGCTTTTGGGAATTGGCTTGAAGGTAAAGTAGATAAATATTGGAACAATGGCCCAGGGCAACAGCAGGGGTTAACTGATTTTTAAAAGCTTGTTTGTGACAAATCTCCACTATATCTGACATGGGCAAGCAGACGCACAGGCTGGGAAATTGAAGGCCTGTACCATACTATCCCATAACGGAGATAAGAGACTCTACAGCATTGGCACCAGGTCACAGGTCTGACAGGACAGAATGTGGACAGTCTGACCTCCAGAGAGACCAATCAATGATGCTTAAAGATGAAGAGTTAACGTGGAGGGAAAAATATACAAAAGGAGGGATTTTAGAGCAGCAAAGTGTCCCTGAGAGTGGACCCTGAGGCCACCATGGACAGAGGGCACACAACCAGCCCAACTGGGGGAGGGAAGGGGGCAGGGCTTGGCTTTCAACCTTCAGGCTGCTGACATCTGACATTTCAAGAGAATCTCGGAGTGAAGTTTACATTCTGGCCAGATGCACCTTGACTACGTAAACCCTGGGACTGGTAGTTAGAGTTTGTTGGCATTCTTATCTGCTAACACTGTGTATTAGTGAAACTTTGCTTATCAGTGAATGGAGAGGCTGTGGTTGGCCTGAGGGTTTGGGTCCACCTGGAACCAGGTATCTGGGGTTTTTTTCCTTCAATTCAGTATTAACACTGGCTGCAGCTGGCAGCCCTCTTCAAAAGCCAGCCCTTTGCTCTCTGGCTAGTCATTTCCCTGCCCAGCACAGGGGCAGGACATGGCAGCTCACTCTGCCTCCCCATGATATGGCTGCTCCAGCCCCTGGCAGCAATGGCCAGCACCTGGGCTCCTGCCAGCCACTGTGCTGGCCCTGCTAACCTACTGTGCCAACTGCTACCTAGTCCATGGCTGTCTTGCCACACCCAGCTTCAGCCCCCCCATGCAGCACTAGCTTGCCTGGCTGCAGCACTCCAGCCCAGGGCTGCCACACACTTCCTGCCAGCAGGGACACTGAGGGGTTTCTGGATGCCACCACTGGGGCTGTATTTGCCCTGCTGGCTCTTGGCCCATTGAGCCAGCCTGATTTTGAGGCTGCACATCATCCATACCACCCGGGACAACAAGCAGTTGTTGTCCTGGAAGTGTGCAGTGCCCTCCAGGACATGCTGACTGACACTGTGCTCAATGTGCATGACCCCCTGGCAGTGGCAGGATTCTGTGCCCTGGGATTCCCCTAGCGCACTGGAGCTCCTTTATGGGACCCACATCCCTGTATGCTTCCCCTCATGAAAACCGCCCCTATTACAGCCAGGGGGCTTTTATTTCATGGTGCTCCAGCTGTCGTGGACCACTGTCCTTCATGCACGTGACTGCCAGTTGGGTAGGCAGCACCCGTGATGTCCCCATCTTCCAGAACTTCAAGGACCTGCAGCTGGGTGTCCTGGCTGTCTTGCCCCTCCTTCATCAGGGACCACACCTACTGGCTTCTGCCTTAGCAGATGAGGCCCTACACTGGCCATCTGGACCCCTGCCAGGCCCACTTCAACTGCTGCCTGGGCTGAACCCACACCCTAGTGGAGTGTGCCTTTGGCTGCCTCAAGAACCTCTAGTGCTTCCTTGCCATCTGCCTCAAAGTTGCCAAGGACAACCTCCCCCAGGTCATTGTTGCACCCCGTGTGCTTCATAACATCTGGGGGGAGCTCTTCCAAAGACCAGGGCAGAGGTGTGGTACACAGAGGACACCTGGCAGTGGGTGCACCACTTGCAGCGGTAGGGGTGCCCTCCCCCTACTAAGGCCCCTGGGGAGCTGCATATCCACCAACAGAGGCTGGGGCACCAGGTGTGTTAAGCCCCAGCCAACCACCTCCTCCAGCACTCCCCACTCTAGCTTGCCTGCACCACACTCACTGCACATGTCTCAGAAGAAGCTTTTATTTTCCTCACATCAACCAGAGTACCCCTCTTGCCTTTGCTTCTGAACAAACAGAGCTTCCCCCTCCTGTCCCCTCTGAACAAACAGAGCCCCATCACCACCCAACTTGCCCACCAACAATAAAAAATGTTCTTCCTTGTGAGACCTATTTGCAATGTCCTTCATGGGTTGTCCCAGGGTGGGGGGATATGGGGTAGAGGTGCCCAGGGGACAGAGCCTGGGTGCAGGTGGACAACACCCCAGCCTATGGCTGTTTCCTTCCCCCCCCGCCCCCCGTGGGTATGGATACTGTGGTGAGTGTGGCAGGTGGGGGGCTTGCCCAGGAGTGATGGTGGTTGCTGGTCCACTGGCATGGCCATGGCCCCACTCCAGGCAGCTCTGGCTCCATGTCTGCATGGAGCCAGGCAGTATCCTCCAATGGTGGGGCACAGGGTGTAGGTGCCCAGCCAGGGGTCCTCTCTGGGGAGGAGCTGGTGCTGATGGCAGCCAGTGGTATCATGGCCAGCCACACCTCATAGCTGGGGCTGCAGAGCTGGTGAGGCAGGTGCTGGCCAGGGCTCTCTGAGCTGCTGGTAGAGTCTGCAGCTGGGGAGCTCAGTAGGATGGGGTGCTGAACACCTGAGGGGTCTGCCTCTAGTGACGTGTCACTGGAGGTGCCGGGCTGGGGCTCGGGCAGGCCATCTGTGCTGCTGTAGACAGCATGGCTGTGGCCTGGGTCCCAGGGCACAAGGATGGCTGTCAGTTGCTGCATAAAGGGAATGGACTTGTGGGCACTGCTGGACAAAGGATTATGGTCTGTCATGGTGACCCATTGTGCCTGCAAGGCCTTGACCTGCATGTGGCACTGTTATGACAACTGGTCATGTCCATGCTTCTGCATCCTGCATCTGGCTTCACAGTTCCTCACAGATGTGGGCGTTGCAGCACTTGCCCAGCTCAAACTGGTGCTGCACCTCTGCCTTACCCTACAGTACCACAAAGTCACTTGTCTCCTCCTTGGTCCAGTTGGAGCCCCAGGTGGAGGGCACAGGCCTTGGTGAGGAGAATGATGTTATCTTGGGTCCCGTGCCAGCTCTCTGGGCTGCCGTGTAGCTGTCCCTGTCCTACCAGGCCTGGGCAGCTGCCTGCAGTGCCCAGTGCAGGGGTATGGCATGGGACTAGCAGCAGCACAGCAGAGGCAATACCCCACAGCACCTACAGGCACAGGGCAGGCTGCTGGGGGTGGGCTGTGGGCAGGTGGAGTTGGCCCTGCAGGCCAGAAGCTGCCTGCAGTTAGATCTAGGGACTGATAGGTCTGGCTGGAGGCTGCAGCATCCTGCAGCACCCTGCTGGCCTGGATGGTGCTGTCCTGGCAGCTGTGCCACAGTGCTGGGGTGCAGGCAGGCTCATGCGGCTATCCTACGGCCTGCCCAGGGGCGCACAGGGGCCTGCAGTGCCCTCGGGCTCCCTGGTGATGTGCCTCCAGGCTCAAACTGCCCTTAGGCTTCTGAAGAGGCATGCCAGCCCTGGGGCAGTGAAAGCTCCAAGCCCAGAAACCTGGGGCTAGCCTGAGGCTGGCCTCCTAGTGGCAGGGCAGATCTGGGAGCAAACTTGCTTCTGGGTTGCATCCACATGTTTGTTACTGTATAGTAACTAACACCATGTATAAACGTGCACAGGATTAAGGGTTTTTACTGCACAGTAAGCATGGGCACATGTAGATGTGTGCGCTTAGTGTGCAGTAAACGAGGCTACTGCACATTTAGGTGTCTCATGTAGATGCACCGAATAAGCAGTGGGTAACTATTCAGTACTCCTACTTGGTTCAGTACCTCATGATGACTCTCTTATCTTGTTTGCTAATTTCCCATCTGTCTATTCAATTGCTTCTCTTTTCAGTTTCCTTATCACTAGTCTTTCCCTATGTGGAGTCTTTGGCAATAATTTCTGAAACCAGTTGTTCAAGAAGTCTTTTTATTTTCCTAGGCACATACACAGAGTTGAAACTTTTGCCCCCCAGGTCATGTATCTTCTCTGCTGGTATGGTCACTGGCTTGTATTTTGTATACCAGAAACCTTTCCTGTCATGCAGCAAAAAGAGAAATGGGTCATTCAAGCCAAATTCCAGTAGCTGTTCTCAAGAAGGCCCTTTCTCTCTAAGCAGAGGATCTATGGTAATGCCTCTAAAACAACCTTGTTGGGCATACCTGTTGTTTGTTATTTCCCTACATGACTTTCTGTCATGTTTTTTTTCATGTATGTTATGACCAGTGTTTCTGTGACCTTTCTCTTTACATGATTATAAATACCATATCTAGGTGGTATTAACTATTTAACCCCCACAAGTGGTAAATGCCTAGGGCAGGACTGTCCAACTGGTAGCCCCTAGGCTTCATGCAGCCTGCAAGGGGTTCACATATGGTCTTTGGGCTCCCTCCCCAGCTGCCACTCTGCCCATTGCTCTTATGGCTGTGGCAGCTAGGGTTTCCAGGCCTCTCTTCTGCCCTTCAGATTTTAGCTCCTATCCTTGCTTGTGGGGGCAGGGCAGCACAGTGGGAGGGGTTCAGGCTGCCCATGCTGTGCATAAGGCAGGGGAGTCAGCCAGGCTATGGGCCCTGCGCACTTAGCAAAGGAGGGAGCCAGGCTGCCCCCGCTGCATGCTGCAGGTGGGCTGCTTGTATAATGATATGCAGGGCTGAGAGTGGGGTGGGTGCTGTGTGCCCAACGTGGGTAGCCAGGCTGTCTGTGTTGCAGAGTTGGCTGCTAGCATGGTATGTGTGGCTGGGAGAGGGCAGCTGCCTGCATGGTGGGGTGGGTGGCAGAGTAGGGTGCATACACAGTTGTGGGGAGCTAGGCTGTTTGCACAGAAGAGGGCAGACACTCAGGGCGAGGGGGCAAAGAGTTGTCCCTGGGTCTGTAGCCTAGGCTGTGTGCAGCTCTTGGGTGCCCAGAAGTTGGACAGCCCTGGTCAAGGGCTAGATTTCTGTACCTTCCACTGGGTGTCTAAGTGGAGTTGGGCATCTCAGACAACTTATGCTTGTAATAGGTGGAATACAATCTGCTCCCTATTGTTTTAATGATGTGGACTTTATTCAGGACTATACCTATAGCTAAGATGCAAAGTTTTGCCAAACTGTGGTGAAATTTTCCATGCTGGATATCTGCCTTGGGCTGAATACTTTTTGGAAGTTTTATCAAAATGATTCGCTTGTTTTGAAGAATTAAATGATTTAGAGGTACGTGAACCAGAACACAGTTTCTAGATGATGTGTCACTGATTTCCATAAGCACTTGATAAGATTTCCTAAATGTCTTGTTCTATTCTCTCTTGTTCTGGAAAACCATTTTCTGCATTACTTCTGATGTCCACTCTGTTTTTGATACTGATATCCACATCTTCTCCTTGAATTATTACAACTGATTTAGATCCCAGCAAAGGAAATGGGCATTACTATTGTCAGTTCTTGAGGAGTAATGTTATAGTCCCTTTGTCTGTATGAAGTAAGAAGTATTACTCCATAAAATGAAGTGCAATGGAATCTGGTCCTTAACATTATGTCCCTCTGGATTTCATCAGTCATTTTTAGTCTTAACTAATCTATATAATTTTGTGTCTTAAGCAGATTTTCCTACCTCCATGCTCATCCTCATTTTTCAGATCACTAATGTGGATATATTGCATTAAATTTCTGCTAGGAGTGAAACTTAATGTATCTCATCAACTCTTCAAATAGCTGGAAATAAATTTTTGGTTCTTATTCTTTACCTTTCTCTTAATTGGAGTGGCAAAAACTAGCTAGAACACTAAGTGGTATCTTGCTCCTGAGTCATTGATTGTAGTGGGATTACTTAGACCATACTGTATTTCTGTGTATAAGTAGCTGTGGCAGAATCTGGGCCTTAGAATTTAATGGCTAGATTGTCATGCAGATGCATAACTGAAGAAACACAAAATGGCGGGGAGGTTGGTCACCCCCCCCACACACACTATCAAAGTCAAGTGATTGGACAAGCTGAACGTTGTGGCCCTTTGAGCTAGTGTGACCAACAGCACACAAGGGAGCGATACGGTCAGCATTGCATCCAGTTGACTTTGACTCCCCAGCTTAACCAAAAGCCCGTTTACAGCTGAGGTCAGCCTTTAGCATGAATCTAAAGCAAGGTTTGTATCACATCGCAAGAGTCTTAGTAATACTGTACATCTTTACTGCTTTGCCACCATACCCCCTACAGGATAATTTTAAATAATTAGTGGCATCATATTCAACATTTTCTTGCTAGTAATGAAGTTTTGTCAAAAGTAACTTCTTCTGCAGGAAAATATTTATTTTTATAGGAAGCTGAGAAATTAAATAAAACATTGTTCCTGGTTGTATTGTTCATTTAATATTCAAAATACAGAGTTTGCTTATGAAAAATAAATGAAATGAACATTTTGATTTGAATAAAAATGTTTGAAAATGTATATTTAGTTTCACAATATTCAATAACTTCTTAAATTGCAAATGAAAATGTTTCCCTTACATTTTTTTTGCAGTAATGAGTGATTTGTTCGTTCTTTTGACCAGACTTGCAACAAACTGTTCCTCTTCAATATTTAGATTTCTAATATTTGAAAGCTTTAATGTTTATATTTTTGTGTTTGTTTGTGTTTGGTTGGTTTTTTTTGGATCGGCCTCTTCAAAGAACCAGGGAATGAAAAACGGAATGTTTTAACTCAAATATTGTTCCCATTACAATCTGTTAGGGTACAATTTTATTTCACTTAGTTGACAGCCAAACTGACTTCTGATCAACCTTGAATTAACTGACTAAAGTGTAGAAGTGATGCTATTGCCCTCCCTGGGCATGTCATGGTCCCCATTATAGGAAGAGGGATGTGTGTACATTTCTAGTGGAAAATCCTGTTCCTGTAGGTGGGGCACTTATGCTCCAAGATGTGGTGGTAGAATTGTTCCTTCACTTTAGTTGGGAAACTCAGAGTTAGTTGCAAACTTTTTGCATCCACTAAGTGATAAAATTCTGCTTTTGGGGCCAGATTCTATTCCATTTATTAGGCACCTAAGTGGATTTAGGTGCCCGAATGGAACAGGGGTACTGGATAGCATGGTCTGTTAACATGGCAGGTGGGAAACTGTATGGGTAGAAGAGGAAGGAATCTGGATGCAAGGAAGGAGAGGGATTGAAAATGAGAAAATCGGGAGGCAAAACCCCATGGAAAAAAAGCAGCAACTTCAACATTGCTGAACCACCAGAGTGTAGGATAAAGTACAAAGTTGGTTTTGTTGGTGAAATTAGTACCTGATTAATTATAGTCCAGTATATGTAGTACAGCATGTTTCTATATGTACTTTGAAGCTGGAGCACACCCAGCTGTGAGGGACAGATATAATAACCTTGGAGTCGGTGACACTTCTAAGGTTCACTCCAGCAAGTCAACAATTTCCTGTCAGCTGCACAACTTCTTTTCAACCACCCCACTCCTCTTTATTGAATAGCAGCTCCTTTGCTGTTTGAAATCTGAGCATCCTGCATGGGCTTTCAGGCCAAGAGCTCCATTAAATTAAAGTTTTAAACAAAGACCAGTAGGAGGGGAAAAGAGAGAGATAATCAGACGAGCCCAGAGCTTTTCAATTTCCTTCTATCACCATAAGAAAATAATTGTTTCTTTTGAAGTCCATCCAAACTCATGATAAAGCACAGCAATGACCTTCAGGGATGCATCGTCTGGGGGTCAGCTGCATGCTCCTGGCTGAGGGAAGTAAACACACTTTGTAGCCAGGTGAATGAAAGCACCGTTAGACACTAAAAAGCACCAGTAGAAAATAGAGTGGGTCTCCAAGATGTATGTAGAAGGGAACACCAGTAATATTAGCTATTTCACAACAACTTTCTTCCTTTCCTGTTTGATCAAGAATCCTCCATTTCCAGGTTGGGCCAAGCCTTCCCCTTCCTCCAGGAAAGGTCTGCTTCTGTAGGTTTGACAATGTTCTTTGGGTAAATGTGATATCTTTTATTAGACCAACTAAATAGTTGGAAAAATTGTTCTTTGCAAGCTTTTGGACATGAACACCCATCTTCAGACATAAGGAGAGACCAGCATGGCTACAGCCAACAACCCTCCGTAGGTTTAGAAACTCATCCCTTTTTCTTCTTTAAGCATGGGGAGCCCAGGTCTAGCAGATCTCGCTGGGGAAGAAATAGTGTAGGAAGGTCTGCTCTGCTGCTGTGTTCCCCATTTCCTTCCAGTTCATGATGCATCTTTACTGGAGTTTTACCAGATCAAGACTGCAGAAAAATGTGTGGATATCATCACAATGGAAGGAGGAACAGCAGGATGCCAGTTTCTTTTTGCAGCTTTAACTCCAACTCACCCTCTGGTTTTTCATTTGTCACCCTGACTAGTCATTACTTACTGCTTCTGGCAGATCAATATGCCAGGGAGAGCCAGTGCAGCATGCAAACAGTCTGGCACCTGTGGGAATGAAGTTCTTTTTGCCCTTAAATCCCAAAGTTCAACTATCTGTGCCTTTCTGTACACTCTATGCTTTTCCTACAGGGGATGTAAGTACTTGGAAAAGCTGTTTGTCCACAGGAGGGGATGCTCTATCCCATGATAACTGTTCAGACTGGCTTTATTTTACTCTTGGAATGCTGATCTATTTGTGTGTGAATGTGTCATCTAATATAAGGGTTGCAGTGGTAATTGCTACCCTTCTATGGAAATACTCAGTAATCACCGCAATAAAACCCTGCATAAACATCCAGGACACAGCTTGGAGCTGGCTCCAGCCAACCTTCATTTACATAGCTGAATTTACTTTTGTGAAGTTAAAATAAACTATTTATCAGACAAATCAGCCTCCCAAAGTTATATTGTTCTCTGCTCTTTGTCTATGACGCTTGTCCTCATAAGAGGTTGGACTCTACTACTATTCGGTATAAGGAAATAATCTCTACTTGGGTTAAATGTAGTAACTATGCAACCCAGCCAAACTTCCTTAAGAGTTCGTTGAGAGGGAACAGGCCTGAACACATGACTGGATACTAAGAATTACCTGGTCTTAGTTCTGACTTACTTTCTTGCTTTAGGCTTGTCATTACCTTGTCTACACACCAGTAAATGAATAGACCTAATATATTTATCTTACAAAAGGGTGGGGAGGAACTTAATCATTGGGTTTTGGAAGGTTCAGTGTACTCTACTGAGTACTTTTTGCATATCACATTTTTATTACCTTTTCCAGCTGTAAAAAAAAAAAAGCCCCTACTATTAATGACCCTGTAGGAGCAGAGATTGAATTTGGATCCTCATTTTGCCCCCAACTCAGTTTTGGATGAGAAAATTCAAGTCAGTTCCATTTATAAGTACCAGATCTTTTCATTATGTTATCAGTACTCATTCCATCTACTGTAACCCATAGCAGAGTTTTGGGGCCATTCCTCTTAGAAAATGAGTTTTCACTGAGGCAGTAATAGCCGCTTCTCTTTTGGTCTCATTTTCTTTTTCTTTCTGCTTATTCTGTTCTTTCTATTTTGTTGCTGCACTTTTTTCCTTAAAACTTTTGGCTTTCTCTCTCACTGCAGGAGTCTGGTCCATGTACTTCAAATGGAGTTTTAGCCTGTTCAGCTCATTCTCAAGGATAGCAGCTGCAAGACAGAGCTTTAACTGCATGAGTATGTTGTAGGGATTTTCAGGCCTGTGAGGAAGATGTGATAATCAAGTAATTAAAATACAAGATATCACATATCTTTGTAAAAATGCAAAGAAGAAAACTACTTTTTTGTGTGTGCTTACTAAATATGTACAAGGCCAATCTTTCACTATTGACTAGTTGAACGCTCAAAAAGGTAGCCAGTGTTACAAACTATGGTCTTGGTTGTGCAAAGACATATTCCCATATTTAAATGGAAATGTTGTGAACCCATATCCTTATTTTTCAAGTGGGGTTCTTATTTATGTTATGGTATGCAAGCTCTGTGTATGGCACACAGTAGATTGGGGAAGGGACAGGCAATATTGTGGCAGAGAACACGGGGAACAAAGCTAAGCATCAGGTCAGATAAGGGAAAACAATTGGATAATCGCTGAGTGAGGGTGTGGGGCTAATTTGTGGTACACCTGCCAAAAAGGTTGGCCCTCACTGGTGTAGGGGATATTTTTGCATAGACAGGGGGCTTAATAAGGTCTCAAACATCTCTTTCAGCTTTAACCTCTTTATTTATTTATTTATTTATTTATTAATCTGATTCTGAACCAGTTGTGTTTTGATTTTTCCCCCTCTGTTTTAAAACATGTTTTTTTTTTCATGTGTTCATGCTGAAAATAATGAAGGCTTCAGAACATCCCTTGGCTATGTTTTTATTCTGTATATGGCAATGTTACTCAGGTGCACCAGTTAGAATAAAGGGATTACCAGAAAGCATGGTTTAATTAAGCAACTGGACAGAATAGCTGAGTGCTTCCAGCTCATCTGAGGAGTGCATTCATCAAACTAATCCAGGGTTTGGAGGACTTAAATTGGCCCTCGCTTACCAGTGTAAATCCGTAGTAACCGTATTGTAGCTGATAGAGCTGAATCAGTATACAATTGATGCAAATGAGAGAAGAATCTAGGATGCAGTTCCTTAGCGTGGCTTAGAAACAGGGAGGTTTAGTTTTTATGAAATATCTTAGACCCTGACCCTTGAAAAGCACTGGTGCACAAGGATATGCCTGCTTGCAGGTGTTCGCATTCTGTTGCCCTGGGATCTGTATATGAACATTGTTAGGGTAACAATATGGATTTTGAATGTTGGGGTAACATGAATTTTGGGGAATACCGAGTGTGCAGCTGAATGAAGGCTTTTTTTCTGTGTCTCAGCAAAAGCTGCTGCTCACAAGGCTGGCTGATATATTACAAGCAACTAACTTTGCTAATGCTTAAGTAAGCAGATTCTTAACAAAAGGATAGGGTGCAAAGTGTTGAGTAAAAATAGAATAGCCCACCAACTATTGGCAGAGCTCAGTTGTTCAAGTCTTTATGGTGCTACCCCCACCAAATGGGGCTGCAAGGAGTTCACTCAGAATCCCTCTGTTGCCCTCTCCCTCAGCCTGTCACATATGATTAGTGCGGCCCTACCTTTCATGAGGTGGAGCTAGACTAGGTTGTTCTGTGCCCCAACTGCATATAATTTTTTGGAGCATCCCAGGCCTCATGCCAAGAATACCCAGTTCCAGTCATGACTGGGGGGGCTAATTATGTATCCTTTTGTTGAGGGTATCTGGAGTACACACATACTGAGAAGTGCTGTGCTATGGGGTCACCATGGCTTGAAAAGCTGTTGACTCTAGTGGTGCCTAACCCAATGAACTATATGATAAATCATGACTCTTTTGGCTTTGAAAAAATATCAATCATACTTTATATTGTATACAAGCAGGTACAAAAGTGATGCTTAAAAGTGTTTTATGGAATACCCGTGCTAAAACTTGCCGCAGTTCAAAAAAGGCCGGGGGCACATGCCCCCCATCCTCCTCCCGAGATTGGCCACCACTGGCTTCTGCAGCCAGTCACCACTTGCATCCATCCCCTGCCCACTGCCAACGTGGCTGCTGGCACTTGCGGGCAGTCCCTGTTTGCCGCTGCCAACACTGACACCAGCTTCTGCAGGTGGTCCTCACTTGCCACTCAACACCACTGACACCCACGCCAGCATCTGCAGGTGGTCCTCGCTTGCCACTCACCCCCCTGGTGATTCTCGGGAGGCACCAATCATTCATGAAAAAAGGTCAAATGCATCAATACTGGATGAACTAAGTCTAGTGTATCCATAATACGCATATTACTAGTACAAAGACATGTTTATTTTGAAGTCAGCATTTTTCAAAATTTTCCTCGTATTTCCATGTGCTCAAGGAAAGCAGGGTCTGATGGGAAGGGCTTGAAGGGGGAAAAAGTTGTGGGGGGGCAGAGGGCAAGGTGGCCACATGATACCCCCTCCCCCTGATTTATTTTCCCTGCTGTAGCAGTGGGAGGAGGACAAATTTGAGGCAAACCTCTATACCTGGAAAATAATAACAAACTTATAGTTTTTCCAGATACAGAACCTAGTTATTGGGGGTCATCTCGTAATCAGGGTAGTCTTCTATTTGGGTAAATATGGTAATCGTAATCAAGACCAGTAGTTCTCAACCTGCAGGCTGCATGCAGCCCAATCAGCACACTGCTGTGGCTCATGTGACATCCTGTTAAATGAGCCACAGCATAACAGCAATCCTGTTAAATAGGAAGTAAGCTGCGTGGGTGAGGCCCACATAACACATTGAGAGCTGTGAGTGTGACCGACTATGGTAGAGAGGTTGAGAACCACTGATGTAGACTCTCCTGGTACCACTTTATAACTTCCTTAATGGTATGATTTTGCACTCTGGGCAGTCACTCCTCAGGACAAGAAGACTAAGGACGCATTTTCAATATTGTAAGAGAGCAAATATTGACAATATTCTTTCAGTTTCACAGTCATAGGGAGTAGTTTTCCATGTAACAAACTAAATTCTGCAGGGCTTTCTGAGCTGGGAAATTCTGCCTTTCTTAGCTGGAAGGCCATGTTGTAGGTTTGAAAGAAAAACCACAGTTAGTTGTTAGGAAACCTATGTCCAGGTGCCAGTATTGCCCCCTGCAGAGATGCTGAAGTATTTCTGATAATATTTCGTTGTTTGCGCCTTGTCAGACCTTATGCTGTAAACTGAACAAGTGTTAATCAGCTTAGTGCTGTTTGGCTTAGTGGAGCAGTTGCACATTAAGGCAAAAATCCTGCTTTAATTGCTCCTTACCTGCACAGCTGTGACTTGCTACTAGAGGCTTGGTGAGTAGGGGAAGAACAAGGAGCTAGGGGAAGGATAGGTCCCCTGTTCCCTTGGGGCAGATCAAGTGCTGCAGCCCCAGCTCCTGGAAGCCATGGTGCTTCCTGCCACCACTTTGACTAACTCTGCTTCTGCCAGGAGCAGAGCCAGCTGGGTCTGAGCGGGGAAAGGAACTGCATGATTCAGACCTACTTCGCTCTCCTCTGGGAGCAGTCAGCTTGGTCCGAGCAGCAGAAGGAACCATGTTGCCACCGTCATTCAGACCCAGCTCCACTCTCTGATATGAGCAGAGCCAGCTGAGTCTGAGCAGGAAGGGGAACTGTGGCACTCAGACCTACCTTTGCTCCCCACCAGGAGCAAAGCCAGCTGGGTTCGCACAACATGGTTTCCCACCCTGCTTGTACCCAGCTGGCCCTGTTCCCAGCGGGAAGTGGAGCTGGGTCTGAGCAATGCAGTTCCTTCCCCTGCTTGGACCCAGCTGGCTCTGCTCCCAGCAGGGAGAGGAACTGGATCTGAGCAGCATCAATGGTGGCAATGTGGTTCCCTCCCCCATTTGGACTTGGCTGGCTCTGCTCCCCTGCTCTGATCCGACTGGCTCTACTGCCACTGGGAGCCAGTCAGAGCAAGCGATGACAAGAGGCACAGTGGGCTCACTGCCTTGTGGGATGCTGGAGGACTTCAACTTAGGTGGAGAAGCTGGAGAGAGTGGCCACAAATTAATAAAACAGAAGAAAATTAGGCAGATTTGAGATAATCCTGCCCTAGATTGGGGTAACATTAAGACAAATAGAGTGCTTTAAGCCATTTAAAAGGGTTAACGTGCAGCCACTCTAGGGGTTAAAGAGCTCCAGAAGCTGTCTAAAGTTACCATGTAACAAGGATCTTTATTTTGCCATACACTCAGCAGCCATATGCTTAAGGCTTTTATTTTAGGGTAAGGGGTCACAACAGGTTTAGGAGACAAAATTCTCTGAGACACCCTGGTGGGGCTCCCTTTATAACTCAAGTGAGGTATAGACTTATAAATGTGCAAGTGTAATCAGTGTTGCCAACCCTCATAATTTTTGGCATTGTTCTTAAAATCTACGCTTTGGGAATGTGAAAAACTTAGCTCTTTCTTTTATATTTATAATATATATATATATATATATAATGTGTATTATATATAGAAGAAAGAGCTAAGTTTTTCACATTCCCAAAGTGTAGACTTTAAGAACACCAAAAATCATGAGAGTTGGCAACACTGCATAATGCAGCACCGAAACCTTTGGTAAATATATGTTATTGGGTATAACCCCAAGGAATTCCTGCTGAAACCTTCCCAGATTTCATTCTTATAGTGGATGTTCTTGATAACGCTCAGGATTATGTTGATACATTGGAAAAAGCAGGACATCTCCAAAGGCTGAAATCTGGTACAATGAGATGGCACAGCTGGCACCTATGGAGAGAATCATGTTTAGCAGGCTTACTTGCTTCAGAAAGTTTAGTGCACATTTGGAAGAAATTCTTGAAATATTTTGGTAGCTAGATTGTTGTTCACTGCATGTTTCTGTTTTGTTCTGTCCTTCCCACTTTCCTCCTCCTTTTTTTCCTTTTTCCTGTGATTGCTTATTTCTTGTGACAGTTTGGTTTTATATGTACAGTTAATATGCATTTTTTTTCTGATTTTTCTATTGTATTAAAAAATCAATAATAAAAAGTGCGGATGTAGAGCTCTAAAATTCTAGTATTTTCTGGCTTCTACATGTCACATGTTCATCATTTCTAGGACTAGAGCAACAGGTTGTAATGCTATACCACCATACATTTTTCTATTTCCCTTCCTTCCGTGATTCAGAGAGAACTTGCTCTTTCCCTGTCAGTGGCTGTTTCATGTGCCATTGCACACTAGGTCTGTGTGAAACAGCATCGTTCTATTTTGCCTTGAGTTTTGACGGTCCAGCAGAACAGCGTTTTGTCTCAAATTTCATTTCAAGTCAAAACAGCTGTTCTGTTCTGTTCCGTCAAAACAGAAAGGCTGTTTCAAGTTTTGCTGGCAATGAGGAGTCAGACCAGTGGGGCTGCTTCCCCGTCCCCTGCGCTAGATCGTGTTGGGGGGAAGAAGGCAGCCCAGCTGGGCTGCTTTCCCACCCCCCCCCATGAAATCTAGCACAGGGGACAGGGATGCAGCCCAGCTGGGCTGCCTCCTGCCCTTGGCACCATCTAGCATTTATGGATTTATGAATTATGGAACTGTATTTGAACTTCTTCCCAGGCAAAGGCAATGCATAGCCATTATACAAGTCATTGAAAGGATTTGTTGTTTCTGTGTAATGTACAATATCTATAAGTCACTGTACTCTCTTTCTGGTAAAGCTTCTTGGCCCCACTTCTCCAGTTTAATCCCATGAATCCCAGCATCAGACACAGTTGGGAGTGATGTAGCTACAATGGTGCAGGAATTATGTGAGATGCAAGGATTTCTTAGGGTGATAAGCTCTTACTGGACCAACTACTTAGTTGGGATAGTGAACATTTTGAATACAAGACATTCTTCAGAATGTCAGCGTCCCAACTTGATTCTTTAGCCGAATGTCTTGCATTTGAAAGCTTGTCTAACTCTATCCTAACTATGTAGTTTGTCCAATAAAGATATTACCCTAAGAAGTCCTTGCCTGTCTAAACAGAATTACTCATTCTGCTGAACCAACTACTCCCAATCTACCCTGGATCCCAGGAACTTGACTACATCTTCCCCACCTTCTCCAGTCATAGAGTCCTGTGTGAATCTGGTGA
Source organism: Gavialis gangeticus (assembly GCF_001723915.1). Taxonomy (NCBI): domain Eukaryota; kingdom Metazoa; phylum Chordata; order Crocodylia; family Gavialidae; genus Gavialis; species Gavialis gangeticus. The sequence continues at coordinate 15,949,050 of NW_017728992.1, read as the reverse complement.
TCAATTTGTGATAGCCATTGTATAACATGGAGCTGAGATGTCATGTGCTGTCATTGATTTACCTGTTGTAAAATCTGACAGCTCTATTCTACATCAGATGAAGCTCTCAGAAGGTCTTCACGGCTGTTTTTAGGTACAACATGTTGTAGTGATTTAGCCTGGAGTTCACAGAGCTTTGTCAGTAAAGGCTTTATGGCAGATCTTAATGTCTGTGTCTGGATGGAGCTTAATTTAAGTTCAGTAGTTGGATGACCCACATGTTTCAATATGATGTTGCTGGTCAGATGGCTAGGGCCAAACTGCATTAGAAGTTCTTCTCAGGCAAAGGCAAAACATAGCCCTTCTACAAGGTATTTAAAGGATTTGTTGTTTCTGTGTAATGTACAATATTTGTAAGTCACTACTCTCTGGTAAAGCTTCTTGGCCCCACTTTTCCACTTAATCCCATGTATCCCATCTCCATCCCCAGTTTCTAGTGGATAACTATCATCCTCTTTCTCTGCTTCTGTAGGAACCTGATTTATTTTTTCCAAACCATGTCATTTATCTATCAAGTCTTAAAAAGTGCAGAATTGCTTATAACAGGTCCCTTGTACAGGGCAGGGTCTGCAGATTGCTCTTGGATAGCTCCATGGCAATACAGTGGACTATAAACTAGAGCCTGCAGTCTGTGTAGGGCAGGAGGGACTGGAAGAATATGGTTCTATACTTTGCAGTGAAAACCAGTATGCAACTGTCAGTGTTCCATTCTCAGTTTAGCAAAACTACATCACGGCATCATCAATCCCCGTAAAAGCTAATTGAATCACTAATTGAGAACCTGTGAAGGATAAGCAATTTTTGAATCAGAAGACCAGAAAATGAGTGGGTTTTTTTTCTTTTTTTGCATTTGCCTCCCTTCAACCCAGCCTTCTGGCTAGTTCATTCATCTGCAGAATTAGAAAGCGAGTCATTATACTTTCAGGAAGTGCAGTTTTCATTTCACGGCATGTAAGGTCTAATGAAATTGAAAAGTACAAATTAAGCTCCATTAAAAAAAGATTCATATGTGTTTTCTGGGTGGCAGACTTGTCAACTAAAGACAACTTGCTGAGTTTTTCTTCAGTGTTGGAATAAAGGAATTCATGATACTATTCAGCAAGAGAGATGCAAACAAAAATAGACTTTAAAATTAAAAGCTGTATATTCCTCACTTGAGAGAAGCAGGTCAAACAAGTTTAGAAGTTTGCATCCACATATTTCAGCAGAAACGTGCTAAACTGACAAGTTCTCAGAACCCTAGTGCTGTGAATATAACACATCCATGGATACAGTTAAAATGTAAATAATTGACACTATGAATAATGACTGATTGTATATAATTTGAACTATAAAGAGAGCTGTAAAAGGCCAAAAAGAATACAGCTTGTAATATTACATCAACCAAGGTGAATGATAACTTTGCCTAAAATGACAGTGTGAGAATATTAGTGTTAGCAATGGCCATAGATATGGATATGACTGCCCTATTCTACATTGGATGAAGCTCCCATATATATATAATAAACGAGTAGCTTCATTTAAGATAGAACAACCTGAGTCTGTGTTTCAAGTCCCATCAAGCAACTAAGCAAATATTTGAGGCTGTGTAGTGGCAAAAGACTTGCATGTTGACTCTTGAAGCCATTTACTGAGAATTCTGAAATGAACTTGGAAAAGATCACTTCAAAGTTTGCAAGTCCAATAGCAGTACACCATTAATGTTTTACATTCTCAATGCAGTCTTGTTCATTGTGGATAGCATTTAATAATATTATTTTCCTAACTTGACCAGAGTTGCTGCTGTTTTTGTTAAAACTGATGGAGCACATTTTAATACTGCTTTATGTAACCAAGTAAGTGTAATTTTATGACCTTAGAGATGAATGCCATACTAAGGAGGGGTTGATGGGGGCAATCATCTTGGGTGTCATCTTGCTGGAGGAGGAGTGCAGGGGGCAAAAAAAGACTGCTACTGGATGTTGCTGGCAGCTATGCATTCAAAATTACAGTGGCAACTGGAAGTCTCTGCTTCTGCTTTGCCCTGGGTGACTGGCTGCATATATCCTATACCACTGTGTTTCTGTATCATACTGTGACTGTGTTTTAGCAGGATTTCCCCCCTTTTTTGCAAAGGTCTTTTTTGGGGCATTTTCCTTGTATTTGGCATTTTCAAGATTATCTCCCTCTTGAATTCTTAAATAACTTTCATACCAGAATAAAGCCTTTTTCTGCTTATCTATCAGAAGATGTTAAGGTAAATGCAGATGGCACAAAAGTGCACAGAACTTTTGAGGAGCAGTATCACATGCACATAAGGAGTTTCACAAATATTTTATTACTTTAATTTTTTTTCCAAATAAAACTAGAAGACCCACAGGAGTCTTCTCAGTAACAGATGAAGGAAAAGATTACCTTTTTATTCCCTCTGCTTTTACAGCTGGAAACATCTGCCCTTCCCACACCAGGCCCAGTTTATAATGTTAGAGAGAGTACAAAAAAAGTCATTGATATGCAGCTCCCTGCTTTGATTCATGCTAATTAATATTTCTGTAACTAGCTCATTTGGCATTAGGCTGTTGAAGAGAGATATGGCTAATATTGCACCAACAGTAGTCTACAAAGAGCCAAATTCTTTCCTGGTCTGTTCTCTATCCTGCTGTTACTGAAGTCAACCTAATTAGTCCCACAGTTGCTATGGCTCCATGGATCCTGCGGCAGCTACTACGTGGCTGGGAGAGAAGAATGCCCTCACCATACCTTTTTTTGGTTCTTTTCCTACCCCCAATATATATTTGGTAAACCCACTTTGTTGCAAACTCCTCCCAAGGGATGCTCAGGTTGATGACTCTGTCCCTACACCTGTCAGTCCTCCAATACTGGGAGTATTTTATGGGGGCTGAGCATAATGGCAGTGTTCAGTCTCTTTCTACATATCATAGGATGAGCAGGCAATGAATGCTCATTTAACAATACTGACACAACACTGGCATTCTCTTACAAGTTGTATCATGAGTTGCAATGGGATTTTTGGTGTTAACAAGCTTTCACCAGTTTAAATAAAGGCCATGCAGACAGACCCTTAAATTTAAACTGTTGTGTCAACAAAAACACATATTTATATTTAGTATTTTCCCCCAACAAGCAGAGTAGTCTGAGTGTTGGGGAGATAAATCTCTCCAGTTCATTAGCCACAAGGAGGTCCCTGAGCATGAGGGAAAAAATACTTCCTTGCCTTTGTTACAAATTAATTGTAACCTATTATACCTAGCCAAGCCTAATTTGAAACTCTGGATAGGTACAATAGGGCTGTCTTATTGTTTTAACAACAAGGGGAAAAAACGAGAGAGAAACTGTAGCTGTAAAACCCAGTGCAAATATTTTCTTGCATCGCCTCATTGATTTGCAGTGTCTTGCTGTGCATCAGTTATGATTAGTGGTTTATGAACCGTACATGTCACAATGCTGTTCTCAACTCTGGTTAATTCCTCTTTGTTACAAAGGCCCAGTGTACTTCATAGCAAGCAGGCCTGAAGTCTACAACAAGGTCCCTGAACCTGTCAGCTCCCTGGTTCAGCACATTAGGAATTCAGCAATAACTTCACGTAAATTCATGTTTATGGATTTAAATGCAAAAACAATCGAAGCATGTGCAGTATGACATCCATTTGATTATGCAGTTTTCACTGGGCTTCCGATTATGGTATTAAAAATGTATAACTGCCCTCTAGAAATTACTGGGGGCAAGGTACGGGTAATTTCAGCCACAATGCCCAATTCAGTTTGGGTGTTTCACCTGCAAAGGTGGCAGAGGGAGTCAATTTGGGATTATGCTGTAAGCACATTAGTAGGTTGTTAGTGCTAAAATGACAATGACCAGCAGTAACATAGCTAGCTACAGGATGCTCATATCGTTAACAGACCACTGAAGTTAATGGGATGGGGTTGCACATATTTATCTCAGAGCTATAGTTTCAGGATGCCTGTGGACTTCAGGTGAATGAATTTGTATTGAGTGACACTGGGTTCATATTTGGAAAGTGTTGATCTGGCTGGGAAGGGGAGGAACATCATCATTTTGCAATACAGATTTCCATTCCAGGCTTCATTTCAGCAATGAGAATTGGATCCTGCAGCCAAGGTGGTAAGCACACGGTCTAGAGTGTACAGCAGACATGACAACCCTGCTCATTAGCTAAAATGATTCAGGGCTAAGCCTTCTGCTTTTTGTGCTGCCATGTCCACCCTAAACCACACCTTTTTTCTGTCTTCCCAAAGAAAGGCTTCTAGCCAAGAGCTGATTTCAGGCACTGAATTTAAACATGGAACTTTTTGCTCAATGTAAGGGATAACATTAGCTGTGTTGTCCCAGCTGGCACCTGCATGGAGGGTTCTTGCTCTCCTTTAGCTGTAGGGCCAACTGCAATTATATCATAAAAACACCGATGCCACAACATCCCACATCCTCCTCTTTAGGGCTGGATCAGCCCAGTGTGCATCCCTCCCCTCTGCTAGTAAAACTGTGACCATATGCAGCTTATTGAGCCCTGCTTAGACAGCAAAACACCATCAAAATGACAGCAAAATGCTTTCCTCTGGCTGTTATGGCCACTTCCTCCCCTAATCCCAGTTTTCCTATCTGTTCATACACTCTATATGGCCAACAAGCAGTTACAGTCTGTTTCACTGGTGAAAAATAATGCTACAGGCAGAGTGGTACAAGCTAAAGCTCTACAAAGTGAGCACTAACAACCTCATCCTTGCCCTCATTCTTGAGTTTCCCCTTGTGCCACACTGAATTATGTCTTTCCAGACAAACTGATGATTTTTTTCCTATTCTACTGTACCTCCCGCTGGCTAGCACAGGTGCAACTGCTATTCATTCATCCCATCCCCTAACTGCTACTGCTCTGATTCCCTTATTTACCCATTTCTACAAACAGAAGGCCAGATGTGTTTTCTGGAAACACCCCACCCTCTTAGCAGACGTAGATCTTACTATGAAATAGCTATGTGGGTTTTATATACTCCCCATGGGCTGTTACACATTAATTTTAGGCAGCTCCTGGAGCTCTTAACCCCTGGATTGTCCACACATTAACAGCTGGAACTAATTTGAAGCACACTTCAGGTGGCTTAAAGTTTATGCCACTCCAGGGCAGGTTTATCTCTGTTCCTTGTTACCCAGCTCATGTGTCACTCCCCACAGATGAGCAACTTAAGTTGCAGTCTTTTAGCATCCTAGTCTGCAATGCCCTCTCCCGCTCTGTGTAGAAAAACTTTCCACCCCCTGAACTCTCCTGCTCAAGGGATGGTTCTGGAATCAAGCAAACTCCTCCTTCATATCCCCAGGGGTGCACCCCTGTGCAAACAGCTTGCAGAGCATGTCAGCTAGCCAAGTTGCAGGCCACAGATGGAAATCAGGTCCCCATGAGCTGGGGCTTCCTTCCTGGGGTAGGGGTAGTATCTCCCCCAAAAGCACCTTCCCTAGTCGCTCCCAGCCACCCCAGAAAGCATGTCCCCCCCCATGATGTAATCCCAATTTATTTGAAATGAGACCTTCTTTCATTTACTTCTTTATTTCTTTTAAAAAATGTTTTACTTCCTTTTATTTTATCCTTCAGTGACTGACTTCCTTCATTTTACCGCTCTTCCACCAACCCCATTTCTTTTCTACCTCCCATTTCATTACCCATCCAATTAAGCCTCTTCCTCTCAGGTTCACATTCCCATTCTCCCCACCCAACCCATCTCTCACACCTCCAGCAGGGATAGAAACCTGCCCTGGCTCACCAGTCCTGCAGTGGCAACTCACAGCTGTACTTCCTAATCAGGCCCCTGCTTGCGGGTCCTTTAGTGGAGGTGCAGGTGGAGGACAGTTGGAGATCATTTTTAGTTCTAAGGTGTGACTGCTCCAAATGTAAGCTAGTTGATCACTAATGCTGATCAACGTCTGGGCAGCTCAAAGTGCAATGTGTGTAACAAGGCCCTTGCATTTTTCCATGGTAAATAAAATACATTTGGAAAAGGCTAGCTAGGAAAAGAGGCTCTAAGAATGTAGGCTCCATAGTCTTGAGAGAGGAACCTGAGGCTTTTCCAAGGCTGAGTGGAAAATTTGAGGTGCATTTTATGCTGTTTTATTGGTAAAAAATACTAATGGCTTAGAAATGCATGCTTTTGGATTCTACAGGAAGTCATTGATTGTGTTTGTAGAGGAATTTTGGAAGGTCTGCATTTAGAGGACTGCCCCCCACCCACCCCAGCTTGTTTTTCTAGGCTGTGACATTGTGAGCTTATTGTTTTAATATGGTCCTAGTATTCCTGTGTGAAAGACACGTCCTTAGACAAAATGAAAATAAGAACAAAAAATTAAAGTAACATCCTCCAAAACAACAGCTTGATGACTACTGTGAACTGGCCTGCAGTGTAGGAAGCAATGGACCACTTCAAAAGGCATGTGGAACCACATCTCCCCAGCCATATACTTTAACATGATGTGTGGCCTTCCTCCTGAACGGTGCTACTGCCATCTCGCAACTGGAAGACAGACTCCTCTTGGTATCTGAGCCGTGACATCAAATGCAATCGCTCTTCCTCAGTCAGGATTAGCATGGTAAGTGAGCAGAGCTAACAAATCCTTTCTTTCAAAGAAAAATGTGTAGATCTGCTTAAAAAAAAGCCTTCTTATTTCCATACTGCAGTCAGTGCATGATTAGTTAGAGAATGAGGAATCAGAATAAGGTGAGGAGATTCAAGACGAGAGAGAATTGTGTTTATGTCCAGTTTGCCAAACTTAATACAGTGCATTTTGTGTGTATAATCACAACATACTGGATTCAAAAAGAAGCAGAGCTGGCTGCTATTCTAGGGGAGGGAAGTTAATTTTGAAGTGATTCATGAAGCATTTTCCATATTGTGTTTTAGGAACTGATAAATGTCAGCAAATAGTAATGAGTTCATTTCTATACCAGCTGCTGACAAATTTAAGAGGCTGGTTTCATGTCATTGTATGGTGGTCCTGAAGGTGCTGTGGTTTTTTTTCTGCCTGCCAAGCAAACCATTGCTAACTCAAACATAAGAAGAATAATTACAGAATAAACTTGCTTTGTTTGTATTGCCTACTACAGGTTGTGGTTCATTCTCTCTGGCTTTGTCCCCAACAATCTTTCTATATGACAGTGAATCTTTCACCAGTTTGGTGGTGTTCAAAAGTCAGCTAAGTCCAGGAAAGGATAAAGACTGCCCAAGTGAGTTTCATAAATCACTCAAGGACCCAAGTTTATTACTACAACTCTAAGGTGTCATGTCTGTTAGTTAATGATTGTAAAGTGCTTCACATGTAATTCATCCTCAGCTATTTTATAGAACTTTTCCTGACTTCATGTGCACCAGATGCTGATACCTTTGCTGCTATGAAGTAGTTCCTCAATTTCTAAGTAGTTCTACTAAACTCAGTGGAGTAGGCTATTATTCAGTGTGTTAAAATGCCAGAGTCTGGCTGTCATCACATAAGAGACACGTTTCAAAATGTTATATCACAAAGGAATTTTGATATAACACAAGGAAAAACAATTAATATATTTTCTTTGATTTAGTAACAACTTATGATAAAATTCTTCTCAACAGCCCATTAAAGAAATGCAGGCTGCAAAATTGAAATCTTATCATTATAATAAGTAAAGCTGGGCAGAGAAAATTCAGTGGGTCCCCACTCCATTAAAATATAGTTCTGTTGCAATAAAAATGCTGTTTGAAATGTTGGTGAGTTCATCATTTAAGGCCTTGAAGGTGAAGAGGAAAAACTAAAAGCTGACATACTAGGCAAGGAAAATCTAGTGGAACAGGATAGATGTGATCTGATTGACAGGTGAAAAAGATAAAGTTAGGTGTCACTTGTTGCGCAAATTGAAAAGTGGCAGAATGTTCCTTTAAGAAGCTATTTAAAGGGGGTTACAATAGAAAAAAAGTAGGTTGTGGCAAAGAAATGGACTAGTGCTTTGACCACTGGGAGGTGGAAGAAAACAAAATGCTGGGTTTTGGAAAAGTGATGGAGGATAGAGTTGCAAGATTTTGTGACAACCTAGGGAGTGAAGAACAGTCAAAGAGGACTTTGCAATTGCCTAAAATAATAGGGGGCATGGAGACAATGTCAATTGGGCCACACTGCATGGAAAATACAGCAGTGCCCTATCACAGCCTTGTGACTGGTCTCTGCGTGGCTTTGGGCAAGTTGCTTCAAGTTTCACATCTGTAAAATGGAGACAATGTGACTGACCTCCTTTGTGAAGTACTTTTGAGATCTATGGATAAAAAGCTATAGAAAAGCTAGGAATTTTTATCATTGTTACTGGAAGAGAAGAAAAGAAGTTTTAATGTTAGTCATGTTAAATTTGGGCTGGTATCAGCCAGCCAAGAAGATGCACCAGACTCATTCAGGAGTAGATCGATGGGGAGGTGTAAGTTGAAAATAATCTGCATAGGGTTGTTTGTAGAACATGAGAGTGAATGAGACCAGTTCTGAATAAGATGTAGAGGTCTAAGACTGAGTATAAGGAGCTGAGGCCCAGCTGGGGCAGATCCAAGTCCAGCTGGAACTAGGCTGAGTTATTCTCTCAGGAAGAGGCCCTGCCCCTACTGGTTTATTTAAGCTCAGACTAAACAACAGCAAGTTTATCTGGGCAACTGACCACCTTGCTGTGTCCCTGGCTTGCTTGAAACTTCTAAAAATGACTCTAGCTCTGAATCTTTGGCTTGTGACTCTGAGGTCTGAACCTCTGATCTGGACTGCCCTCCCTGTTTTTGTTTACTTACTCCTGTTCCTGTCCTGAGCCTCCCACAACTGATTGCCCTAACCACAACCTCATCTTAGTCCTTGTCTTGGTATACTGGACTAGGACTGACACCTGCCTTTGACCTTGGTTTCTGCTCCGGTAAAGTCTTGATCTGAAGTAATCCATTTGTACTGCTTGCCTACACACTGATAAACTCTGCCACTGAATATGCATGTGGCAGGGACAAAAAAAATGGAACCTTATGGTATAAGTGTGAAGAAATCCCCCTCTCTCTGCCCATCCTTGGATACCACACACCTCTCTATCTCTCTCACTTCCTTGCTATTTGGTTGAACCTCAGTCAGGTCACTGGGCTAGGCAAATTCCTGAGGATGGGGGGAGCTCTCTCTCTTTGTCCAGTGGCATTTTGGAACAGGCACAAGCAACATGCCTCTAGACTGCTGTCTGGATGAATATCTGTGAGTAAAGCCCTGGAAACTAGCTAGTAAATTAGAACTAAGTAGTGTAGTCATGTTTTAAAAGGGTCACTGAACCCAGTATCTGAAGGCTCAACTTATTTTGGTTTTTCTCAAAGTGTGGTTTCTAACCCCTTTGTTCTACCCCTCCCACCCCAACTCTTTCCCCCGATCAATAAAAGTATCAGGTTACAGCATGACTGGCTGTTTCACTGTCTAAGGGGCTGAGAAGAAGCCTTTTGGCTCCCAACCTGGCTGCAGAGCTTGGCTGTTTGTTTCCCTCAGTCATACCTGAGATTACCCTGGGAGGCTTCGAGGTAAAAGAGGCACTCAGAAATATTACCAGCGGACAAAGATTCGGGCTTACAGATTCTGGGTACCCCTGGTTGCACAAAGCCCTATTGGAGACCAGTGCTCGGGTGGTGGCAGCATTACCCCAGGCTTGTGGGTGTTCTCCAGGTAGGAGGCCGGCCAGCCATAGGCTCCCCAGGGGAGACTCCCAAAGCATGGTTTTGGGCATAGCACAGTGACGTGGGTGGCTCTGTGTAGTAGCGCTCCTTACTGTACCACCACAATAAGCATCACAGGGAATGAGTGAGTGATGAGAAGAACCCAGTGAAAGGAGAAGTTCCATGGTGGGAAAGCAGAGCATCAAAGAGAACATATAATCAACAGCATCAAGAGCCATGGAAAGAGAAGGAAATGAGCAGAGGTCCTGAGATTTAGCCAGTAAAAGGTAATTGGAAATCTTGCTGAGGGCAGTTTTTTAGGGGTGGATTGACCCTAAGGAGAGAGAACTGCTGCAACAAATCTAAAAAGCATGTTCAAGGGACTCATTGGTGAAAGTGGGGAAAGTAGGTGAACAACTAATTGCAGAGGCAGGTGAAGGATGAGATCTGATGAAGAATGTCATGCATTTGTCTTACTTTATCCCAACTACATAGTTGCTCCAGTAAATGATGTCACCCTAAGAAATGCTTCCCTCTCAGGTTAATTTAATTAATCTTGAAGGAAACTTCTAAACTGAGAAAAGAAAAATCAGAAGACAAATCAGTTCTGGAGCTGACACTGCAGGCTATAGAGGTAAGAAACAAAGACAGCAACAGGCAGGTTTGGCAGTAGGCAGGTCACTTCAGTGACCATGGAAAAGGAAGAGCTGGCCAGAACGGAGGAAAATGCAAAGGAAAGGGTAGCTCGCCACCTGTATGCCTGCAATTTACAAGTTCTTCTGTATTCTAATAAATCTTTATTGTGTCAATGAGGTTTCTAACTGAAACTCTGATATGGTTTTAAGTACTCACCTCTGCCACCCTGTGCAGTATTTCTTGGCAAACACATTGGCTCCATTGGCTTGCTCATGCTATACTCACCATATCTCATGCTATACTTGAATTTGACAAGAGGCACCAGAAACTAGACAGAATCTGTTTAGAGATTAAAACTTGGGGGTCTTTTTATGTTCTTCTTTCAATCCTCTCTCTTCTCTCTCCTCAGCTTATAGTAGCCTTGTGACTTCTGTTCAGATATAACTTTTGCCTCATTCCCATGGAGCAATGGCAGATATTGTATGTATTTCTTCTGCAGAAAGCAGCTTTCAATCTGTATGTGCTATAGTTCCTGTCAAACAGGAAGTTTCAGATCTGCTAAAGTTGACTAATGGTTTCTCAGCACAATGTCTAGTTTTCCCGTAAGTAAGCTTCTGATCACAAAAAGAGTAGAAAGAGGGACTGAGTGCAAAGCTATTGCAGAAAGAGTGAAATAGGTGAATTTTGCATTTTTACAGGTATGGAAATAAAACAAGAAATATATTTTTTTATCTTTCCATTTCCCACCTGGAAATCAGAAATCTTCTCTATGCTTAAATGAAACTGAAACCTGCTTGTCAAAATAATGGAAAAAAATGGGGCTCTGATCCACATCCCACTGTAATCAACGGACTTTTGAATCCCATCCAATTCATGGGAATTCCACTCAGGGTCCAGACTGGAAAATGAAAGGGTAAATTCTTCTTGCTGCTTCTTGGTGATTCTTGTCTACATATCAACCTCAAGACCTGTACTATTAATTTTGTTCCAGGATGATGAAGCAGACACAAAAGGGTTTATCAGCTGTTCTGGCTCATCTCCCAAGACTGCTGCCAAAACTTGTACTACCTTCAGTACAGCACTGAAAGTTGAATTAGTGTGATTGTGTGTAAATGTAAGAATCTGTACTTTGGTGCAAAAATCAGGCAACTATAGAGATATATGGTATTTTGTAAAAGCAAATATGTTTTTATGCACATTTACCTGACTCTGTCCAAAGGCAAATTTCTCATGTGCAAATACAGGGTCATGAAGGTAGCTACATTTTATATGTCAAAAATTGGTCAAGTAAATGCATTGATATAGGTGGAAAGTCTTTCAAGAACAAACTCTCTGGTGAAGTTATTCATCTCCTGTGGTTCCGGCCAAACAAAGACCAGAAAAACGTTTGTTGGGTTTTTTTAAATGATATTTCACAAACTTCTTGATGCATTGGCTATGTTTATTATTGTGTCCTGTATAGCACTGAGTAGGTTGTTGGCATTTATCAAACAGATAACAATAACAGCAATAACGTCTGCTTCCATGTCTGTGCAGAATACATAGGCAGCATATCAAAATGACAAGGTAACAGATGGTATCTGGGTTTGAGTTTTGGGTGAAAACTGAGATTGCTTACTGTACCTGAATTTGCTTTGTTTTGTTTATGTTCTCTTAGTCAACTTGGGTCTGAGAGAGAGGAAGTAGAAATGGGGTGAGAGACCGTAAAGAAAAAAAAAAGTAACTGTTTCAAAATTAGCATTTGCTGTTGCAATGTGATGTGCTTTTACCATTTTTATCCTTAGTTTTGAACTTTGAGCTGTAAAAATAATAATGAGCATATATTTCAGTCCTGTAATTTTTATGGAGCCTCTAAGGTAAGAGGGTTCAGAGGTTATATGCATTTTTCTGTAACAGTGGCTACTACAGAAGAAAAACTTGTAGAGAGAGCACAGGTCAGACAAGTAATAACCATGACCAGTACACACCAGACACCTTCACACTCTACCTACTGTCAAGCTCCCAAATTACTGTATATATTTTCAGGAACACAGGTGGGAAGTCAGAATAGGTTCTGTTCCAGTCATAGTTTAAGCACAGTGTGTGCGGAATCAGCATTGGCTACAGAAGTCAGGAGCCTCGAGCAGCAATAGCAGCAGCTGTTGAAGAGTCTACTTCAACTCCTCGCCCCTCCTTTTCCTCTCATACTCTTCCAAAAGGGGACTCTTTAGAATGCAGAGACAGACCTACAGGCTGGCTTTTTTGATACAGATACATTTATTAGCTTCTAGATGATAATAAGGTGATACAAAAAGAATCAACATGAATTTGTTAAGAAATACTCATGTCACAGTT
>NW_017728992.1:15923393-15931366 GCF_001723915.1 Gavialis gangeticus | reverse complement strand
TCCCCCCTCAGCCTTCTCTAGAGGGGGAGTATCACCTCCTTGGACCTGCTCGAGATGCATCTGTGGATGCATGACAAGGTACGGTTGGCCTTCCTGACTGCGTCCGCCGGCCCATGTTCATCTTGGCATCAATGATGACTCCAAGATCCTTTTCTGTCTCTGCACTGACGAGAAGGGAGTTCCCCAGCCTGTAGGTATGGTGCTGGTTCTTCCTCCCCAGGTACAGCACCTTGCACATGTCAGTGTTGAAGCCCATCCTGTTCTCATCTGCCCACCCCTGTAACCTGTCTAGATCTGATTGCAGCCTATTCCTCCCATCTAGCGTGCCCACATCCCCCCACATCTTAGTGTCGTCTGCGAATTTGAACAGGGTGCTTTTTACCCCTTTGTCCAAGCTGCTGATGAAGATGTTGAACAGTGTGGGCCCGAGGACCGAGCCCTGGAGGACCCCACTGCCCAGATCCCTCCAGGTCAAAAATGACCCATCCACCACCACTCTCTGGGTGCGCCATACCAATCTGATTTCCTTCTGTCATACGAGCACTGGCCTGGAGCCAGATTTTATACCAAACCTTGGGTGTCAAAGGCTAGAAACAAACTTTGCCAAATGGAGTGATTCAGCTGTGCTGTAATGTGTTACAGCATAGGGTGAAACACATTAGCCTCTCTCCTGCTTTGATGGTGCAGGACAAGGGGCGAAATGATTTCCCTGCCCTGCCCAGTGCCCCAGACCCAGGGAGTGGGTCTGGAGCACTAGGGAAAGTAAAAATTCCTCCTGGGCTGTGGAGGCCATGGGGGAAGGCAGCAGTGTGGGGAGCCCGAGCCTGCAGCAGGCATCCTGCACCCATCCTCAACCCTACCCCATGCATGCATCTGGGAGGCAGAGGTCCTCCCTGCTCCTGCCAGGAGTGCACGCAGTGGTGGGGAGCAGGCAGCCTGCACCTGCCCCCACCATGGGCTCTGCTCTGGCTGTGCTGCCCACGGGAGTGGGGGAATTGGGCTCCACACTCAACTATGCTGCAGCAGCCACCACCTGCAGGGGGTGGCAGCCAGGGCTCGGATGCTGCTGAGGGGGGCAGAGGGCTACAGACCTAGGTCCTTGGCATTGTAGTCCTGGCAGCTGGGGTCTGCTTCAGCAGAGCTGAGGCAGGGCAGGGGGCTGTGGTTGGGGAGTGAGGGGCACCATCTGTGCTGGGAGGCTGTGGCTTGGGAGTGAGGAGTCTGGACCTGTGTTCTGTAAGCTAAGGGGGCAGGGGGAGCTCTGATTTTCTATGATAAAAAAACCAAAATCAAATGCCAAAATGTATAGGTATTTAGAATTTATTATAGTGACTGAGGTGCTGGTAGGCTTCCAAATTGCTTTAAAACTGTAAAAATGTCAATAAAACTGTGTTCAGTTGATACCTATATATATAGTTGTTTCATTTTAATTGAGGATTTAGGGGGTTTTATCAGAGAATATGCGATTTTTATAGGAGAAAACCAGGATCCCTGACCCAGTGGTTTTCAGTGAAATAGGAGGACATCTCACATGAGATCCAACAGAGATCTGCCCTGAGCCTGGTTCTATTAACTATTTCTGTTAAGACTCTAGACAGTGAAATGGAGACTATACTCTGAATGACACCCATCTCTGATGGGCTGCAAATGCTTTGGAGAGAAACAAGTTGTCTAATTATCTGACGTTAACAAGATGCAATTCAACAACAGATATGAAATCTGATATCTAAAAATGAAAAATCAAATGCACAAATACAAGGAGTCTCAAAAAATGTATATATTTTAGTGGTCATGGCACTAGAGGCCCACATTGCAGTAGTGAATGCTAGAGTAATAAATATTGTAGAATCATAGAAAGGGTTGGAAGGGACATCAGAAAGCCATCTAGTCCAACCCCTGCTCAAAGCAGGACCATCCCAGCCAAGACTCTGTCTACCCAGGTCTTAAAAACCTCCAAGGAAGGATAGTCCACAGCCTCTCTAGGTAGCCTGTCCCAGTGTTTTACTATCCTGCTAATGAGAAAATTCTTCCTAATATCTAACCTAAATTTCCTTGCTGCCACTTGAGACCATTGCTCCTTGTTCTGTCATGTGCCATCACTGAAAACAGTCTAACTTCATCTTCTCTCAACCCCTCCCCCCACTTTCAGGTAGTTGAAGACTGCTGTTAAATTCCCTCTCAGTCTTCTCTTCTCTAGACTAAATAAGCCCAGGTCCCTCAGCCTCTCCTCAGAAGTCATGTGCCCCAGCCCCAGAACCATTTTTGTTCCTCTCCATTGGAATCCCTCCAATTTGTCCACATCCTTTCTGTAGGGCAGGGTCTAGTGCCTGCCTTCTCTTCCTTTTCCCCTTCCTCTTCTTGCTCTCAACAAACTGCTTGCAAACTGCTTCCCCTGTTTGCTGCCTCTGTTCGTTCTATCAGTCTGTCTGCCTGTCTATCTAGATATATGTATAGTTTTTAGGCAATGTGAAAAACAGGAAATAACTGGTTAGTTTGCAGTACAGTAGTAAAGGATCTGCATGTATAAGGGATCACACACTGAATGTGTCAAAAGCATACTGCTGAGAAAAGGAAGGTAAATACCACTTGAGGAGATACTAATGAGTGTATTCTAGATGAGCCAAGGGAAGCAATTATTCCACTCTAATCAGCCCTGGTGAGTCCTCAGCTGGAAATATGTGTCCTGTTTTGGACACTGCACTTTAAGAAAGATGTAGACAAACCTGGAGAGACTCCAGAGGAAAGCAATAGGGATGATAAGAAATTTAGAAAATGTGACCTGTGAGTAAAAGTTTAAGGAACTGGGTTTATTTAGTCTGCAAAAGAGAAGACTAAAAAGGGGCATGACTGACTTCCCATATGTAAAAGGGTGGTATTCAATTGCTTTCCATGGCCTCTGGAGATAGCACAACAAGAAACTGGTTGCCATATATATGGAGGCTAAGTTGCCTCAGCACTTTTCCTTGGAGAAAGTGCCTAATAGGTAGCAAGACCATTGTTGAGCAGCCAGTGAGGTCTAGCACAGCACTGATTTATGCACTTCTGGCTCAAAACTCATGTTGTCACTACTAGAAATGGGATGAGACTGACACTAATCACCTGAGCATCTACAGATACTGTTGTGCTGCATTCAAATGACCAATTACAGCTGTTGCTCATGATCTGTTACAAACCAATTATCCAATTTTTAGTACAGAATAAATTCTTCTCTTGACTGTTAATGTTGATGGTTAGCTATAATTAAGGACTCTCACTCAGCCTGTTTTTCTGATCAAGATATATTGCAGAATGAAGGCCTTCCTTGCTCATTGGGGATTGTTTTGAATGGAGAGAGAAAATATTAGGGACAGGTTTATGTAATAGTGTTTGATTCAGAGTCTAGATGGTTTAGCACATGGTCTGCAGGTTTACATCCTATACCAAGCCTGGCCAAAATTCAAACTGTTCTCATAACTTAGCTGCATCAGTATCCAAATTGGAAAGCAGGTCTATGGTTTGGACTTCATTCCGTTAGTAAGCCCGTAAAAGTGCTGGGGAATGCAGGAATTGTAATCAGGACTCTATCATATTCACGTTTCTAAGACTTGAAGAGGAAGAATTTTTGCAGTTCTTGCTTCTGGCTTTCTCCTACAAATGATGTCCAGTAATTCACCCCTACTGTCCTTTTTAATGAAGTTCAGTTGCTTCATGCCAGCTACAGCTACCCTCAGAAAGGTCAGAGTCCTGCAAGGAACGTAGAGTACGTTTGCTGAGCACATTGCAGTTTCATGAAGAGATGCTTGAGATGCCCCTAAATGAGCTAGATCAGGGTCTGGAAATAGGATATTAACAGTGCAGCTCTCTGTCTCAGCTAATTACCTCTGCTGAGAAGCAGGGAATATTACTGAAGGCTCTTTGCATTGTTCTATATCATTCCCATTGAATATACTGTGAGTGGAAAGTACCAAGCTCCAATCAGAAGTCTTCCAGAACATTACAAAATAAGGCTTCTGGAAAATATTGACATTGTTTCTCATAGCTGGCAGCAGGTGAAGCAATTATTAAAGAGGGGGAGCTAGAACCCAGGAAACTAAAAACAGTATGTTTCTAGAGATACCAAAGGATTGAGGTTGGACACAGGGACAGTTCAGTTGAGATATCTCATTACAGCTCTAGAAAGAAGAGTTTGAGCCTCTCTGGACACATGCTGAAGGCTGCCTCTCGTTGACCCAGCTGTGAATGAGTATCTGGTCATTTGGGCTTGTCAAGGAGGGGATGAGGGAGGGGATGGTCAAAGACATCCAGGTGTGAGGGCAGCCATGTTGTGTGCCATTGGCTTCAGAAACTGGCTTCTCTTAACCGATAGGATGCTAAACTCAGGTAGACTTTTGGCCTGAGGGTTAACTGTTGAATTCAACTAAATATGAATGAGACATTCAAAGAGCTCCGTTTTAGACAGTTTGGATAAAGGGCCTGTGTGTCATAGGCAATGTTTCACTGCCTGGTTGTCAGCAATTGGTACAGCAGAAGAGGACATGTCCCACTACTCTTCCTTCTGAGGTTTTAGTGGTATGCTTCACACATTGATCAGTATATGCCCCAGATGATTTTGCAAAAAAAAGCACTAAGTTCGGAGTGGACCCAACTTCTTAACAGCATGTTGGATAAAGATGCCTTATCAGTGGCACTTTTATCACTGCTTGTCCTGACTTGTCATGCAATAATGTATCCTCAGGATAAATTATTTATGTTAGGTTATCTAGACCAGGGGTGTCCAAATATGGCCAGCAGGCTGGATATGGCCCACAGAGCCCTATCAGCTGGTCCTCGGTGCTGGCCATGGGTCTCAGAGTGACCTACAAGCAGCACGTGGGGTCACACTGTATAGCTCCATGTACCACATGGAGCACCTGTTCCAGCTCACGTCCCAGAGTGGTGGAGTGACTGTCGTATGCAGCACAGCCAGATGAGTTTGACACCTTTGATCTAGACCATTACGTTTTGCAAAGTTTCATAAAATTTTCAAGACATTTTTATATTGTTGGATCTGGATGTATTACCTAGTTCTGCACTGGACATTGCCCCTTAACTGAACCTGAAAATGCACAAGAGCCATAAGAGGAGGTCTTTGTAGTTGGCAAGGAATGGATCTGGTGTTCTATTGCAGATATTAGAGTTTTGGACAATATTTCCAGATAAAGATTGATGACATGCGAGTACAAATCATGGCTGGTGTTCAAAATGCTGATGCCCATCTGTGAAAAATGTACATTAAAATGTGAATCCAAAGTAGCAAATGCTAGAGTGAATACTACCATCCTTACAAGTATTCCACCGCAAGATACTGCTTAGGGACAGCACTGCTGAGCATGCCCATCTCCTCTTTGTGGGCTCCTGTTTAGGTGATGGAAAGGTGTCATTTGTATATACATGTATATGGCTGTATGAGAACCAAAAAACCAGAAATTAGTTGTTTAAGTTACTCAGTGCTACTGTTTCTTTTTCCTTTTTGCCAGAGCCTTCTGCAGTGTATAGGAAATGATCAATTCATGTAGTTTAGTGTCCTTTCTCTGACAATAGTCAGGAACAGATGCTTCAGAGCCGGGTGCAAGAAATAATGGGATGGGGAATTGGTGAACTGTCTCCTCCTCATGGAAGTTTGTTCTTAATCTCAGTCATTTAGGAGTTGATTTATACCCCAAAGCATAGGCTGTTCAAATGACGTGGGATAATTCTCTTGGGTTTGTTCTCCTTGTAGAATAACTGTCCTGGAGATGCCTGAACAGACATTCAAATGCTGAGCCCTTGAAGAGCAGAGAGTTTATAATGCTGATGCTGTGCAACCTGGGGGCCCTTGTATACACATCTCAACATGCTCTGCAGGCTCCTCAGTCCGCCTGATGACATGTGGTTGCACTGTACATGGCAGCCCTGATTGCCTGCCCCAGATAGCTTCACAGGCTGTGTCTCCCTGCAGCACAATGTGAGCATTGTGAAGGGGGCGTGTTCTGTTTCTTGCTGGGGGGGAGCAGAAGAGTCCATCCTGTGGGATGCATTTTCTCCCTGGGGAGGGAGGGAGCAGGAGCAAAGCCCCCTGGAATGCTGGAAGACTGTGATGTGGCTTCTTTTAGAAAAGAATATGTATGGACATTTGCTTTCCAAGAATAAACTCTCCCAGCAGTGATTTAATCCTAGTTGTTTACAGGTTATTTTTCTCCTGGAGTGGCCATTTTTGCTCTGGGAGGAAAAATTATGAACATCTGTACACTCATGGTTTGTACTGGGACAGTAACAAGTCTCCTAGGAGAAACTGAATGTCTGTATGTGACTATAATATATAAGCTTTTGGGTATTGCAGTATCCTTCCTTGGGCATGAAAAAGAGTACTCCGATAATCAAAAGCTTACCTCTGCCTATACCACTTGTATGGTTGGTCCAATAAAAGATATCACTCACAAGAATTCTTGTTTCTCACATATTCATATAAATACCTAATTCTTTTAAAGACCTGCTGGTATCTTGTGGAAATGAGTTCCACAGACCTATATGTTGTACTCTCCACCAGTTTTGATAGTTTATAATGCATTGCCTGTGATATAAGATAAAAGCAGTGCCTGATTTATCTTTTTATTGCCATTTGTTACTTTGTATACTTTTACTGGGTTCCTTTATTCACTTCCTCTACAGACTAAAAAGTCCTCATCTCTCTTATGTCTCTTTATCTGGGTTTTTTTCTTCTAAGGGTTCTTGTTGTCCATCATCTATCCTTTATCTATTGCCACACCATATTTTTAGATAGCATAACTAGAAGTGAATACAGTATTTCAAGTGAGGGTATGCTAGTGATTCATATAATGAATGCATATTCATTCATTCAATAAGCTTTACTGTGCATTTATCAACAGTTTCATCTGCATTTACCTACCTACCTATATCCCTCTGTTTTCCCACCTTTGCCTGCTTATCCCCAAGAGCTCTAAACATGGCTTCAGTACACTTGTGAGTCAGCACTTATACGATTTTTAATTAAAGTTAGAGGTCTTGATTTAGAGGTGTGTTAACAAGACTGTTTGTTCAGTTCCTTCTAAAAAGGCTCACTCATGATTCAGACATTAGAATAACTGTTTCACCTGTTCCCCCAAACTGGAAGCTATGGTTTTATCTGACTCTGGAATAGACCTGGGTGAAATTTCATTTGGTAAACAATTGTCCAATAAATAAATAAAACAAATCAGTGGTCAGGATTGGTTCACAAAAGTGAAGGAGCCCTCTTAATGACTCAGTAGTTAGGGCTCTCATCTAGGACAGTAGTACCCAACCTTTTCCCCCAACAGGCCAGAAAAGGGGGGTGGGGCAAGATGCCCAGTCCATCTACAGGCTGTATCTGGTCAGTGGTCCCAATCCAGCACCATCCAGCTGCATGGAGGAGGGCAGGGGGCAAGCCAGCCCCAACATGGCCCCACAGGAAAAAGATGCCCAACCCAGCCCTTCAGGGGGAAGGAAGTATGGCCTGGCCCCACCTCAGCCCTGCGGGGGGGAAGAGGGCATGGCCTGGCTTCATGGGGGAAGGGAATAGCACTTGGCTTCAGCTGGCTGTGTGGAGCTTGAGGTTTGGGAATTTGGCAGGGAAGATGGTGGTGGATTAATAGCCAGCGCTCTCCTGCTGCCAAACATATGGACTCTGGGGAGCCCCATGGGCCACATATGATAGCTCTGTGAGCCACATTTGGCCTGCGAGCTGGAGATTGAGCACCTCTGATCTAGAATAAGGGAGACCTAGGCTCAACCATCTTTTCTGTCTAAAGAGATTTGAACTCATATTACTGAGTGGCCTTATCCAAAAGGCTATAGGGCAGTGGTCACCAACCAGTGGATCTTGATCTTGAACCCTCTTGTGGTAGCTCTCAGAGCTTCCTGGAGTTGAGCTGAGGCTGGGGTGGGGGGCTGAGTGCCTCTGTGCATGCATGCACATGCCCCAGCCCAGCAGGTCAGTT
>NW_017728992.1:15922534-15923258 GCF_001723915.1 Gavialis gangeticus | reverse complement strand
GGGGGGGGGGGGGAAGGGCAGGGGTTAGATTAAGACCCCCATGGTGAGGGACAGTGCCACAGAGGTGGGAGCAAAGGTAAGTTGAGTGGGGCCCCAGCCAGGTGGGACTTACCTGCTGGGGAGGTGTGCCCCCAAATATTTTTTTCTCCCTCTGCCTCAATCTGCACCCCACCTTCCCTCCCCACAGACTTACCTGCCGGGTGGGGGAAAGGGGGTGGCAGCAGCACACGGTAGATCTTGGATTGCTTTTAAATGCCAAAGGTCCTACTTAAAAAGGTTGGAGACCACTGCTATAGGGCATTCTAGGAGTAAGGCTTGTCTTGCCAGCTACAGTGAAGACCAATCAACACTGCACCATGTATCATAATAAGCCAACTGTCTTCAGCTAAAATGAAGAAAGCTACTTAGAAGCTCTGCTTCCAGCAGCCCCTTCTCAGCATCTGATGACATAAACTGCTACTTATGAAAGCTTATGCATCTCTGATTTAGTTTGTTTATAACAGGGGTGGGCAATTATTTTGACTGGAGGACCACTTAATGAGTTTTGGGGACCTGTTGACAGCTACATCCATCTCTCTCTGCCTCTTTCTTCTCTCTGCCTTCCCCCTTCTCCGCTACCCCCCTTCTGTCTCTCACTGTGTCCCCTCCCCTCCATTCCCATCTCTCTCTCTCTCCTCTCCTCTCTCTCTCTCTCTCTATCCTCTTCTCTCTCTCTCTCTCTGTC
>NW_017728992.1:15911896-15917534 GCF_001723915.1 Gavialis gangeticus | reverse complement strand
CTCTCTCTCTCTCTCTATCCTCTTCTCTCTCTCTCTCTCTGTCTCCCTCTCTCCTCTCCTCTACTGTCCGTGTTCCGTCCATCTCCCTCTCCCACTCTTTCTCTGCCTCTCCCTCTCCCTCTCCATCTCTTTGCCCCCCTCCATGCCTTTCTTGCTCTGTGACTCCATCACTGTTTGTCACTCTCTCTGCCTGTCTCTTCTTTCTTTTCCTTCTTTCCAGAACTCTCCAAAGCTGTAGTTCACTACAGCAGGTGGGAGGCACGGTCAGCTGTGGATGCTGTTAATAGGTTCAGGATCCTGGACAAGGAACCTGCCAGCAACATCCACAACTGATGCTGCCACCCTCCCAACATGGTGGAAGCTCCTGCCCAGAGTCTTGGCCCGGAACCTGCTGGCATTGTCAGCTGTGAACCCAGGCAGGAGCAGCTGCCATGCTGGGTGGGCAGCAAGGTCAGTTGTGACACTGCCAGCAGGTTACGTGTTGGGGCTCTGGAACCTAAAGGCTGCACCCACAGTTGATGTTGCCATCCACCTGGCATAGCAGCAGCTCCTGCCTGAGTCCACAGCTGATGCTGCTGGTGCTAACATTTTTGCCAATTGCTCACATCATGAGCGAGACCTTATAAAGGGGGATAACGCAAAATGCCGCGTTTATTGATTACATGAATTAGACATAAAGGTTCAGATACACCACTCATATAGACACACACAGATCATCATGCACAAAACTTATATGCAAGCACACACAAACATTTAACCATTCTATTCAGACATTATAGTTACCAGCAGCAGTTGTTCAATAATTGCACTGGGTGGCCGGCTCAGACCTTATTGAGACAAGATGCAGATAGCAGGTAGGGTGGTTATTATGAGAGAAAGATCATGTAGATAACAGCTTGGAGCGGGATGAAACAGATTTCATAAATTTCATAGATTTCATAGACATTAGGGCTGCAAGGGTTCTCGGAAGATCATCAAGTCCAGCCCACCGCCCGAAGGGCAGGAAGTCAGCTGGGGTCATAGAATCCCAGCAAGATAAGCATCCGATTTACTCTTGAAGGTGTTCAATGTAGGTGCTTGAACCACCTCCGATGGCAGGCTGTTCCAGACCTTGGGGGCTCAGACAGTAAAGAAATTCTTCCTAATGTCCAGCCTGAAACGGTCTTGCAGTAGTTTATAACAGTTTGACCTCGTCATCCCCTGGGGCACTCTGGTGAACAAACATTCCCCTAGATCCTGGTGGTCACCCCTGATAAACTTATAGGTGGCCATCAGATCACCCCTGAGCCTGCACTTTTCTGGGCTAAAGAGCACCATGGCTCTCAGCCTGTCATTGTAAGGTCTGTTTTCCTGACCTCTGATCATGCATGTGATCAGATGCATCTGTGCTCTGACGAAACAGCAGTTGAGAGAGAGACTCACCCAAGTTGGCATTCTCAAAGTTCTCCTTTATAGGGGTTGGCATCCTTTGTTTCAGTGCTTTGGCGTGTTTCCATACCCGGCTTCTGTTTTTGTGGTTGTTCTTTTCCGTCTTCAGCTTATCTTAGCCCGAGGTCAGTTTGGTCGTCAAAGTTGGTATCTTAGTCTTGGACTGTCCTTGCTGCCCATCTGGCAGGATGGGTGAATTCCTTCTCCTTGTTATCTTCTTTGTGCCCTAGGCCTGAAAGGGATTAGTCAGCCATTCATTAATTAGTTTACTGACTGGTAACTTGCATTTGGTGCCTTGTTGCTTACATAAACAATTAAATCTTCTCCCATATCTGTCATTCTCTCACCATTCACCCTTTTACACACACTAATACATTAAGTCTATGCAGAGTTCATTCACTTAGGTCAAGAAGAAAGATACAAAATAAAATTTTCAAGTTGCCTACAGGACAAAACTAACATGGTTACATTTCACTATTATTACACTTTATGTTAACATCAGCTACATTATTTCAGTCCATGCTACACTGGCAGGTTCCAGGTTGGGGCTCCAGCCAGGAGCTTCTACCAGGCTGGGAGGGTGGTGGGTCAGCTGTGGACACCACTGGCAGATTCTGTGTCTGAGCTCCTGAACTACAGGCAGCATCCACAGCTGACACTGCTGCCCGCCCACTGGCAGAAACCCCACCCAGGTCCACAGCTGATGCCTAATGCTGCTGCATGAAAGTAGTGCTACCTGCCTACCTTGCACCATGCAGCTGCCAGCTGCCCACAGGCCCGATCCAATTAGTTGGCGGCCATCTACCAGCAGGCTAGATTGAATCTTTTGGTAGGTTGGGTCCATCCCACAGGCCATATTTTTCCCACTCCTAGTTTATAAAGTGTAAATCTACCCAGCCTTTTGCCTGACTTCAGACTAAATCAGCTAACCGCTAGGGCTGTGCGAAGCTTTGGTAGCTGATTTGATTTGGAGGAGACTCGGCCCTATTCAGCAGCAGAATCTCCAAATCTGAATTGAATCGGGAGACCCATTAAAAGGTCTGAATTGAACTGGAGGCCTCTGAATCAATTTGGAGAGATTCAGAGATTTGGGAGGCTTGCTGCAAACAGAAACTGAGAAGAGGGAGGGGGATGGCGTGATCTTTCATATATAGAAAAGGCGGTGAGGGGGGAAAGACTGCTCTGATATTGACATCTGAAGCTGGCCAGTGACTGTGATCTTTCTCTGAGTACCCTTCCCATCACAGTGCTCTGTGGGAAGGACATAGAAACAACATATAAAGCTGTGTCTGAAGTGATCTATGCCTTTTGTGAGCTGTCTCTCTCTTGGAGCAGCAGCATCTGAAAGGCTCTGGCTTGCTAGCTAGTCTCTCTTCTTGTAAGTTGTATCCAATCCTTTCCTACTCACCCTTACCTACAATCCCTATTGTTATCCCTATCCATTCCTTTCAACTTATTCTTCCCCCAAAATCCTCTTCTTTGTTCTTGTTAGTCTGTCTTGATTCTTTTCCTCCACAAAAAGAAATCTGTGTTTTCCCTAACAGTGTGCTATCACTGTGCAGGAAATCACAACATACATCACACACACACATTTTGCAGAACACCAAACATTATGAAGCATGCTGGTAAGGCAGGTGACAGGTCTTCTGGCAGGGAAGGGAGAGAGAGAGAAGAGGGAGAGCTGCAAGTTTCCCCCTGTCCTAAACAGATGCACCCTCTTTCCTGGCAACGAGAAGCCTTCTGCTGTTAGTGGGAGCAAGGAGGTGGTAGCAGTGCTGGCCACCACCACTAACACCACTAACCACTAACACCACTAACCATTAGCAGCATGACATTCTTCACCTTAATTTCAGTACCCAGCATGAGCCTTCCAGTGCCAGAGGAGAAGCTTGATCTGAAAGCAGAGGAGCTGGGGGCCATAGCAAAGGAAATTCTGGGGAAGGAGGAGGAATCTGACTTTGTGCTCCACACTCCTCAAAGTTCCCCTAGAGGCAGGTCTCCTTCTCTGGAAGGCACCTTGGACAAAGTTGTGGGGGCAGGTGGCTCAGCTCCTCCTGTTGTGCCTCTGCCTGGTGAGAAGGGGGTAAGGCAGAATCCCCACCCTCAACCCAGAAGCAGGTGGGTAGTGTAGTGTGGGATCATTCTGAGGTGGCAGATGATCCCAGGTATGCTACCTGCCAGCACAGCCAAAGGCAGATCAGCTGGAGCAAGGAGGTGAAACATATCACCACCACAGTGATGCTGCTGCATCTCAGGTGGCAGCAGCCCCTTGCCCTTGTTCCTCCTCAGCTTGGTACCAGTGGGAGCATGCCCAAAAAGAAGTCTCCCTCTCGCTTCAAACCCCTGACACCCTGGACCAGTGCAGGAAAGGCAGAGACAAATGGGGGCGCATTCTGAAGGTGAGTGAGAACACTCAGAGCATTGGGGAGATGCTTGCTCTGGATGGCCAGCCCTTCTCCTTTGAGTGTCCAGGGTTCAGGCAGCTCATGGCACT
Source organism: Gavialis gangeticus (assembly GCF_001723915.1). NCBI lineage: Eukaryota > Metazoa > Chordata > Crocodylia > Gavialidae > Gavialis > Gavialis gangeticus. The sequence continues at coordinate 15,913,612 of NW_017728992.1, read as the reverse complement.
CATGGCCTCATCGTACCAAGTGCCCGCACACACCACCTTTAGCAGAATGGTGGTGCCCTCTCTGTATGAGGCATGCAAGGAGTAATTGAGGGAGGAGCTGTGGAAGGCAGGTCAGCAGGTAGCCTTGCACTTCACCTTGGACATCTGGAGCATAGTGGAGATCATGCCTACCTCTCCCTCACAGGGCACTGGTGTGATCAGTCAGGGTGTCAGTGGGCTCTCCTTCAAGCCAAGGTGATGGATGAGTCTCACACAACAAGGGAGATCATGGTGGCCATGAACTGCATGGTGCAGGGGTGGCTCATTGGGTAGGGTGAGCTCACCCACAGGTTCATGATGACCGACAATGGGGCCAATATGCTCAAGGCGGTGCATGACGCCAATTTTGTTGGCATCTGCTGTGTGGCACACAAGTTTCACCTCTTAGTCAGGGATGCCTTGGAGAGGACCAGGGTTCCTGGTGATGGTGCTGTCACTACCAGCCAGCTTATTTTGAAATTCAGGAGGATGGCGGGCTACTTCCACCGGAGCATCAATGGGGACAAGATGCTGTGGGACAAACAGGCAGAGCTGAGCATCCCGTAGCACAAAATCATGCAGGAACTCCACATACCTGATGCTGCAAAGGCTGGTCAAGCAACAGAAGGCAATCCATGAGAAGGCCTTGGATAGGAAGATTGGGATCAGTGGCTCCCTTAACAAAATGGAGTGGGATACCATCTCCCAGATCTTGATGGTTCTCAGGCTGTTCCTCAAGGCCGCTAAGAGCCTCAGCACTGGCAATGCCCTCCTTAGCCAGGTGATCCCTATAGTGAAGGAGCTTGAGAATGAAATGGAGAAGCTCCAGGGGCTCAATGTTCCTGGCTGGGGCAAGCTGCTTTCACCAGAGTCACAGGCACTGGTGAAGCAGCTGAAGGAGGGCATCAAAAAATGCCTGGATCCATTGAGGTCCAGTATGGTCCACATGCTGGAAGGCATGTGTGACCTGAGGGTGCAGGTGAGCATCTGCAGCAGCAAAACCCTCGATCTCTGGATGGAGCTTCTGGTGAACAGTCTGGGAGGCAGAAGGGCAGAGGCAGAGGGAGTCTCCTCCACCATAGCTGCTGCCACTGTGGGCCAAGGGCATGGCTTTAGTGTTGGGGTCCAGAGGCACTAGACCCCACCATCAGGCAGGAAGCATGGAGGCCTTGGTGGCCACCTATTTTGCCAAGGATGTGGAGCCACTGCACTGTGACCCCTTGGCCTATTGGGCAACCCTTAGTCAGGTGTGGCAGGATCTAGCCACTGTTGCCCGGGAATACTTATCCTGTCCACCAACCAGTGTTCCAAGTGAGAGGGTGTTCAGCATTGCTTGTGATGTTGTGACACCCCCATCACACTTCCTTGAATCCTGGTTTGGTGGAGCTGTTGACCTGAGGGGTCAGGCCAACACTCAGGATCTCAATATTGCACTGTTAGACAGGAGGGCATGGTGTATAATTGCACATGCACACATAAAAATCAGTTAAGCACACATTCACTCACTAGATGCATACACCCATACTAGACATACACACTCACACTAGCAACTCAGATACACACACATTCAAAATAACCAGTCTAGGTTCATGCACACCTATCACCAGCTTAAGCCCATACACGCTACACACACCAAATTTAAACAAAATCAGTTACCAACACCTGCGCATCCAATACACATACATGGATTACTAATTC
>NW_017728992.1:15911476-15911693 GCF_001723915.1 Gavialis gangeticus | reverse complement strand
GATGGCTCCGGGGCAGCTAGAGAAGCTGCAGGGAGTGGCAGTAGGTGCTGGGAGCTGGAGAAAGGCTCCAGCTGCTGGAGAAAACTGCAGGACAGTCACAAGGAGCTGGGAAACTGCGGGGGGGAGAAGGACTATGGAAGGTGTGGGGGAAGCTTGAAAACAGAGAGACAGACAGCAGAAAATCACAGGCAAAGTGGCGGGAGAGACTGAAAGGCAG
>NW_017728992.1:15906249-15906476 GCF_001723915.1 Gavialis gangeticus | reverse complement strand
GGCTTGTCTATAGGGAATAGAGAGGGAGAGAAAGAAAAGCCAGAAATAATTTATATACATGTATTAAAAAAGAAAAACTGGGGGTTTTGCTACAGAGCCACTGGTATTCCTGAAGGTGAACTTCTTGATGCTGGGGTTCCCCAAGCTCCACGTGCAGATGGAGTGACTGCCACCCTCCTTCCTCTGTACCTATTTCCTTTTTTAATTTGCTTTGAGAACCTTACAGT
>NW_017728992.1:15895932-15901249 GCF_001723915.1 Gavialis gangeticus | reverse complement strand
GCTGGAATTTAAGATAAGGAAGGGACTGGGATTCAGTAAAAATGACCCAACTTGGGGTTGCAAATGACAGTCATTTTATTGAACAGGGAAGATGGTGACACAATGTCTTATTGGTTTCCTTGCGTGCACGCGCGCGCACACACACACACACACAATGGCAGCAGGGGTTAGAGAGGCTTGGTGAAGGGGCTCAATCCACTGAAGTCCAGGAGGAGAGAGAGAGACAAAGAGAGAGAGTCCAAATTGGAGGAGGAGGTGTGCAGGTAATATCTACCTATCCCAGGCTGGAAGTTGATCCTTGATGGCCAGTCGGGGTCTCCTTCAGCTCAGTGTTGTCCAGAGGGGGTCGCCAGCAGGGCCTCTGGGGTGGATAGGTGACATGAAGCTGGTCTGGTCTGGATGGAAACGGCGTTCCTACTGGGTCTGTCTTCACTGCCCCTTTTTATAGGGACAGACCTTGTGTGACCCTAGTGACAGGACGTATGCCTAGGCAAGGGTCAGCCCCTGGTGTACTGAGCATGTGTGCTCCATGCAGGGATGTGCAATTTTGGGTGTCTGTAATGGTGGGGTACAATGGTAGAGTTACTGGTTCTGCAGGGTCTTTTGTCTTTCAAATACTGGGTTCTTGTTTCTGTTCCTGGCTGAGGTCCATGGTTCCTGGATGAATCAATGCGAGGTGGTGGCCTGGTCATTACAGGCTGTTCAGTAGAGGCCTGCTACCATTGTATTTCAATTATTCCCAATCACTGTCATTCATCTGGGAACCAATTTACATGGCAGGGGTATGTGAATCATACAGTTGCAACACAGGGGATGCCTGGGTAGAGGACACAAGATAGAGACTTGACATACAAAATGGAAACTTAACATTACTTTGGTTCACTTACAAACACAGGCCTAAACCATACAATATCCATATGAAACAATAAAAATCAATACAAAAATGATGATAATACAATATACAACAGTAAAAATCAATACAAACCTAATAATAATACAATATAAAACAGTGGATATCCGAAACCAAAAAACTTGCTACCAAAATAAAAACATTAAAGCTTATCCTAAGTCTGAGCTCGCTTATGCTTGGCTTGTCTATAGGGAATAGAGAGGGAGAGAAAGAAAAGCCAGAAATAATTTATATACATGTATTAAAAAAGAAAAACTGGGGGTTTTGCTACAGAGCCACTGGTATTCCTGAAGGTGAACTTCTTGATGCTGGGGTTCCCCAAGCTCCACGTGCAGATGGAGTGACTGCCACCCTCCTTCCTCTGTACCTATTTCCTTTTTTAATTTGCTTTGAGAACCTTACAGTGCAATTTCACAGAAACCCCTGCACCACTCTGCCTGAAACCTGGCAGGCCTTATATCCACATGAGGGGCTACCATCCCTGCTGTTTTCATCCTGCTCTGCCTTAACACACACAAGTGACATGAATTTTGCTTTCAACAGTTTGAGGTGCACTTTCATAGAAACCCCTGTACCTATCTCCTTGAAACTTGTCAGGCTTCATGTCCTCAGAAGGGGCTACCATCCCTGCTGTTTTGATCTGAATCTGCAAAAAAATGGAAAAGTTATAGGTATTGATTCCCTATTAGAGTCTATGGTGTAATTTCCAAATTGGTGCCAAATCTCTGAATCCAAATCGGCCGAATCGGGACACTTTTTGAATTGCCAAATTGTATCATTGTCCCTCCAAATTGGCCAAATCCAAATCTGAAGTGAATACTTGCTTCTTTGCACAGGCCTACTAACCACCTTTCTGTACATACTAACCAGCCTACCTAATTGGCTGTGACCCCAGATTTAAGAACCACTCAAACAGATGACCTCTGATGCACAAGGCATCTTCAGTGTTGAAGCAGTTTCCTAACCCTTCGTGCCTTTGGTCCTGACTCTCAGCCTTAGCCCACAACCCAGTCCCTGTCCTTCTGGTTCCTAGCTCTTGCTTCTGATTCTTGCATTGTGTTTTTCCAGTCTTTAACTATTGAACTCTACCTGACATCCTTGTGCCTGTCTGTGGCTCCTCATACTTGGCCTGGTGTCCTGACTGCTGGCCATCAACCCTTGCCTGGCATTCTGCTTCCTGAAGTTGGTTCTTGAACTGTAGACCATGCCTTGAACACAGATATTTATGTCAGATACATGCTAGTCCTTTGGTTTCTGCCCTGGCCTCCTAATCCTCAGTTAGACCTTATGTGTGTATAAGAATGACACTGTGGCCTGCTGATCAAGGCACTTAACTGAGAGGTGGGGCATATGGTTTCCATTTGTGCTTCAGTAAGTGTCTAAGTATTTTCATTAAAGTTGACAGGAGGGATGGAGAACAACTGATGCCAGAACACAGCAAGTACTTTGGAAGCAAGTAAAAGGGGACCAATTCTACTTAGGTGGGTTTGTGATGACACTTGAGCCTAGTCGTCTGCTCTTGTTAAGTGCCCAAAACAAAACAGACTCTCCCTATTTCCCCACCTCCATTTTGGCAAGAAATGAATTCACTTGGAATAAAACATAACTTAAAAAAAAATTCTTTAAAACATTGAAGCAAAGCTGAAAAATCAATTATTTGGATATCTTAAAAAAAAAAAAAAAACCACCCTCCTGAAATGAATCCTGGTGATACATTTTGGCTAAATAGATGAAATAGGGCTCCAACATGATACTGTTACCTCCAGTAAAAATATTTTTATGTACAGCTCTGATCCCCTGGCTGCTGATATTTAGAACCATCTGTTTGAAGGGCATCTTGCCCATTCATAAATTGTTTGGACTATTCAAGCTTTAGGCAGTGCCAAGCAACCTGGGGTTTAGCAAGGGCAGGCTGCCTACAAAACCGAGTCCTGTTATACAGATGGAAAACAACCACTTCTGGGGCAAATATTAGAATGGAAATCCCAGGCTGCCACAAGCCAGCACAATAAGCCTTTTTTTTCCTAAGACAACAGATGGCATTAGACTGTAAGCAAGCTTTAGGGCAGTTCCATCCACATCAGGGATTTTTAGGTGTTCTGTGGATGCAATCATTAGAGTTGGGATTGTCAGGAAGAGGTACCATTTTCTATTTGACAAGGCTGTGCTTATTGAGTAATCTCTATCTATGGCTTGTAGACAAGTGAAGGAAGATGCTGAGGAGGTGAGGGTCAGTGCCTGTTGACCAGTCCTGTACTGAACACCCTTTTCTGCAAAATTGTGATATTAATGTCTGATGGCAAAAGCAGGGAGTCAGGAGGCTTGGATTATTTGCCAAATCCTGTCATAGGCTTTGTGTGCAAACTGCTTCAGCCAAAATGTATGGATATGAGAGCTGATACATAGGCACCTAAGTAACTGCTTAGGCCCAGCACATCCTGATTTTTCAGGTCTAACACCCATAATTCCTACAGGATTCAAACAGAGCACTGAAAAACAGGTTTACCAATCAGAATAGCCTTAGCTTCTCCCACATAGTTTTTCTTTCTATAAACAAAGTTTTGTCTGGTTTTGTAAGGCTATACATGTGTAAAGGGTTGTATGGGCCCAGTCCTGCAGCTTGGACAATCTAAGAGTTGTATTATCTGTTCCAATATAAATTGTTAAGCCTCTTGCTCAGCAAGGTAGTTTAAATTTTGGAAGGCAGCACAGTCTTGTGGGCAGCTAGCAAAAATGGAGTTGATTCCCAGGTCTACTTTGTGACTTTGGGCCAGCTATTTCATCACTTTGAATCTCAGTTTCCCATTCCAGGCCCTTGCACTTCTTTTCTGTTTAGGGTGGTGTTTCTGGTTAACTGAAAAGTCTGCTAAAACCAGCTACAGACTCCAGCCATTACTCTGATGCAGGCAGAATTAATTTTTAACAATGCTTGCCTCTGATCTGACTTGGGGTCTGTATAAGTTCTTTTCTATTATTTACTAATTTTCAATCACTTTTCTGACCACTTAAAATGCAATTAGTGTTCTGTAATTATTGAAATACCAAGAGTTGCTGTTCTCAGGAAGTTTACCTTGATGAGTGCTTGGGATAATGGCTATCCATAATTGCAGGCCTCATCTGTGGAGACCAAACAAGATTGTTTCATAAAGAACATGTACCAAATTCAGTCCGAAACTTCTGTTTGGGGTATGTGCCTTGGAGTGGTTAGGGAAGAGGGTAACCCATCAAGTTATCTGGACTATATGTGGGAGCTGCAGAATTTGGTGTGGATGAACACAGAATCATAGAAAATTAGGGTTGGAAGGGACATCAGGAGATCATCTAGTAAACCCCCCTGCTCAAAGCAGGACCTCCCCAGGTATATCATCAAAGATGATAAAGATAAAGACATATACATTTTGCAAAATAATGCAATTCTCTTCCAAGTTTGCAGATTTGCTGTATTCCATTAAAATGTAATAAAAAAATAGCAGAACTTTTATAAATATTAAAACCAAATAAATAGTGTTCCCATGTAGTGACATAGATTTTTAGTGGGGGAGGGGAGGGTGCATTATCAGTAGTCAAATGCCTGAATTAGGAAGGAAGTGCTTGTGCTCCAATTTTTTCCTGCTTTCTTGCCTGTTTTTTCCTTGTTCTCTCTAAACAAACAACAAACAAACAAACAAGTAATTTGGTTGTTTGACAGACTATAAGTTAATGCACATCTAGAAGTGAATTAAAATGAAAAACACCAAAGAAATGTCTTGGGCAACAGGCATCAAGAATATGATTGAAAGTCCCCTGAAAACAATGGAAAGACTCCCATGAACTTAAGCAGGCTATAGATTAGGACCTTATTTTTTTCACTTGTAGCTGAACTGTACAAGAAGGCAATGGGTGAAATGGTTCTTTCCCCAAGATGGTAGAAATGGGTACTGAGTTTTAAAATACACTGTGCGGTCTCAGTAGCTCACTATGTAAGTGACACTCTTCTTGACTTTAAAAAAGCCTTTGATGTAGTATCTCATGATCATCTCTTGGTAGAACTGGCTAACTGCGGCCTCAAACTCACCACAATCCACTGGCTGGGGAATTGGCTCTGCAGCAGGACCCAGAGGGTGGTGGTTGATGGAAGCTAATCGTCTTGGTGTGTGGTCACCAGCGAGCCCTCAAGGCTCTGTCCTAGGGCCTATACTATTTAACATCTTCATCAGTGATGTGGACATTGGTGTCAGAAGTGGACTGGCCAAGTTTGCCAATGACACCAAACTCTGGGGTAAAGCATCCACACCTGAGGAGAGAAGGGTGATCCAGGCTGACCTTGACAGGCTCAGGAAATGGGCGGATGAGAACCTGATGGTGTTTAACACTGAAAAATGCAAGGTTCTCCACCTTGGGAGGAAAAACCCGCAGCATGCTTATAGG
>NW_017728992.1:15889076-15895664 GCF_001723915.1 Gavialis gangeticus | reverse complement strand
GAACGGTCACAAACTCCACCATGACCGATTCAGGCTGGACATAAGGAAGAATTTCTTTACTGTCCGAGTCCCCGAGGTTTGGAATAGACTGCCTCTGGAGGCAGTTCAAGCGCCCACTTTGAACACCTTCAAGACATATTTGGATGCTTATCTTGCTGGGATCCTATGATCCCTGCTGACCTCCTGCTCCTGGGGCAGGGGCTGGACTCGATGATCCTCTGGGGTCCCTTCCAGCCTGAATGACATCTATGAAATTTGTCTGTGAGTACGTGACTTACTTAACAAGATGAAAATGTTGCTGGTTGACCTCAAACGGTACCCAAAAATGTACTCTCTGATCTTCACTATATTTTAATTAGACAGTGGGTGGCAGTTTATTTACAGATGGCCTTCATGTCTTTAAAAGAAATGATGATTTATTATTATTATTAGCAAACTAACTAGACCAGCAAGTTGGTGATTAGTGTCACTTTCTCTTGTGACCCAAGAAACTTAATACAAATAGTTGTATTAATTTCTAATTGACGTTGAGCTGATATGCTTGGCTGAAATGGATTTCATTTTTCTTAACCATATTAGATTAATAACCCCAAAGTGCCTTACCTTATGTAATATATAATGCAATGAAGGGGCAGTAGACTGTGTTGTGTGTGTGTGTGTGTGTGTGTGTGTGTGTGTGTGTAAAATGAGTTGTTTTCCAAAACTCCATACATTAGGCAGTTCACACTATAGGTACAAGATCATAACAATTGATTATTTTCTGATGTTATCGTGACCTCCTCTTCCTCTCTCCCAATCATACTGCACAAACTTTCCTTTCTGACCTCCCAACACATTCCTAGCTTTCATGAGCTTTGTACTTCACTTCTTAAATTACTAAAGGAATGGAATAAAAGAACTAAAATAAATTACAAAAAATACAGCTGTGCTAGCAATTGGAGCTGCCTACACTGTATTTCTCTTATCCTTATTTCTCTTCATCACAGTTCAGCAAATAAATCCTGTTCTCAGTGGAACAATTTAAATGTTAGCAGAAAGTAATTCAAAATGGGGGAAAATGTGCAAAGAAGAAGCAGCATTTTTACAAAACACTCAGGCAGCCATGTCGCTGAAAATAAGTTTATAATACAGAATGTCTCTCAGTTTGCTGTGAACTATATTGCATGTGGCTTTTTTAGTTGTTTTGTGTGTGTGTATTCACATGTAGGCATGTATACAAACATACATTTCCTATATATATTATAATTTATCTATATATTGTAATACACACACACACTAATTTCCCATGTATTTTGTAGGAAAGAGCTAGAAGTTTAAAGCTATAAAACAAACTCAATACACTTATTCATACACACTGAGTCTGTGTTAGTTTTAAACTGCCCGTTCTTTGTTACAGGATTCATGGTAAATTACAGTGATAGAAAGGTGCATGTCAGGAAACAAGACCCCACCTTCAGTTCTGCTTGATAAACTTTTTCTTACTCTTTCTCACCAAGCATGAAACACACTCTTGTATCAGCTATAAATCTTAGAGTCAACAATAAAGTTAACTAAATAATAAATAGGTATCGGTCCCTCCAGTATATTGAGTATCCTTTTCCTTTACAATCCAGGTTTAAGGCTAGGTCCACATAAGGACTTAGGCACTTAATGCTTAGGAACTACAGCATCTAAATATTAAGTGTCTAGTCTCCAGAAGCAGACGAGGTTTGTTGGGTAGAATAGATCCCATCCAGGAAAAGCACAGAAAAACTGCAGGTGTTTCCTCAGCCTGAAGAAGGGTGTTTGTACCCGAAAGCTTGCAAAGAAGAGTTTTAGTTGGTCTATTTTAGTTGGTCAAATAAAAAATATTGGATTTACCCAAAGAACCTTTGTCCTTAGAGCCTATGTCCTTAGACCAACATGGGTATAATCAATACCCCTAGTCTCCAGAGCTGAATTCACAAGCCAAAATTAGTCACCAAGGCTTGCTGTGCAGACCATGGAGGGAGTAAGATCCCTCAAAAGAGGTAATCAGATTTCCCACATCTTGAATAGGAGCTCCTTGGGGCTGTTCAGTAGGAAACATGAAGCATGGCTATGGGTCTAAATTCTTCTTCTTTTCCAAAACTTAGACATTGGACTCAGAACTACAAGGAAGGTGCCTCTACTTTCTTCAGGTCTGGAAGCCAGAATTGTGGACTGAGGGTAGACATTGGCCACAATGATTCCTTCACATTTTTGACCTGCACCCACTATTCAAAATGTATTTTTCTACTTAGAATCATAGAACATTAGGCTTGGAAGGGACCTCAAAAGGTCATCTAGTCCTATGCCCTGCTCAAACCAGGACCATTCCCAACTACATTCTCCCAGCCAAGACTTTGTCTACCCAGGTCTTAAAAACATCCAAGGACAGAGAGTTCACAACCTCTGGGTAACCTGTTCTACTGCTTTACTACCCTTCTAGTGAGACAGTCTTTCTAATATCTAACCTAAACTTCCCTTGCTGCAACTTGAAACTGTTGCTCCTTGTTCTGTCATCTACCACCACTGAGAATAGCCTAACTCCATCCTCTTTCGACCCCCACTTCAAGTACTTGAGGACTGCTATTAAATCTCCTCTCAGTCTTCTGTTCTCCAGATTAAATAAACCTATTCCCTCAGCTTCTCCTCATGTGCCCCAGCCCCCTAACCATTTTTGTTGCCCTCCACTGGGCTTTCTTCAATTTGTCTATGTTCTTTCTCTAATGGGGAGCACAAAACTGGACACAGTACTCCAGATGTGGCCTCACCAGTGCTGAATAGAGGGGAAGAATCACTTCCTCCAATCTGTTGGCAATGCTGCTACTAATGCAGCTCGGTATGCTGTTAGCTCTCTTCGCAACAGGGGCCTACTTTTGGCACATATTCAGCTTATTGTCTACTCTAACCCCCGAGTCCTCTTTTGCAGAGTTGCTGCTTAGCCAGTCGCTCCCCAGCCTGTACACAGTGCATAGGATTGTTCCGACCTAAGTGTGGGACTTTTCACTTGTCCTTAATGAACCTTGTGGCTGCAGCTAGACGAGCGTGGCCATGCAGTATGTGGCACTGCAGACAGGTCTGCAGCACCACATACTGCATGTTCAGTTGTTCTCCACGCTGCCAGGGAGAAGCACAGAGGGGTTTTTTGACCCCTGGTTATCTAGGGGGTCAAGAAAACCTGTGGGGAGAAATAGGGGAGTAGTGCATATGGGAGTAGCATGTGCCACCCAAAGCCAGAGCCTGGCCAGCCAGAGCCACACTCCATTGCCATTCAGGCTCTGTGTAGCAGGATCACTGCTGTTGCAGCCCCAAGAGGCCCTCAGGACCTCAGGTAAGACTGCTGGGGCCAACCCAGTGCTTGCCCTAGCCCTCCCTTACCCCACCTGGGATAACTTGCTGCACACCAGAGCATGTGTGGCATGGGTGCTCACCAGGGACAACTAGTCGCGGCACAAGATGTGCCACTGTTAGTTGTCCTCAGGGAACCAAACATCCATGCATATGTGGATGTGGCCCATGAGATTTCTTTTGGTCCAATCCATTGAGGTCTCTCGGAATCTTAGCCCTACCCTCCAGTATATTGTTTCTGGCAGATTGTTTTATATGGCTTGATGTTTAAATGGTGATATCCTGCAGTCATGTTTTAAAACAGGGATTCAAATCCATACCTCCCTCTTCTGAGGAAAAGGCTCTAACCCCCAAGCTATACAAGAATTGGATAAGTTTCTACAGGGAGTGGCTATGGTTCTCACATGGGAGTGAGAACTCTGAGTGCTGTTTTCTGTTCAGAGCAAAGATCAGAATTCAAGACTCCATCGCAGCTAGAAGTAGGCTCCACAAAAGGTCCTAGAGCGCAGAACAACTGGTAGGGGTGGGTTGAACTGGCTCAGGAGGTAGACTTTAGAGGGATTTAATATAGATGTCTGATCATTTGGGCTAGAATGTGATTGTAAGTGGCAATGGAAATATTCTATTTCAGTGTTTTGAGGGTGTGAACACACTTCTCTATTGTTTATTTCATCACTGAGTTTGTTTATGAAGTTATTGTGATGATGGGCCCAATTATGTGCTGAATGGGGATATCATAAGGAAGGTTTCCATTGGCTTCAATAGAAACAGGATTAGTCCTATGAAGTATGGGAGACCCTTGGAAAAAAGAGCAGATTGAAGCATGCTCATTAGGGCTGTTCAAAATTTCAGCAGCTGTTTCATTTCGGAGGTGTTTCAGGCCATTTCGGCACCCAAAACACCAAATCCAAATTGAAACAGAAGACTCAGAAACCTCTCCGAAACAAAATAAGGCATCTGAAACATTTTGGAAATGTTTCATAAAATTTCAGAGCCGGGCTTGCAGGGAAACAGCTGTACGCTCTGCAGCACGACTTGGCTCCACATGGAGCAGAGATCTGCGCCAGGGGCTTCACAGTCAGTGCCCTCTCCCTGCTGCCCCAGTAACAGGAAGCTGCACAGGTCAGGAAGTGGCAGTGAGGAGACCCCTGCATGACTCTCTACTCGCTGCAGAGCCAGGTTACGTGGCAGGGCAGTGCTGGTCTTGCTGGGCAATCTGGCTTCTCAGGGAGGAGAGATCTGGTGCAGCACAGGGTGGGCAGTGATGAAGATTCATAGATTAAGGGTCGGAAGGGACCTAGTAGATCTTCTAGCCCGACCCCCCGCCAGGGCGGGAGAACAACAAAAAACCCCAAAAAGAGAAATGGGACTCAAACGAGTCCAGCCAGGTAGGCATCCAGCCTCTTCTTAAAGACCCCCAGGGTAGGGGCCAGCACCACTTCCCTTGGAAGTTGGTTCCAGCTCCTAGCCGCCCTAACCGTGAAGTAGTTTTTGCGGATGTCCAATCTATACCTCCTCTCCATCAGCTTGTGCCCATTACTCCTTGTTATGCCAGCGGGCGCTAGGGGAAACAGCGTCTCCCCCAAACCCTTCTGGTCCCCCCTAGTGAGTCTATAGACAGTCACCAGGTCCCCCCTTAGCCTTCTCTTGTGGAGGCTGAATAGGTTCAGGTCCCGCAGTCTCTCACTGTAGAGTCTGCCCTGTTGTCCCTGGATCATGCGGGTGGCCCTCCTCTGGACCCTCTCCATATTGTCCACATCCCTCTTGAAATGGGGCGCACAGAACTGGACACAATACTCCAGCTGTGGCCTGACCAGTGTCGCATAGAGGGGGAGGATCACCTCCTTGGCTCTACTCGAGATGCACCTGTGGATGCACGACAAGGTCCGGTTAGCCCTGCTGGGGAAGAGGAGATCCCCAGCTTGCATCTCTGCTCTCTGCAGAGCCAGGTCACACAGCAGGGCAGTGCTGGTCCCTGCTGCATGAACTGGCTCTGCAGGGATAAGAGATCTGTGTGGGGGTCTCCTCACCTGCATGGAGAGCAGTGGCCCTCCCCTGGACGAGGCACCCATGTCTCCATCCTGCTCCCCGCTGGGGCCCTACAGCCCCCAGCCCTGAGCCCTGCCCAGCTGAGCTTCAAAAGAGTTTTGGAGGAGATTCAGCCGAAATGAAACAGGACAGTGATCCAAAACACTAAAACCAATCACTGTCCTCCAAAACGGCCAAATCCAAAACCGAATTGAAACACAGATGTTTCACACAGCCCTAATGGTTGTGCAAAATCATTTCCTCAAATATTGTAGAAGAAGCTAGTCTCTTAGAAGAGAGCCCTTCTAGATGATTTTAATGGCTATGCTCTTACTTCATTGGAGTCTTCTCCCCACCATTTCAGATGCTATTATCAGGGTTAAACTAGGGAAATAGAAGGTGATGGTATTTTCAACTTTGCCTACACATCAAATTCCATAGAAGTCAGAATTCACAACAGATTATGTAGGTGGTGAAAATCTCTTTTTGAATGCTATCTGTGTATGATAGCCTTACATTGGGCTCTAAATATATACACGTGTGCACTTTACTGCAGAGTAAACTAATTTGCTCCACAGTAAGCAGCGTATGTGTAGACAGTGATGCTTATTAGGGTGCAGTAGACTAATTTACTCTGCTATAAGATAGTCCAGTCAGATAAGAATACTATCCAATGGTGGAGAAAATTAGTGCAGCTAGATGCACATGTAGAGAGATGGTGATGTGGGTGCAAACTGCTTCTGGTCAGCTGAACCAGCAGGGGTTCAGACTCCTGCCTGCTGCCAAGCCACATGGTGCAGCAGCTTTGCAAGCTGTGTGGCCCAAGCAGTAGGGCTGTGTGAAGCTTCTGTCACTGATTTGATTCGGTGAAGATTTGGCCTGATTTGGCGGCCGAATCTGAATTGAATCGGGAGATCCTTTAATCTCTTCAAATTGAATCAGAACCCTCTGAATCAATTTGGAGAGATTCAGAGAGATTCAATGATTCAGACATAGACACAGCTTTAAATGTTTTTTCTACATACCTCAAGGTACCAGGCTGCTCATGAATACTGAGATGGTGGGGCGGATGGAGCGTCCCACGGGAGTGGGGGGCGTCCCCAGCATGCTCGGCAGTGGACCTGGAAGTTGACCAGAAGCACTTCTGGTCCATTTCTGGGTCTGCCGGGGAGCGTGCACAGGACCCTCTCCTCCTCCCCCCCCCCTTGT
>NW_017728992.1:15878607-15884076 GCF_001723915.1 Gavialis gangeticus | reverse complement strand
CCCCCCCCCCCCCCCCCCCCCCCCAGCTCACAACTCATGCTTCCTGGGTCTGCAGATGGTAACCAGGGCCCCCCTGTGGCCAATCGCCGAGTGGGGGGGAGTGCTTGGGGGGTCAGCTGCCAAGCACGTGGGGGACCCCCCTGTGCTCCTGTAGGATGCTCCATCTGCCCCACAATCTCAGTGTTCATGAGCCATGCCTGGTACCTCAAGGTATGTAGAAAAAACATTTAAAACTGTGTCTATGGTCCAATTGCTGATTCCTTAAATCAGCATCGAAACTTCTGATTTGGATTTGGCTGAATTGAATTGGGACAGTGATCCAAATCAATGAATCAAGTTGCTGTCCCGTGATTTGGGCTGAATCTGAATCGAATATGGCCTACTTTACACACCCCTGCCAAGTAACTCCTCCACCACCCAACGCTGCAACCCAGACCCTGTGGCTGCACCACCTGTTGGCTTAGAAATGATATTTAAAGGTCTGTTTTTGGGAATTGACTTATAGGTATAGATATATGCATTATAAGGGTTCAAGATGGACTGCAGGGGTTAATAGAAGCAGACAGGCTGTCTTACACGATAAGGCCAATGGATGGACACAGCCTGAGAATTGAGGGAGGCATGCCATAACACAAGATCACAGCTTGAAGGTAGACAGGTTGTCTAACACAACAAGGACACAGCCTGAGAACTGAGGAAGTATATTCCATACTGTCCTATAACACGAGATAAGTGACACCAGCTACAAAGCTCCAGAGCAGCAGAGGGGCTAAGTCTGAGTTTTGGGGGAACAGACCAAATTAGGAAGAGGCCCAGAAGATTACGTGGACATGTGACCACAGAGAGACAACCAACCACTGATAGCCATGGATGAAAAGTCATCAGGAGGGAAGGAGAATACACGAGCAAAGACTTGAGATTAACAAATGGTCCCTCCCTGTCCCTCCTTTCTGTCCCTCCCTGTCCCTCCTTCTCTTCCTTTCCTCTTCCTTCTCTTCCTTTGTCTCATCCTTCCCACCCCTTCTTCTCCCTGAGAAGGCTTCCTGAGACCACCATGGACAGAGGGCATACCAGCAGCCTGTCTGATGCATCCCACTGGAGGGGGGCTGTGGGCCTTGGCATCCCACCTCCAAACTGCTGACACCTAAGAGAGAGCCTCAGAGTGAAACCTGCATCCTAACCAGATGTACTTTGATGACAGCCCTAGGATTGGTAGATAGAGAACTGCTTGATTGTTTGTATTGTTGCTTCTTTTTTGTTATCACTGTATCAGTAAATTTGCCTATTTATCGAATGGAAAGGTTGTGGTTGGTCTCACCTAGAACAAAGGTATAAGGGCTGAGTTCTAAATCCAGTGCCAGCACTTCCCTGCCAGCGTGGGCCTGCCCTCTGGGCACCAAGTCCCACTGGTGTGGGCACCTGCCACCCAACACTGCTACCCAGAGTCTAGGCTTGACCCGCTGAGGCTCCTGTCAGCTGCCACCATATCAGGCCCCACGCCTGCTGACACACAGGGATAAGGGCCCAACCTGAGCTATGCGGAGATGGTGGATCTCATAGCTGTCTGGAGGGGATTACAAAATCCAGTGGCAGTTTGGCCAGGTGACAAGATGCCAATGACCATGTGTACGAGGACATGGCCCAGAGGATGCAGGAGCACAGATACCTGTCATCTGGCCAGAAGTGCTGGGTCAAGGCCAAAACCCTGAGGGCACAGTGGGTCCATGTCTAGGACCATAGCAGGTGATCTGGGGCTGCCAGCTGATCTGGGCTCTTCCTGAGGGAATTGGACAGCATCCTGGCCCCCATGGACCCTGACAAAGCCCAGAACATGAACTAGGTCCCAGTGTGCTCCCCTCAGAGGACACCCGCTTCCCATGAGGACAAACACTGATACAGGCAGTCCTTGGACTTATGACACAATTGGTTCCTGAAAACCTTGTCTTAAGTTGAAGCGTTGTAACTCGGAACCAATTTTCTCATAAGAAACAATGTTATAAATGGGAGAATCATTCCTGAACCAAGGCCTGATACCTTATTTTTAGCAAAAATACTCCAGAATTTTGTACTCGATCAAGTACAGATGAGTAATATAGATACATTAATGTATTTGTATTGTAAATAGCAATCATATTGATTTGGAAGGACTTCTTTGAGGTGATTTTGCTGGACTTTTTGAAGGGCTCTTGGTTGGACTTTTTGAAGGGTTCTTGGCTGGAGTCTTCTCAGGAGTCTTGTCTGCTTTCTTAAAGAAAGTGTCCAAGGAAGTTTGGACAGATGTTCTCCAGGGAGATGGGTGACACAGCGAACTTGTTTGCTGGCATGATGTCACATCGGATCAAGCGTTGTAAAGTCAAAACGAATGTCAGAAACTTGAAACGGTGTCAATTTATAAACGCCGTAAGTGCGAAACGTAACTCGAAATGTTGTAAGTCGAGGACTGCCTGTACTTTCTTTTAATGGAAGCCTTGAATTCAGAATTTAGAAGATGGCATCACGTAGGTTTCTGAGTACCATATTGACACATATCAGGTGAATCTGAATTCTCAGTCTCACAGGTACATGCAATGTCCTACTTCCCAATATACTGGTAAGGGGTCATCTTTAAAATTTCCACACTGACACATTTGTGCCACTCATTAGGGAAGCAACTGGGGCTTTCTCATGAATAAAAGTATGTTGGAAGGCTGTAGATTCCACTAGGCTGTGATCAACCTGTTAGGAGATAGAGTAGGTGTGGTTCCCTGTACACTGTACTCAGGTCAGTCCTAGGCCAGCAGAAGAGCCTTGAGGCTCATCTAACTTATGCTCACCCACCCTCTGGTAACCTTTAAACCACATTCATTCCACCCACTCAAGATCCTAAGCTGAAAGATCCCTCAAAGTTGTTTGTAAAGCATATGAACAGATATGGGATGGTGGATGTACACAGCCATTAATCAGTTAGGATTAAACTTAACATAGAATGCACATTATGTTTTGATCAGCACTACTTGTGGCACTAGGTTTTCCAGTACATATTCATACAGGTGTGTCCATATGAGGTATGGCTTGGAATGAAACCATTGGCATAAAAATTGGTAGTCTATTGCATTGCCCCTAGCAGCTGAAAAGAAGACTTCCATTATTTAATGTCTCCAGTCTCTGCCCTTGTGATTCAATTCATTTGGAATCTCAGTGCCCTCCCTTACTCTTACAGGCACAAGCATATGGTAGTTAAAGCACACTTACTCTAATTTGAATATGGCCATGAAATGACAAAGGTTAACCCTCCATATTCTTATGAGTTAATGCCCTGGGATTGGTAACAATTGATAACCAAGATACTGTTATACATCTAACCCATAAATTGTGCTCTCAGTTTTGAACTGCTCTTTTACTGCAGTTACTCCTAGTGTAATTCCCTCCAGTTTCCCACAGTATCATTTTGAAAAATAAATAAAAAAGAATAGGCCTCCATATTTTGTTCTTACATAACTTACACTAAAAAAATAAGCAGTTAGTTTGTTCTGTTCTATTGATTTTTATCATTACTTTCCTTTAATTGTCTGATTTGGAGATCAGCTATTTTTACAAAATGTTACAGCACATTAAGTGTGGAGTTCTTTAACACTGAAGCTATTTTTCCTATGGAAAGCTCCCGCTGCCAGTGTCTTTATCAAAGCCTGCATTTTCTGAAAGGCTTGGGTTCATCACAAACCTGAGTTCCTGGAGCTTCCCTGCTCTTTGTTAAACTTGTGTTGTATTTTTTAAAAAGTGTTGTTTTCGTGGGACAAAATGAAAACTTTCACAAAGCAGTGTACACTTTGTCAGCATATTTCAAAATCCAGTACAAACTCCCAAAATAGCCTGAAGAGATGCTAGAAATCTCATAATTTGTATTTTAAGCAGCAAAAGAACACTGTACCTTTTTAGGTTGTTGGAGTTTTATTTTTAAAATGTTGATGAATTAAAGGCTTACTTATGTATGATACAATCACAGACTATTTCAGAAAACATCACCTTCAGTTTTCTGGTATTTCTGGAACCAGAAAGGTGGGGAAATTTGTTGTTGTTGTTTTTTAGTGAGGGGTGTCATTCATTTGGTTGGTTGGTTTTGTCTTGGCCTCTTAAGATATTTTTACTGTAGTGTGTTAAATTATCTGGATTTCAAGAGATGCATCCTGGACACACTAAAAGGAGCTGCGGCACTCTTCGTTATCTGTCTTAAACACCGAATATATCTATGTTTGTTTGTTACCACTCTTAAGGCTGCCTTCAAATTAAGCTCTCTTCACCTGCTCACACTCCATATGCACCAAACCAAGAACTGAGGCTGTGGAGGTGCTCCCAGAGTTTCCTCACTGACATAGTTTGGAGTTTGTGGCATGTGGAGCAGGTGGAAAAGGGTGCTGAGGGAACTTATTTCTCTCCAGGAGCCTTGTGTTGGAGTTTACAAAGCCATTCTGCACTAACTTCTCAAATCAAAGTATTTTTCATTTACTTCAGATAAGCTGAGTTCTTGCATTTTGATCCTAAATGGTTTTCAAGGACACTGGCTCAGTCTGAGATAAGCCAACAGCAGCCCAGCTGATTTTAGCTAGTGTTCCAGCTTCACCAAGATTTTGCATTTTCATGCCTAAGTCAGACAGAATGGGCTAGTTTCTATTCCACTTATTAGGTATCTAATTGGACTTAGACACCTAAGTGTGATTCTGTTCCACCCTTTTTGAGTCCCTGAAAATCTGAGTCCCTCCTCTTCCACACTACTTTTTTTGTGATTCAGTCTAAAGGGTTAAAGATGTGCACTCTCATGTCTTAGGTTTTTTCCTGGTAATGCACAAAAACACTGCCCCCCCCCGGGCAAAAAAACCCCCACCAACCAACAAACCCCAAACAAACAAACAAAACAAAACCCCAAACCCTCTGAAAATCTGGATTTCTGGATTCTGCCACTCTTGCCTAGATTGAAGAGTACATCACTCCACTGAAATCCATGCGTCTACATACAGCAGTAAGTTGTTTCTCAGCCTAGACAAGACAGGTGGGATTTGGCCTCAAATTTTTCATTGAAAATGACCATTTTCAAAATATCACAAAAATCTGTGCTGACCATGAAAATGATACAGCCTTCCCCTTAGCCTCGTCCTCCCACTAAAAGCTATTGCATGCCTTCCCCTGTACATTGTGCTATTGTTTCTTATGGTTAGTCTTTGTTTTATTAATGTTTTAGTGGGCAAAGGTGTTTAATGCTGCTGTCATTTGATCTTCGCTGGAGGCCATGGTTTACCACAGTCTCCATTTTCCCCCAGTGACCTTGTGTTCATAACCTACACTTGCTTGGCACAAGTCTGGAATAACTAAATAATCTGAGAGAAATGAAAAAAAGGCAAAGTCTTCTTGCAGTTAAAAAAAATCTTTAACTGCATGTGTCAAGATGTTGCTTTATTCTTTGGGATTAATGTGTGAGTTACAAATAGCTCAACTTCC
>NW_017728992.1:15834990-15873607 GCF_001723915.1 Gavialis gangeticus | reverse complement strand
GTCAATTAAACTAAAACACATACTTAAAAGTGAATTGCTTTTCCAATCAGGACCTATCTTAGTGTTCACCTTACAGCAGTAGCATAACTAGGGCAGAACAAACAAGGCACCAGCCCTGGGCCAGACTGCCAGGGGGTTCCAGAATTGCCCCTTCAAGAGTCTACCATGCAGCCCTGTGCTGCCCCTGTCAAAATGCATCAAAAGTAAGAATCGGGGCGGGGGGGGGGGACAGGCAATGGAACATTTGAGGACTGCCTAATATTATTGCCCTGCTACCTAGTCTGTATGATGAATGACTGATGCCTTCCTCTCAACCTCTCAGTCTTGCATTCTAAATTCTGGCATTTAGCACTGATTGCTTTTGCATTCTCTTCCAACCCAGCCAACCCCACTTCATAATATTGGATTGGAAAAAAAGATTCCTTTGCTCCTGTGGATCTCTGGATGAAATCTGGTTACCTCACTGAGCAGAAGGCAACCCAACTCTTCTCAGTGCCATGCCAGCCTTGCCAAAGGTTGTGCTAAAACGTAGAACTGTATATCTGTTAGCAGTGCCGTTCCAGTCTGAATAGTTTCTACTTCTCTCGTCTTCTGTGCACTGAAGTATATAATTGTATGACTAGGTCTGGAAGAATATTAAAAGGGACAGTGAAGATTAAAGGTAAATAGGTTTGGTAACAACACAAATTTAGCATTCACTATTGTTGCTGAAGCAGACTGAGTAAAATTAGGGAGGAGTAAATAGGATTTTGGAATGAATCTTTTTAAATAATTTGATTCTCATTCTTGATGGACCACCAAAAAGTACTTGACCCCCACAAAGGTCATCCTTTAAAAACTCAGCAGTTAGCAACAATGGTCAAACAGTACTGTACATATGAACCAAATGCTATCACAGTATTTTCTTGTATGAGGATGTAACAGGACCAAGCCCCAGGGGTGGTCATGGCACCTCGTGGTGGCCCTGCAGCTCCTGCTCTGCTCTCGCTCTAGGGTCACTCGCTTCTTTCCCACCACACCTTGATGTTCTTTAAGTTTGGAAAAGGAGCCTGCCCAAGATCCCTAGAGTGTGCCTTATTCTGTTTTCCTCTAAGTTGGCCCCTGTAGCCTGTATTTGCCTCCAGGGCACCTGTTATCTTATGGGCTAATTTTGTGGCCTCCAATTTCCCCTGTAGCCATGCCCATGCCTCATAGATGTCATTATTCATTGGCACTTGGCCCCAGTTTCATCTCCCACCTCAGTGGGCTTCTATGTCCCTTCTCAGTCTCTGTCCCTCTTGGGTACTGTGGTTCCTGACCCTGGCTCCACTCCTCTCAGGCACTGGGTGCTTTGATCCTGTCTCTGTCTTTCTCTCACTCTTTTGCTGGGTCCCTGGCCCTAGTTCTTATCCTCTCAGGCTACACTGCAGCTTGCACCCTGCCCAAGCCTCACATGCAACTCTTGGACCTCCTATCTCTCCTATCAGTCCCAAGCTGGTCCACCAGTTTAACTATAACATACGAATAAACCTTCTGGCCCTAACACAAATTCTCACTGGGTCTGAACCCCAAACATCTGCTCCTTTGCTGATTCCCAATACTTCCCCCTACCCTGAGTCCTATACCACTGCTAGCCAGCAGCTTTCTACCTGCATGCTCAGGGTAGTTCAAGTGTCACTCAAAGCTTTCAGTTTAGCTTTCACTTATCACAGGATGATAGCAGAGGTATAGACAATCAATGCAGAGCAACTGCTATATGTTAAGTCCCTGCCACCTCCTACCTTGCTGCTTGCATTTTTGTCCACGTCCAAACCCCTATAACCCAGGGTTCAGCCTCTGATTTATTCAAAGGCAAAACTACTTTTTATTTTTTTATTTGAATTTAATTCCCGAAGACTTTCAGTACCTGGGTTACTTACATTTCTTTTCATACTGCAGCCCCTCAGATATGAACCATCCAGAGTGTTTGTTCTACTCAGTCAGTTGATGGGATAACTCATCAATTGGATTTCTTGTTGAAACAGAGATTGAAATTTGTGTCCGAGTCAGTGAGCAAACTGATCATCCAGGCATACAAACTCACTAGCATCAATGATTGCACACAATAATAACTAGTTCTAATGCAGCATACTAACAATTTACAGTAAGATAGAGAAGGAAGGATAGTGGATGCTTTTCCAAAAGTTCATGTTACAATCTTATGTGAAATCTGATTGTGGGTTTACTAAATGACAAAGACATTGAATGGGGTTACCATTACTACTGATATATAATGTATACAGTTTCCATTCCTGCTAAAAATAAGGGTACATGAACTATTTTACATATGTTATATTTCTTGATGTTTTTATTTTTCAAATAATAAAAATACCAATTCCTATACTACTCTATGATTGTGCATATATTTTCCCATTAGTCTATTAGGAAAATGTTTACCGTAAAAAGATGAACTTCTGTGGAAGCAGTGGCAAAATCAAAAGTCTTCTACTGGAAATGCCCTGCAAAAGGCCCCCCAAATATTTAGGTTATATGACTTAGTGATATTATGTGCCATGGCTGAGCACAGGGGCTGCCTGTACCTGTACTCCAACATGTTCTAATTAGAACACTTCACAGCAGATTCAGTTAATCTCAATTAATTGAGTCTGCTCTGTGTTCCAATTAAAATGCTGCAACATTGCTGCAATAGCATGTGTATTAAGCCCCCGCATATTTACAAATGGTTGTGGGACGCTTTAACTAAACCTCACCAGATGAGGTTTAGATAAAGCGTCCTGTGGCCATTTTTAAATGTGTGGGGACTTAATACATGTGAAGCTGCAGCATTTTAACTAAAGTGGCTGCCCAGAAACTGCTCTAATTAAAATGCTTCCCTGCCACCTCAGAGTATGTGTATAGGCCACCCGAGAGGAAGTCTCGCAGGTTGCTAAGTTTCAAGCTGTATAAGGACCTATACATCAATATCAACACTCTGAATTACACATAGAAGAAAAGAGAGAAAAAGCAAAATCTTGGGAGATGGGATACAATGTGATCCTTATGGGAAACAGGACACTCCATTCCGCATTAGAAATCCTAAAATGTAGTCTCAGCCAGAACTCACTGTAATAATCCCAGATGGATGTAACAAAGACAAAGTCCTCATCAGGAAAATAAATTGTCACAATTGCAGCATGCACTAGAGACAGGATTATGATCACTTCTGTCCATTAAGTCACCCCAAACTCTGGCTATCCAGGATACCTCTTAAATTCATTGGTTGTTTTAAAGTTGAGGACATTTAAAGTCAGGAAATATCAGTTTTTGTTGTTGAAATGTAGAGATTCAAAGCTAATGTGGTTGAGACATTTTGGCATCTCATCTTATAGCTTTCTAAACTTCATTTGTCTCAAACTCCAAGCCATTATTTTAAATACTGAAAACTTTGTAAAATCTAGAAGACAACTGTCCAGCTTCTGGGCTGTGGGGACTGCATGCTACCCAGACTGCACCCACCAGGCTGCATACTGCACACACTGCATGTGAGCCCCAGGTAGGTTCCAGATAGGCCTCTGGCATAGCACAGTTTGCCTCAGCTTGTATGTGGAACAGACTCAATTAGTCAAGTCTGCTCTGAAGCAGTGGATCTCTGGCACGTCATGAGACAGAAAAGTAAGTGTATAAATGCCCTTAGGTACTAGATTTAATGTGCATTAACTAAAAAGCATTAATATGCATGTAGACTCGCCCACTGAGAGGCAGGACCGTGATGACAGGAATCAAAATCAAAGAGTGAACTGAGTTGCAGTTGGCTGAAGAGTGATGTATGATCCTTGTTGAATGAGAGAATGGTCATTTTTTTCTATGCCTAAATAAATTCCATGCTCAATTAAATGTTCTCTATTACAGCAGCTTATTGTCTAGTATTACTCATTCCTTCCATAGAACACTTTATGTTTCTAGGGCTAAGTACTGTTTCCCTGAAGTCAGTGGGTAAGTTTGATATTGACTTCAGAGAGACCAGGATGGCTTTTAGAAAATGGGAGCAAAACATTTCCATTGATAAGAGTGGATGTTAGTATAGCTGTGAGAGAGTGTGTGTGTGTATGCATGCATGCATGTTCGCTATCCACAACTGACATTTGGAGTTTCTGTGAGTCATTCAGCAGACGGGATAAATGAGTGGGTGTGATGGGAAAGAGATGAACAAATTTTACTGAAAACCTTGATAGCTGCCTGGGAGATTAACAAAGAACAGGGTCTTCATGACAAGTCTGCAGTGACAGAAGACTGTATCTTAAGGAACTTTAATTCATGAAGTTCCTTCCAGGCTAAAATAGACATTTAGGGTAATATCTAGACTGGAAAACTAGAGACTTGGACAGAACTTAGATGCCTAAGTACCAGAGCACCCCTACTCCACAAAGCCCCTTAGGTGCCTAGAGTCATTTGGAGCCGACATTTTGGCTTGCTCAGTTCCTTAGTGGGAGCTAAACATAGGCTCCTGTACATGCTTAAAAATACTCCAGTGTGAGCAGCTAGGCTTCTGACTCCTGCCTGTATTTTTTGGGTTCCAGGATGGAGGTGAGGTAGAGCCTACATTCCATCTCAGTCACCAGAGGAGCATTATAGGGCAGGTGTGATCAGTATGCTTATAGTACATGCCACCATGGCTGTTAGGGCACTTGGCTGCAAAGGACTGGCTCTGAGTTCTAGGCCCAGCTCCCAGGACCATTTATGCATTATCTATTAGACAGTCATTTAGTGAAAACCTGAAATAACAGAGAACAGCAACCAGAGCCCAGGACTCCTTTCATTCAGATGAGTGCCCTAACTACTTGGTTACACAGGCAGGCTCCTTTTTGCTACTAGCTCCCTGGTCCCATAAACCTTGAAATAAAGGGTACTACCCCAGCCTAACCTAGCCTAGCCTAGTTAGGATCTGACTGGTTAAGTCACTGTTCAGGTTTTGAATCCCATCAGACTAAAAGTAGCATAGAGCCCAGAGTCTCCCACTTCCTGGAGATGTGGTTTAACTAGTAGCCCAGAGTATCCAATTCAAATGAGTTGGTGGACTAGATGCAGACTGCATGGCTTCTCACGGGCTGTATGACCTACTTTTGGATCCAGCCCATGGGTCTTCATGCCCTGGCTGTTGGCAGCCATAGCATAAAGTCCTGTGGGCTGCATGCTTGACACCCTTGCCCTATATTACTGGGCAAAAGGTGGGTGGCAGCACCTCATTTACTATAATAGTGAGACTTGCTCCATTAGAAGGGTCCCTACCAGCTGAGGAGGACTCCAAGCTCTGGGTTGCAAACAGAGACTTGTATGCAGCCCTGGGTCAGGCACTTAAGCTGCAGTGAGGGGCAGAGGTCCCCAACTCAGGGTCCAGGAAGAGGTGCTGAACTCTCTTTAATTTGGGAGCTAACCCTATTTCTCTAAATCACACTTTTGGGGCCAGCCATTTAAATTGTAGGTGCTGTGATGTTTGAATTGCATTTAATTCATGGAGAAATCTATAATTGGAGACAGGTTAGATTTAGTCAGTTAAATTATTACCAAAAAAAAGTGCCTGCTGTGATAATCCCATGATGATTCTTCCTTGACTACTGCCCTATGACCATCCAAATTTAGGCTAAAAATCTCCAGTTCTAAGCACTATGGAACGGTCCACAGTACCTGCCAAGGCCGGTAGTAGTAATGGGTTTTTTGTTTTTGTTTTTGTTTGGGGGGGAGCTTTTTTTTGAAGTCTCAGATTAGGCAGGCCAGAGGTTAGTACAGAGATGTGAGCTCTCATGTGCTTTGTCATCACAGATGTACACCGTATTTGAAAATCTGATCCCTTCCCTGCCTTTCCATGATGATTGCTATTTTTGGTATGACCATCCCCTGTATCTCTGCCCAGAAACTGCATAACAGAAATGTCACTTTAGTAGATCTATTGTATTTTTGTGCCTGTGAAAGAATCTTCATGTTTACGTATTCTAAGACTGGCTGACATAAAGCCTTGCTGTGCAGAGAAACAAAAAGCCATTCTACTGCAGCTCCTCTTCTTTCCTAGGAACAGCACAATGTCCTGCAGGCAGAAATCCAGAGTTTGGTGGTTCATTTTTGTCCTTCCCCACTTTTTTTCAAAATGACAAATTTGGCTCATGCATTCTACACATGGTCTCCCAGGAAGCTTGTTCATGTCAACCTCTTAGTCATACTGGACGAAATAGGAGATCCTGCTTATGGCATTTGCTTGCTTCTATCAGCTTTTGTTAAGCTAGACATGTCTTCTTGTTGCTGAATCCATGCTGGATGTTCCTGATCACCTTGCTTTTCTCTAGGTGCTTCACAGTCAATTCCTTGAGGACCTGCTCCATGATCTTTCCAGGTGCGGAGGTCAGGCTGACTCCTCTGTAATTCCCTGAATCCTCCTCCTTCTCTCTGAAGGCAGAGGTGGTGCCACCTAGCAGCCACTAATTCCACCTCTCACTTGGTCTCATAAGAGTACCGTGCTGATACCACCTGGCACTCCTTGCTGAAATATCCACTGGTGCAGACTCTATCTAATCCACTGCCTGGAGCTCAGCCCTTTATAGCCTGTCTCATTTACCAGCTTGATCTAGGTAAATGGCCCACAGCATTTCACCAGCTTTCCTTTGCTGGCCCTCTGTCAACTGTCTGCTCCTTTCTTAAAATTAACATTCCTGTCTTAAAGTAACGGGGGCTAGGGACTCCTGTTACGGGCAAAATATTTGCTCTTTTCCAATCATCTGGGACCTCACTTAATCTCCAGGAGTTTTCAGAGAGGATAGCCAATGGCTCTGAAATTACCTCAGCCAATTCCTTCAGTAACTAGAATGCATCCCATCTGGCCCTGCCAACTTGTAAGCATCTAACTTCTTTCAGTAATCCCTAACCTGTCCTTCCACTACTCTGAGCTCTTTGCTTCCTTTCCTATTTTTGCTAATGACAGCACTCATCATCTGGTAGCTGCCTCTATCTGTGAAGACTGAAGTGAAGAAAGATGTTGGATACTTCAGGTTTTTTTCAACATCCATAACTAGATTGCCTTCTGCATTTTGTAAGGGACCTTTGGATTCTTTGGTCTTCCTTTTCTCTTGACATGCTTATAGAATCCCTTTTTATTGTCTTTTCTGTCCCTTGCCAGTTGCATCCCAAATCATGCCTTGGCCTTCCTAATTTTCTCCTTGCATGTCTGTGCAAGTACTATGACCAAGTTCCCACTTTTGATGAAGTTTTTAGGTTAGTAGTTTATATCTAAAATTGCCTGAGTTTTCTGAAGGTCCTTATACCAGCCTCTAATCTTTTTCTTGTTGATCACACCAAATATGAAGAAGGATGAGGAAAAGGAAAGACACCAGGGGTTTGTTGTTTTTTTTACCTTCACCCTCAGTACAGCAGAAAGCAAATTCTGACAGGTGTCTGTCTTCTGTCAGTATTTGCTACTGGATGTACATTTGAAAGAAAAATAGTAATTTTGAAATGAAAATGACGCCCATCAGAATTTCCCATCAGCTGTGAACCTAATCCATATTGTTCTCTTTTGGTAGCAAAGTAGATCAGTAAGACAGCTCACTTTTACAACTCAGTAAAATCAAGAATGGAAGAATTCTGCAGTATCATGCCACTGGAAGCTTCTGCAAGGACATCTTGACATATATGTTAGAATAAAAGAAGTTTTCTTAAAAAACATTACTGTTAAGTTCTCAAACATTAGCATGTAGCTACAGGACACCTGCTATATGGCATGTGGAACATACCCTAGAAAGCTCTACTGTGGGAGGAAAAGTAAGAGGAAAACAGAGGAGTCAGCAGCTTATATCAAATTATATAAGGGGGCTGTAAAAGAAGCAAGGTTATGGTGGGATGATTCCTACAAGATGCAGACAAGCAAAATTAAACTAATTAAACTGAAGCTATGATGCAGAGTTAAAGATAAATTATTTCTCTGGTTATGAAATTAACTTGAACACAGCGGGATACTAAAAGTAGATACAGTCCATTTTCTTCATAGGCGCTCCTTGATACATGGATCTGTTAAATGGAATTTAAAGGCAGCTAATGGGGAAAAATTATAAAAATCTGATTAAATACATAGAAATAAAGAGCATAAAAATAGACACCCTCCAAACTGTCCATTCAGCAAATGATTTCTCTCCTTACATCCTATGGTATGTTTTAGCAATCAGTATATTTGCTAACATAAAATAAGGTTATTAAAATATTTAGGTATGGAATTGAAGGAAATTACATTTGGCAAGGCATTAGCCAGGCACAAGTAGTTTATATCCCTGTCCTTGTTTCTTTAAAAAACACTGATGAAGTCTGGTATGATGAAGTCTAAGTATAAGAAATTATCCCAGTTCTGGAGATGAGTGGCCTGCTCAGAAATCAAAGCTGTAACAGCAATTTGTATGAATCATGGCTTCAAAGAAACAAGGGAGATGACAAAAGTAATAGCTGTACTTGCTTACAATAGACACCTATTCTTGCCCTTGTCTGTAGTTTACTGACAAGCTAATCAGCAACTGCTGCAGATCTAGCTCAGTGTCTCTGGCACCATGAAACCATTAGGTCCATAAAGCCCTGGCTGACTCTCAGCTGCTACTTGTAGCATCTACTGGCATTCAGTGTGTCAGACCTGAAGACTGCAGTGACTTTCCTCTCACTGGAACTGTAAATAAAAGGTTCTTTCAACATGATGCTTCTAGGGAAGTAGTTAGGGTGTGGCTGATGGGACAATGTACACTGAAGTCCTGACTCTTTGGAGATTGGTATCATTCAGGCACCCAAGGGCTCTTATTTTAGAATAGTTGGGGAAAGGAGGTAGTTGCTATTCCTCTCATATTTTGGGCTAAGTGGTGTTTTCCTTGTTTGCAAAGGAGTATTGTTGCACTGGATGCTGGAACCCAGACAGTGCCATAGCAACAAAGTTTGCTGGCCAGAGCAAAGCCCACAGTGGCAGCCTGCCCTCTCCCTGCATCCAGATGTGGAGGGCACATGCCCTCCACCATGCTTGCCTGGGAGAGTACATAGCAGTGCGATCCACCCTTCCCCTAACCCTGTGCTCCCACAAATGAGCTGCTCGCAGCTGCATCCCACGCACTGCCCTGGCTGGGCAGCACCTGTTAGCGCCCCTTTGCTTTGAAGACCAGAGCGGTCACCCTCCTTACCTCTCCCCTTGCTATGGCACTGAACCCAGAAAAAATAATGGGAGAGTGATTTGAATAATTTGGCACTCAGTTCATTTTACCTATTAGTGCCTTGTATTGTAAATCACTAATGGGCTCTGTTGATAACATACAAATGGGCTTTCTTTATAATGCTGGTTTATTGTCTGGACTTTGGGCTTATAAATGCAGTAGTCTCAGACAAGTCCAAAGCCCTGGTGGATAATAGTCTGTTATAATCTTCTTATCGCAAAATCACTGTTGACAGTCTCTGTTATAAACACATATTATACCTGACTGAAAAAAGGGCATGGACAGTTTTTTCCAGGTTAGGCCGGAAAGAAGAAAGAGCCTATTTAGTCATATAGTTAATAATAATCACATTGAGTTACCACTTCATTTATCAAAATGTGTTCAATGCCTGTTTTACAACAGCTATGTTACAGCATGGGCTCTGATGAGCAGTTCTTTAATAGTCTCTCTCAATTGGCAAACAACTTATTTGATTAACTGCATGTTTGGTGGGGAAAAAATGCTCCTTTTCCAATGGATGTGGCTGTCTAATCATTGCTTGATGTGTTGATTCCCTTCAGCACAAACTAGATCCTTAGCATTCATTTGAATCCCTAGTTTATGACCATTTACAAGGCAGCATTACTCTGTCTCCTTTTAAAAATATTAATAACTCATAAACATAGGTGTTTGATCAACTTATCTTTGGCATGGTGCTCCAGATTTCAAAGTAGCCTAGGCAACTAGGGCTCATTTTTCTTTTTTCTGCTTTTTACTGTTAAAGAGGCGGGGAAAGGATGGAAAATAATGCAAGACTGCACTCTTTTTCTTGTTTAGACATCTTCATAGAATGGCTTACTACCTCTCTCTGGTATTTTAAAAATAAGGTGACTGCCAACTTTACTTCTAGGCAATCATAATTCAGTAACCTCTTGCCAATTCATTTCCAATCTGGCACAAAAAACCCTGGCTATGGCTCTGGATGTGCTTAACTGTGGAGTAAACTAATTAGCTGTGGAGTAAAGTGTCACTATCTACACATGCAGTGGTATTAGGCCACGGCAAACTAATTAATACTGCCATAAGATAGTACTGTTGGGGACAGTACTATTATAAAGCACAGTAATTGACTGTGATTAAACGCATGTGTAGACACTGAGCATGGGTGTAAATTGTGTCCAGTCAGCCCAGATAGCAGGGGGCAATACTCCTGCCTGCCACTTAACCACATGGGTCCTTATTTTCAGCACCCTTGTGCCCCAGCCAGCTGTACAACGTCTCCACCTGGAGCCTGGGGCTGACCCCCTGTAGCCCCTGCCAGCCCGGCACAAGCAGGGTATGAGCGGCCGTGGCGTAAACTGTTCTGCCTCAGCTCAAATTGCTGCTGTCCTGGGTGCATGTGTAGATGCTGTACCCAGGAGTAGTTTACTCTGGCTCAAACTGCTCCAGAGTGTTTTGCTTCAAATTAATTGCACGTGTAAATGCACCCTTTATGTTGGTCTGAGACCCAAATTTCAGATAAAAAGGCCAGCTTTCCTCCATCATTTTATTACATAAACATGAGAGCAAACACATTGTATTAAACTAAAAACTTGAAAACTCACTGGCTAGATTTGGCAATGAGCAAAAAATATCTGTAGCTGTCCCTTGCAGTGCTGATAGCTGAAATTTCAGTCTTCCAGCACAGGACACCTTTACATAATAGAGCGAAAACAAGACACTATCTATCATTCTGCAGTCATGTCTCATTCTGGGAAAGGGAAGAGTTGCTATCAGGTTGGAAAGTGTTTTTAGATTAGTTTTTTAATTAAAATAATTGATCTCCTTTTGAAGAATCAGAGGCCGTATGGGCACTTCAGTAACTCTGGCTATTTGAGCATCTCTAACAAGGGTGGAACTTAAGGAAGTTTTTTCCCACTGTATGTCAGGATTTTGGGTCCCAAGTACATTGCTGAGAGAAATATGAACATCTAGCTTCCACTGATTACAGCTCTATATGCTCCAGATAGCAAGCTTCCAACTAAGAGGTGGCTAAGGGTCATAACCTCATCTGGACTCTGTGGGTGCTTCCTTGAGGAGCACTGAGTGTCATCAATTCCTAGTGACTTCAGTGGGACTAAAGTGTGCTTAACCACTCCAAGACTCAGACCTTGTGAGGGTAAGATTGAAACACAAAAAGTATTTCCAAGCATTCTGCTTTAAATTGCAAAAGAAGATGTCCTTGTGCTCCCCTGGTTGAATACTCCATAAATTAAAGCATGCCACCTGAACTATCACAAATCCCATTGCATCTTGATGGTGATTAATTACACAGGTGAGCGGAGTCCCACAACATTTCTTGGGGATTAATGGCAGACTTTTCCCATTCTTCTGTTTGGTCATCATTTCCCTGGGAATCAACCTCATTGTGATCCTTATTGCTGTTACAATATTATTTGAGAGGGGAACAAAGATAATTTTTTTTCTTCTCTTCAGGCAATACCTTCCTCCCTGTGATCATCCAATATCAAATTCATCGGGCTGGCCATGTCCTCCAGATGTTCAACTCCAGACTTCCTAAGCCAGTTTTATTCTTCTAGCTCATTTAGCTCAGCCAAGGCTTAAGCTCAAGAGGAGGGAAGAAAAAGTGTTTCAGGGATGTCCTCAAGGCCAACTTAAAAAAAATTCAACATCAATGTCAGCTCATGGGAGACTATTGCCCAGGATCACCCCAAATGGAGGAAGAGTCTGCTGCAAGGATCTCAGTACTTTGAAACCTCATGACAACAACAGGAGATGGTAAAGCGGGAATGGCAAAAACAGTGTGTCATGGACCAGATCAAGAATCCAGTGCCACCCACCCCAAACAGAAGCACACGTCCAAGCTGCAATAGTTTGCCAATCTCAGATAGGCCTCATCAGCCATCTTTGGACACACAGATAAGAAAGTCATGGAAGACAATCATCATTGACTGTGAGGGATCCTCCCTGTTATGTCCTGAGGTAAGTCTGAGCTTGAATGCTATTGTTGCTAGTGTATTCTTATTCACTTATATAGTCAGCATTTAGGCACATGGGTCTTTCCATTCACTTCAGTAGGACTGTTTCCATGTGTAATTTTGGGCTCATGTTGTAGCACCTATAGCTGTTTTTGTGGGGGAAAAAGACATTGTGGTTAATAATCATACTGAATAAGGATTCCAGGTTCAGGCCTATGAGAATGAATGTTTTTTTTCTAGTGTTGTTGATTGGCCTGGGATGTGCTTTTTGAAAGAAATCTAAATTATTTTTCATTAAAGCAATGTACATTTGCCCAGGAAAATATAATGCATCTAACAAAGTACATCAGGTAAAATAATAGTATATTGGATGCAAATAACTGCAAAAATGCTACAATAAATTATATATTTTGAATGCAAAAGGTTAGAAACTGATGCAAAAGTTAAGGTTTTTCCAAATGCCATTAACCAATCCACAATACCCATTTAGTAGCCTTGCCTATAATACAAGCTCTTTGAATATAAAAACAATGAACAAAATCTCCTTTGAATTATACCTGATTTACTTTAACACAATTTACTTCAGTAAAATAAGTATGAAAAGACAAATAAATGTCTGCAAAAATGAATTACTGGTTGGCTGGCTGCTTCTCATCAAGCTAGTACCCTCTACAAATTGGTTCAGGTCTTGATAATGGTGTAAATAGTGGGCTAGGAACAGTTAACAGGTTAAATTATATGCAGTTAAGTATGTATATATTGCGAAAGGAAATTCCTGTAATAAAAGTGATAGGTAAGTGTCTAGGTAATACTGAATTAGAATTCCATTAAGGAATTCATATGGCACTGCAAACCACAAAAGCTGAGCTCAAGCGGTTTATCACTAGAATCCTGATACAATTTTTATTGTGCCTTATTTTTATTCATAATGTTCCATTTCATTATAATAATAAGCTGACAAACAAGCTCTGAGTGATTATTACAGGGAAGGCTGAGCATGTTCGAGTTAAATAAGAACTGACCTTAACCAAATAATCACTCAGAACATGTTGCTTATTATTCTTTATTACTAAGATGTACTTTCTAATGCATCACCATAACGTCCATAGGTTTCTAGGATCATAGGAAAGTAGGATGAGAAGGGACATCACAAGGTCAATTAGTCCAGTCTCTTGTTCAAGATGGGGTCAGCTCATACTACACTGTCCCAGCTGCTCTTGAAAATTTCCAAGGACAAAGATTCCACTATTTTTCTAGCTAGCCTCTTCCAGTGTTTGACCACCCTCATAGCCAGAAAGTTCCTTCTCATCCCCACTCTAAATTTCCTCTGTTGCAGCTTGGGATCACTGCTTATAGGCCTGTCCCCTAGGGTCACAATAGAAAAGCCCATTTTCATTGTCTCTGTAATTGCCCTTCAGATATTTGAAGCCTGTTATCAATTCTCCCCTCAGTCTTCTCTTTTCCAGACTAAATAAATGTACTTCTTTCAGCATTTCCTCGCAAGTTATGGTTCCCAGGCCACTAATCACTTTTGGTCCTCTGCACTGGGCTCAATCCAAACTATTCACATCCTTCTTGAAATGTGGGACCCAAAACTGGACATAGTACTCCAGGTGGAACTTCACTTAGCTTGATTTGCAAGTGATACTTCTATTGATAAATCTAGTATGCTGTTGGCTTTTTTGTCGTACTGTTGGTTCATATTCAGTTTGTGGTCTACTGCAACTCCAGGTCCTTCTCTGCAGTACCATAACCTAACCAATCATTCCCCAGACTGTATTTGTGCATGCAATTATTCTGTCTCAAGTGCAGGACCTTGCATTTGTCCTTGCTAAATTTCATCTGCTTAATTGCAGATTTTTTCTCCAGTCTATCTGGCTCATTCTGGATTGTAGCCCTACCATCCAGAGTGTCTGCAACTCCACCAAACTTGGTGTCATCCACAAATGTGCTAAGCATGCACTCAATCGCATTGTTCAAATCATTAATGAAAGTGTTGAACAATACTGGACCTAGGTCAAACCTCTGGGAAACCCTACTTGATGCATCCTTCCAACTAGACATTGAGCCCTTGAAGACTATCTGTAGACCTTGATGATCAAACTAGTACAGTGCTTTCATTTCATCTGTATTTCCTTAGCTTGTTAATGAAAATGTTGTCAGAAACCGTGTCAAAAAGCTTGGTGAAGTTGATGTATATAATAGCTACTGCTCCCCCCTGATCCACAGAACCTGTTACCTCATCACATAAGGAAATCAGATTGGTCAGACATGACATTGCTTATGCTGGCTATTCCTGATTACCTTGTTCTCCTCTAGACGCTTCACAGTAGATTCCTTGAGGACCTTCTCTATACTCTTTCCAGGTATCAAGGTCAGGCTAACTGGTCTATAATTCCCTGGATCCTCCTTCTTCCTTTTCTTAAAGATGTGTATTTGCCCTTTTCCAAATATCTGGGACCTCACCCAACCTCCAGGAGTTCTCAAAGAGGATACCATCCATGCTACCATGTAATGTTATTGTAGGTGTACTTCCTATATAATCATTCATACTTCAATGCCCACCCACACAAAACTGTAGATGCAAAGTACATTAATAGATTTATCAGTAAATAGGTGATACTCTACTAAAAGTGGTGTATGGTGGAGGGGGAGTAGTCAGGGATCAGGCATGCTCTTCTGTTATTTCTGCTTGGGGACAACAATTTCTGAATGTATTCCAGATATTTTTCTGCAGAAATGCTAGGGATATACATCTCTACTTCTCCCCAGAACTGAGAGGGGGTGAGGAGGAATCAGCTCTTTTTTTCATGATGTTTTGGGAGTTAAATTATTTTTTTTCCAGTGAAAAAATGCTTATGCTGTGAAAAGTAATCATGGATGCATTTGTGTAGAAAGACATTGTCTATTTGAACAAAAATGTTTCAGTAACTGCTTTTGTGGAGGTTTGCCATATTGTTTCCTTGGCTTTGGGACACTTTGCCATTTGGAAGCATGGTTTCTGAAGGTGCCTCTCTGACTGGGGCTGCCGTGCTCCTAAGCAAATTCTGCACAGAAGAGAAGAAAAGCAGAGCCACTTTACTATCTGTCAGGCCTTAAGAGGAGAGGAGTATCCAGTGGTCAAACTTTGTTAGCCTCTCAGCCTCTTCCAGCCCTCAAAGTGAAACCCTCAGAATATCCCTTCAGGGTGCTTTGGGTCGAGGATGTGAGGCAGAGGAACATACAGTGGAGGAAAGTACCTGATTCAAGGCGTTTTTGTGAAGGTCAGGTAGAGTGCTTTTCTTCATGGGATCACAACCAGACTTTTTGCTGTGCTACACTGGGGATCTCTTATTCTCTTTTTCTAGCTTGCAACCTGACACAATCATCTGACCCCCACTGAGCAATCCTTGCTGTAGATGAACAAGGCTTCTTTTTTTTCTGGTTCATATCAAAGGCAGAAAAGTGAATAAATAAATGTACTGTTCATCATAATGTTATATTCTGTCTGTCTTTCCCCACCAATCTTATAGTATCAAAAGGTTGTGAGGCAAACCAAATTTAGTGCAGCATGGAGGAAAAAGCAGAGGAAAAGCAAAAAATGAGAGAGAAGGTGGCTTCAGGGAAGCTATATTTATTCTACTGTTGAGAGACACATGAACTCAGTATTATGTCCTGTGAGTCTGGGGAAAAAATATTAATCTACTCAGAAGTTTGGTGTGAACTGTGATCTCCTTTTCACAAACATCTGTGAGAAAAGGTAATGGTTATAAGTTATATTCTGCCATCAAATTTAAATTAGACCTCCCTTTTTACATTAATGGAAAGGGCTGATTAAAAGTTCATGGCACAATATGTTTTCAGTAACATATCCAATATGTATAGTACAGTGGGCATACTCATCAGTGCCAGAAATGCACTTCACTTAGGGCAGCTGGACCTGTGATTACAGGCCATATTAAATAGGTACATTATATGGGATGGTCAGAACAAAAAACAAAGTGCAAGTATCTGGGACTAGTAAAATCATACCACAAGTAGCTTTCCATAAATGAAGAGGTTTTTTTCTTTTTGTTACTCAGTTGTTCCCCTTTTTGTCAGTTAGCAGGATAAACAACAGGACTGAAGTTTTTTACTGCACATGGCTCATTCCTTCCCTTCAGTTTTTTCCACTGTAAGGCTGAGATTGGGAGATTGGTTTGGGGATGTTGGTTATTTTCTGATACCCAATTGCTTTAGCTAGAAAAATCCAAGAGATATCTACGCTCCTTGTACGAGAAGGCTTTTGCTGAGTCTTCTTTATGTAGCATTTGAGAATAATTTTCTCCGGGATGCGGCTGTTTTCTAACATTATGCCAGCATGGATTGTTACTTTCAGAAGTGACCCTGGTCAAAAGAATCACAATGTTTGTTTTTCATTCTAATTTTAATTCTATTCAGTTCATTTGGGGTAATCAGCAGCTGAGGCAAACAGTGATGAATTAATAGATATCCTGTACTACGTGCATTCCTTATTTTATGTTCCTCCTCATGTTAGAAATAAAGAAACGTTTGGGTTTCAGACAAATAATTAAATGCAACTTCTTTAATGTGGGAGGTAAAAGAGTCTAACTGGACAGTTTTACCTTTTTCTGAGAATAAGATAAAATTACTTGGAATAAATTAGTTTAAAATTGTTAACTGGTCTATTTTTTCAGTTATGCTTTGACTTAAAGATCTTGAATTAAAATTCTTCAGAAGCACCTAAGGGATAGCCCTTAGTGTTTTATTTTAAAGGTGATTTAGGCACTAAAGAACTCAAATCTAACAACAAGTTAATGTAATGTAAGCTACTAAGGGCCAGATTTACCAAATTATTTGGATAGTTCCAAGATGCAAGTGTTTCATGGGTTGTTCTTGATATCAAGGAGAGTTATTCACATACCATAAGGCAATCCTCTGATTCTTAAACAGCTAAACAACTTGGAAAGCCTGGACCTATGTTCCTACTTTTGAAAATGGAATATCTATATAGAATGTAATGTTATCTATAGAACAGTATCTATATCAGGTTTCATTTTTGCAACTTCCAAAAATTTACTAAGAGCATTGCAAAATACAGTCAGTCATGGCTTTTTGTGAATTGCTTATGGTGCAGAGTAACAAAGAGTAGGGCAGGTTATGGGTGAAGAATAACAAATACAAGTCATTTGCTACCAACATGTAAAATGTACTGAAATCTGAGTCCTACAAAACTCACTTCTGTCTCTTAAGTTCATAAATTTATGCTGATGGGATTTTTGAACCTCACCAACACATATTTTTAATGTGTATTTAAAGAGGTGGGTTAAATTTATATATATATATATTTATTTAATTATATTTGGAAATACTTCTTGTATTCTTTTCTATCTGGCCTAGAAAACCAGGCTCTTTGAACTGGGAAAGTCCTACTAGATCTTAATTTCCCTTACTGCAATGGAACTGGAAATGGTTTAGCAGCCAAACTGTTTTAGTTTGGATGCTAAACTGTTTTCAGTTCCAGGTGAAGATGAACTGTGGCATATCTGCTGCTAGCAACCTTTCAAATACTGTATCGTTGGCTTAGGGCTTCCACTGTCATACATTTCTTCCTATTAAAACTTGAGTTATACCATCGTGGGTTTTGAAGTATATACACCAACATGTCTACGTACAAAGATTTGAAGTTATTTGTATGCAAGGTCCTGTATTTGGGTGATTTGTTTTGTATGTAAAACACACAGACGATTGGCAAAATCATTCATGATAATTAAGAACTTGCCCAACAGACTGCCCCAAAATTGAATTGAAGCAAACCTTTTTAGAAGTTCAAATATGTTGCTTAGTAGTTTTTTTAAAAAGCATTTTTGTACAGAGTATGTCATGGTAAAACATCCTTGCATCAATAGGAGTTGTCAACAGGGAGAGAAGGTTGCATGAGCTTCCTGACTATTGGCTATGTATCTGAACCAAACCCCTAAATCGTTAGAAAACAGATATGCTAGATATTGCTCTGTGTATGTATGTGATATAAAATTAGATTTAGACAGACGGAACAGGAAAAAGCGAAGACCAAAAATAAGAAATACAAGGAAAAATGTTTAAAATGTTGTCTTCCCAACAGTTGCCCATCTGGGGATAAATTGCTACTACTACATTTTATATCAACTGAATTTTGTATTGCTATAAAACATTTATATAACTCATTCACATGCTATGTAGTTACTTGATGCAGTTATTTTAATGTTTTCTTTCGTTCTGAAAAGAAAGGAAGCTTTTCCAGTTTTAGATATGCTGTTGTTAATAATATGGGTTTGTGCTCCCCTATTTAGTTGAATCATGACAACTAAAAAAAGAAAGAGAAAGTAAGCCTAAAATGAAAAGGTCTGAGGCATCAAAGGGCATACTCAGAAGCCAAAAAAAGATAGGACATGAAACCCGTTCAAAAAGATCAGACACATTTTGAAAGAGAGGAAGACTAAACATTACAAACGGGGAAAAAGCTAATACGCACAAAGAACTTATTGCAAGCTTAGTAAGTGGCAAACAAAACATACTGAACCCTTTTTTAAAATTACTTCTACTAGGACAAAAAGACGTTCAGAGAACAAAGTCAGTTTGTATTTCACATAGCCATTGAGAAAAGGCAATATGAATGGGACTGTTCAGAGCTAAAGAAAAACTAAAGGAAGTCAAGGCAGCAGCAAGAGTGAACAGGATGGAGATGAGATTTACACAAAGTGCATTCATGGTAAACAGAAGGTTAGATTTTTTTTTTCCCCTCAACATTTTAAAGACAATGCAGGGCTTTTGCAATAAGCCAGATAGATACCAGTGGAAGCAGCAGAGAGGGGTGAGCCTGAGATTCATGTTAGAAATGGAGTTTCCCTGCCCCACTGGAAGTCTAACAGCAATAAACGGGTTTGTCCTTGACTTTTTATTTCTATATTTTTTCTGATGAAAAATGTCTTGGTAATTTAAGGGATATAGATAAAGTGAAAGCTTTTCTTTCGGAAATCTTCAAAAGGCCAGACCTGGATTGGGTTCCTAGAAAGTTCCTGACGCAACTTGGCCCCAAAGATGAAAGAGAAGCCTTGATGCAGAGGTAAGACAGAGTGGTGTGACCTCAAGTCTACTGGAAGATACAGCCATGGGACAGGAAATGTGATTTGAGACTCTGCCACCTTTCAAATTATATCTCCCTGGCCCCTAAATCCAAGTGTGGGTTTTCACTTTCAGAAGGGAGTATTGTCATAAACTCCCTGTGTGGCGCAGTAGCTTCCTTTTAAAACCCCGTTCAGTAAATCATACTCCCTGCTATTTTGAGAGGGTGCAGAAAGACATGGAAGGAAAATCCCTGTTATTGCCTATCTCCCTGTTATACAACAGAGTGCATACATAGGCCACTGGTATATTTTTTAGTTAAGGTTTATAAATATTCGTAAAGCATAACTCTCTGATTCCTCAACTTTGATTTCCACATTCACATATGCAATTGGAGAGGAACTGTGATGACGTTCACTATCAAAATTAAAGAAGAGAGTGGGGAAGCCAAATTCATAGTGGGACCTTAAATGCCTCTCCTTCCTCTGAACACCCCAGAAGCCAGCAAGATTTCATTCATCTGAATGTTACTTTCCTCTCATCTCCCCAAGCAGCCAAGAGGAGAACAGAAGGTGAAGGCTTTTGATTCACAGTCCAAACTGAAGCTCATATGCAAAGCTCAGATGTTATAAAAGAAGAAAATTCAGTAATGAATTCAGGGCACATATGGCCTACAGGAAGCCTTGCGTGTTTTTGGATCTCAAATGCAAAGTAAACACTTTATGGCGCTGTATTAAAAATGAGCCTAAGTCCAGTGTTTAATCAACAGGCCCTTCTTTTTTCCAGGGCAGCTGTGTTATAAGGACCTGAAGGAAAATCCCATTAAAGTCAAAGAATACCAGCTCAGGGATGGTTTTCTGGCAGTGTATTTTCAGTGATGAGGAAAAGCATCCCAACAGCTGACTGGCAATACCACTGCCTGGGGCATGCTGTCCCATCTGCCTGATTCTCCTCCTGTACCAATGGAGTTATTACAAAATGAAATGCTGATGATCCAACAAAACTGAAGGCACACAGTGATAATAAAGGACATTGTGTTCAGAACATATAGGTGGAAATTTAACTTATAGTTTACATTTATTGGGCCAAAGAGGGGTACCCCAAATGAAGATCTAGATAGAGAAGCTCCACTCAGGAAAGGGGTTTGGTAGTCGATTCACTGCTGTAGACTTCCTAGGTAAGGGGACCCCTACCTAAAAAGGTTTTTTCCTAGTCACCATTCCTTGTGGGG
This sequence comes from Gavialis gangeticus, assembly GCF_001723915.1. Taxonomy (NCBI): domain Eukaryota; kingdom Metazoa; phylum Chordata; order Crocodylia; family Gavialidae; genus Gavialis; species Gavialis gangeticus. The sequence goes on along the minus strand of NW_017728992.1, from coordinate 15,853,160 downwards.
TTGATATGGAGCCACCAGCTGAGGGCAAAGCTTGCCACTCCCAGCACAACCTCTGAAAGATGGCAGGTGGGATGAACGTGTCCCAGCCTGTAGAAAACCCAGCCTTGTCATCCAGAAGCCAGACTTCAGAAAGTCCCAGAAAGGTTTATGTTTATTACCAGTATTTGAATTTAGAAAATAAAACCATGTACTTCACAGCACAGGTTGTGCAAACCCCCAAAACGAATTTAATGTTGATGATGTGTTACCTTTTTAAGATTACTGTCTGACAAGCATGGAATGGAGAGTTACAGTTCTTTTATTCATAAATATATTTTTTATTTTAATTTTGGGTGCAGGGACTAAAGACTATGGTGATGGATACTAACTATATCTAGCTATATTTTGGGCTTTGGTTACAGCTGTTCTAAAACTGCCACTTATTTTCTATCAGACATTTTAATTTTTTTTCCAAATTCCTCCCCCTACCCTTTTTCTTTTTCCAACTGTCCCTTCATACCATACCCCAATATTTTTGGTAAGAATGTCTTATTTCAATGAAAATATAGAAAACATTCTGATCAAATGTCCATATTTCACCTCCCAAAATGTGTTTGGATGAGAAATCATTGATTGGCTGTAGTTTTCATATCTTCTTCTAAAACATACAGTATTGATTGACTACAGGTACAGGCAGCATACTTGGCTATGTGGAGGACTGCTCTCAATCTATAGGGCAAAACCTATGTTCCTGCATAACAAAAAGCTCGTCTCCCAGCAGTCAAGTCTCAGACAAGTCATCCAATTCTTTATTGGAAAAAATAACAGGGAAGTCTGATAGTGAGTCAGAGATGGAGAGTAAGAATGGGTCTGACTCAAGCATCAATCTTGTTATTGAGGAAGAGGAGAAAGATTACAGTCTCTTTCTTTCTTACTAACAATAGAGTGGGGGGGTTGTTTGTTTTGTATTGTTTTCTTATTTCTCTGTGAATCACCAAACATTGCTATCTGGTTAGTGAATTTAACAGCACTGCTGGCTGTATAAAACAGGCTGCATGCTAATGATGATCCTCTGTCAAATATGCCCTTGGTTTTGATTAGGGTGGGCTCAGTAGGGGGTAAGAGGGCAGATGGAGCAGATATCAGAGAGAAAATCTACAAAGCAATAAACCATTCTGACCCTCCCTTTTTGCTGTTCTCTTTGCTTTTTTTCTACTCCCCTCTCTCAGAAAGTGCAGCTGCAGTGGCAGATGCTGTTCGAGTTTCTGACATCCAACAGTAATTTGGTGTTAAACAGATTTTTTTTCATTAAAAAATATAGGTTGTTTTTTTTTTCAATGATGTACTTTCTTCTGGCAAACAGAGGCACTTAAGTGATGCCTGACCTTCAGGATGTGTTAAAATCTTAAAACTCTTGGGTCCCTCTGAACTCTTTCACTGTTACCACAAATGCACGTCATTCCAGCTGTGCAAAATATCTTCTTCCACCCAAGGCGGGGAGGAAACTGTACCCTGTCCTCCCAGACACCAACTTGGTCATGTTTATCCGTATATTGATGACTGCCAGATTTGGATATTGCGACACACTACAGTGCACAACAGGCAAAATAAACTGTCCTTACATTAAAGAGAGGTGCATCTTATTCATGGCAATCTACATACACTGCTTAGTTTTTTACATGCATGAGAAGTGGTTTGCAAATCCAGTCAAACACAATTTGACCCTATTAAGGATATATTTCATGCGATACTGGAATAAATTATGCCCCCTAGAATCCAACATATAACAGCCTAAATTGAATGTTTATTTTTCAGTTCTAGTACTGATCATTTACCACTATGTATTATATGTACTCTACCCATTATTTAAGGGTATGTTTCACTAGTTTAGTCTGATTGCCACTGTAGGGCTGCTCTATGATATTTCTTGGTCAATAAAATCATATATTGTTGGGATGTAGAGACAGAGTAGGTAAGGCATCTTGCTACAGCTGTAGTCATGCATTTAAACCTTGTTCTGGACTTCTGCGTAAAAGCTGTCCCCAGATGTAAAACAGTTTTGGCTCACTTTGGCGGGACAGTCAAAGGCATGCAAATATAATGCTAGACACATCACTCTTTTGAGTGCTATACGCTACAGAAGCTGTCATAGTAACTTGTTGGGCTAGTGGATGTGGATGCACCACTGAAAACCCATTTTCCATTACTGGGTCAGCTAACACCACTGTTGAAACAGTCCAGGTGAGATCCAAAGACAGGTTAAACATATCTCTGCTTCTTCCCTTCATCACCCATCTTATGGTTCCTTCTGGTCCTTCTTTCATTACTGTCTTCCAGTTATACTTACCAGGCGAAACACAAAATATTAATCCTTGTCAACTTACTAGGATGTGCTTTGATGCATAATACCTGTTTTTTTCTCTTAATCCTCACTCTTTCTTTTTAAAGATCTCTAGACAAATTTTACTTTCTTACTGCCCTCCAAAACCTAGTTGTTGGTGCTTGTTTATGGACTAACAGGCAGTTGCAGCTTATTTTTTTCATAAAAAAGTAAAGAAGACTATTGAGCAGCCCCTAGTTTAGTTTTTACACAAGGAAGTATGTTAAAAATAGCTGAAAGGGCCACATGCTGCTATTAAAAAAGCATCTTGGGACTTCAGGACTGTGCAGGACTGTGTGCAGTTTAAATTGCTACTTTTTCTTGTTCAAACCTTTACTCTTTCCACTCCTTCTCTTCATCTCCCATCTCCATAGGGTGCCTCTTCTTAGCCACTTTAATCTCCATTTTCTTTCACTGTCTGAGACTGAATAAAAAGGATATTAAGGGGGGTTTTGTGTGTGTGTGTGTTCCATGTGATTGGGTCCTAGGAACCAGATACTATTGTGTGTTGGTACCTGACTGTGACATAATTAAAAAGGACCAGACATCCAAGAATAATGTAGCTCTGGATAACCAGTATTTGAAGAAGAGCTAGTCTGCAATTGGGAACATTTTCCAACTTGGATCTAATCCCTTGCAATATTCCAACACATTTATGAAATATTATGCAATATATGATTTGTTGTCAAATTAGCTTTCATGATATCAGGACTGTAAACAAATCTATGACTAGAAAAAAAAACAGCCTCTAAGTGTCTCCATGGACATGTAACTGTTAACAAGAACAGATCCTAAGAAAATAGTTACTTACATGCATGTTTGCTGTCTTGCACATATATGAAGTCACAGTATTTCGTTTGCAAGAGAAAAGATTGGCTTCCCTGTTATGGATATGAATATTTCACCTTGAAAAACCTGAAATCATCTGCATCCATTGTATAGCCCTATAGCAGGATTAAGAAGTTAATTAAAAACAATCAACTAAACATAATGGAAAATGATTGCATAATGGCTAAAAGCGTTGTTTAAAACAAAAAATTGATTCATCATCATCCCTGCATTCTCTATATGCATCTTGCAACAGTCCTGTATTTCAGTGACTTGCACTGAAAACAAACTATAAAGCTTTTCCAAGTTTGCAGAAGTGTGACAAATAAATTCAATACCCTGGGTGGCAGTAGTGGCTGGGGTAGTGGCAGTGGCGGTAGCTGGGCTGGAGGCAGCAGTGGTGGCAGATGCCCTTCTTGCAACCTTTTAAAATCAGTGCCTGGGGCTGGTGCCGAGGTCACACACCCCTTGTCATCCTACTGAAAATTTGGTTCTTAAAGGGTTCCAGATAAGGAACAAGGTAGAAACAGTAGTTATCACTGAGGAAATGGCCTTTGTTAGCCAGTACCCTACAATGGCTGGAGTCTTTATTAGATCTGACCGTTAGGCATTTACACTGTAAAAGATGCCGTTCTAACCTAGAGTGAAAACAAAAGGTGGCATTTGTTCCCTTTCTGTTCAGCTAAGCATCCAGATTTGGTCATTTATATGGCATTTTTGGCCAACCTAATGCCAAAATTAGCATTTGCACATAGGTTGGCATTCTATTCTTGGGTTCACAGCTGTGCATGCATGGATAACTGTGCAGATACACAGACTGGGCATGCACAGGGGCACCTAGGGCACCTGTATGCACCCGTTGTGGATGCATGGCAGCCTCAAGCACCCACAAATGGGCCAGCTAAAACCCACGGGTTCTGTTCTTGAAGCTAAGACTAATAAAGGGCTACACAGTGTGTGTGTCCCTTTTTCACCCGAACAGCTCAGTGGCTAAGACACTCACCTGGGAGGCTAAATGTCCTACATTCTAAGCCACCCTGGTCCGAAGGGTGTCAGACCTGGGTGTGTCTGATTCACCAGTATAGCACTCCAGCCTCCCCACCAGAGTTCAAGCTTTACTCATAGTCTTCTCTGGCACCCCTTTTGAAGCTAAACCATTAACATACAGTCACTGGAAAAAATGAATGGAATGCAGTGCAGGAGGAAGCCTCTACCTCACTGGGAAGGAAGGGCCCCAGCTAGACATCTTATTCTTCCAGGCTAGTACCCACCTCATTGTGCTGAACACCCTCTGGCTTGCTCCCTTCCTCCTGTCCCCATCTGCAACATGAAGTGGAACATAAGCCTGCTGAAAAACTCTAGATAAAGATCAGCAGGGAGAGCAGCAGGGGAGATATTATGGTGGGCATCTTCTACAGGTCTCCAAACCAGGAGGAGGAGGTGGACGAGGCCTTTGTTAGCCTTTTGAATCACCTGATTCTTATAGGGAACTTTAATTACTGGGACATCTGCTGGGAGAAAAACAGCAGTTCACAAGCAGTCTAGAAAATTCTTGGGGTATTGGGGATAATTTTTTGACATGGATAGTAATGAGGTCATCAAGGGGGAAGTTCTTCTTGATTTGCTCATAAACAGAGAGGAATTGCTTGAGAATGTGAATATGGAAGGAAACTTGGGTGGCAGTGACCATGAAATGATAGAGTCCTAAGTGATAAGAGTCCTAAATGATAAGGTGCTAAGGTGAGGAAGGAAGGAGAGAAGCAGAACAAGGACTTCAGAAAAGCAGACTTTAACAGATCTCAGGGAACTGATGGGGAGGACTCCCTGGAAGACAAGTCTGAGGGGAAAAGGAGTCCAAGAGAGCTGGCTCTACTTTAAGGAGACCCTTTTGGGCACAGGAGCAAGCTATCCCACTGTAACAGAAGACTGGAAAGTGCAACAGGAGAACACCACTGCTAGATAGTGATCTCTTTAATGAATTGAAACTCAAAAAGAAAGCCAGTGAAAAGTTAAAGCTTGGTTATAGTACGAGGAAAGAGTTTAAGAGTATCACACAGGCATGCAGGGAGAAATTATAAAGGCTGAGGCACGATATCAGATGCAGCTGGCAAGGGACATAAAAGGCAATAAAAAAGAGGATTCTGCAAATATGTCAAAAGTAAGAGGTAGTCAGAAAACACAGGTCCCTTATGGAATGTGGGAAGAAATCTAGTTATGGATGATGCAGAGAAGAGTGAAGTATTTAATACCTTTTTTACTTCACTCTCTTCAGAAATGGGGGCAGCTACCAGATTATTAGTGCAGTTGGCAGCAAAGATAGGGAAAGAGACAAAGTCTAGAGTAGTGGAAGAAAAGGTTAGGGATTACTTAGAGAAGCTAGATGCTTTCAAAGAAGCAGGACTGGAGGGTATGCACTTTAAGGTGAGGTAATTTCAGAGCCATTAGCTATCCTCTTTGAGAACTCATGAAGGTTGAGTGAAGTCTAGGATGACTGGAAAAGGGCAAATATAGTACCCATCTTTAAGAAAGGGAAGAAGAAAGATTTAGGGAGCTACTGACCAGTCAGCCTGACCTCAAGAAGTTGAAAGAGCAGGCAGCAAGTATTCAAGGAATCTATTGTGAAGCATCTAGAGAAGAGCAAGGTGATCAGGAACAGCTGGCATGGATTCACCAAGAACAAGTCTTGCCTGACCAACCTGATTTCCTTTCATGATAAGGTGACAGGCTCTGTAGTAATGCAGAGAGAAGTGGATGGGTTATATCTTGACTTTAACAAGGTTTTTGACACAGTCTCTAATAACATTCCCATTAACAATCTAAAACAGTACAGACTAGATGAAAAGTACTATAATGTGAATACATAAGTCATTGGATCATTGTACTCAACAGGTGTGTCTACACATTGTCATATGGTGACATTGCTACAGCACTGTGCTTTAGTACTTCCTTCTGGAAGTACTAAAGCATGGCGCAGTAACTACCTATACTGCCCCGTATGGGCAGCACACGCTTAGATTTCCCTGCTATAACACTGTAGTGATGAGCTATAAGCGGGGAGCATGCTGCTGCGGTGACATAGCTAGTGATCATGTGTCAACCCATGTGATGGCTATGTTGCTGTAGTACACTGTATGGCGATGTAGTGTGTCTCTGTTGCCGTAGGGAGTCAAGTAGATGTACCCAACAAGTATTCCTCAATGGCTCAACATCTAGTTGCAAGGACCTATCAAGCGGGGTTCCCCAGGAGTCTGTCTTGTGTCCAGTATTGTTCAATATTTTCATTAATGATTTGGACAATGGAACTGAGTACCTGCTTACCAAATTTTCAGATGACATCAAGTTGGGTGGAGTTGCAGATACTCTGGAGAGTAGGGCTAGAATCCAGAATGAACTGGAGAGACTAGGAAAATGATCTACAGATGAGATTGAATAAGGACAAGTGCAAAGTCCTGCACTTGGGATGGAATAATTGCATGTACAAATAGGGACTGGGGAATGACTGCTAGACAGTAGTACTGCAGAGAAAAACCTGAGGGTACAGTAGACCCTAAGGTGCATGTGAGCCAACAGCATACTGTTGATGCCAAAAAACACCAGCCTACTGGGTTATATTAACAGGAGTGTTACTTGCAAATAAAAAACAGTTTATTCAGACACTTGTTTGGGATAGTGTAGTCATCTATGATCCTGCCTTGAGCAGAGGACTGGACTTGATGACCTTGTGAGGTTCCTTCCAGCCTTTCTTTCCTATATCCTATATCTTCTAGAGACTTTTCTCTCATGGCTTCCTGGGGGATCAACTTCAAAAGTCAGAGAAATGGCGGTGTACTGGCTGGCCTGTGGTACAGGTGTTAAGGTGCTGTGTTGGAGAGTTAGTGCTCCTGGTTTAATCCCCTTGTGGGGAGAGTACAATTGTGGATTTCTAGGTAAGTGCTATTGCTGTAAAACTATCTGGGGAAAAAGATGAGAGCCTTTTTCTTTCCCTTCCTCCCCTCTAACCTGTGCATATGCCCAGTCTGGGCACATAGTTGACTATACATTCAGAAATAGAACACAAATGCATGTAACTGCATTCTGCATATGTAGGTGACTAGGAGAGGACAGAAGGTCACCCTCAGTGTCTAGATTTGGTTGTCTACATGGTCATCTAAGTGCCACAATTGCCACTGAGCTATTTGGGGTAAAGATGATTTCCCTCTCTCTCATTCTTGTCAGTGTATACACCCAGTCTGGATGCATATGTTGTCATCCACACACACAGGGTTAGTCATCCAGGAATAGAATTCCAATCTGTCTATGTGACACTTAGATGACCATAATCTCTAGTTTCCCAGGTGAGTGCTCTAGCCACTAAACTATGGGGCAAAAGAATGACATGTGTGCAAAAATGTGCACTCACACAAACAGTATTTTTCCTGTCCTGAGACTAAGTCCAGTAGTCATGGATTTTGCCTGACTCAATTTTCAGGCCTATAGGTCCACTATACATCCACAAGGGATATACATGTATGCTATACTCCCTACTGCATGTACTCAGTCTGCAGGACTACTCATATAATTGTCCATTCACACAAGGCTAAGCAGCCAGAAATAGAACTCCTCTGGGCATGTAAATGCCATAGAAGCCCAAAAAATGGCCATTTAGATGACCGGGAAAGAATAGGGTATGCCCCAAGTGCTTATGTTCCCCGTACAGTGTTTGGGAAGAGTTAGGTGCCTTAGAAAGCCAATCCAAAAAGCTACATGCTGAACAGGGAGCCGCCTAGAGTAAGTTAATAGGAAACACTAAGCCCTGGGATATGTCTCAACTCCCAACGCTCTCCAGAGCTTAAGTGGTTAGGACCTCTCTTGAGTGTAGTGACCTATAACTTTTCTTTCATTGAACTGAACAGAGTTTACTGTTTTCCTTGTAAAATATTCCTGGAGCCATTGGTAGCCGTGCATGCCTTTTATATGCATTGTACATTAAACAGTCACTGGATAAAACCAGAAAAAGCTGCTAGAGGAGGGAAAAAACCCCTGGAGCTCCCCACTCCCAGCTGAGTGCCTTAAGTACTTGGCCACAGAGTCAGGCTTGCCCTTAACTTGTACTCCTTTTGCTCCTAGGACTTTTGAATTTTTGGCTGCCCAGCAGCCCAGGGTCAACTGGAGAGACAGAAGGTCCCCATCCCATTACCACCTCCAGAATATTATATTGCCTGGTGGTGAAGGTGCTCTCATGGGAGGTGTGGTATGGCAGGGCACCTTTGGTGCCTGCCACTTTAACAGTCTTTAACAGGCTGTGGAGCAATGGGGGGTGCAATGCAGCCTAACAAAGTGGTCACATGACTGTGGGAGGGCTCCTGGATAGGAAGATGTGGCTGAACAGCCTCAATATAAACTCAGGCCCTCAGAGCTGAGCTGGCAGTTGATGCAGGGAGACAGAGGTATAACATTGCCCAGCTGGATCTCCTGCTCCCAGAACACCTGAAGTTTCATGGTAGGAGCTATAGGGATGAAAGAGGTTCCTGGTGCTGGGGAATGACCTAAAACTAGACCCTGCTAGGGTAGGATGGTGTGGTGGGGCTCCTTTGGTGGGGTGGTCCCCAGGAAATGCCACACTAGTGCTTCCCTAGTGAAAGGTGAGTATGGGGTGCTGTATAGCCTCAGCCCCGTGACCTGCTGGGTTACTCCATAGAGGGGACAGGCAAGGGGTGCAGGCATGTCATCAGGCCTGTAACCTAAGGGGCATAAGGCCTGAGAGCCCCAGTGAGGGGGCAGTGTATTAGCTCCAGTGAAGGGGTGAAGTATTGGCTGCAGTGAGGGGGAATGTGAGGAGTGATTAGGCTGCATAAAGTAGGGTCTGTATGGGGGGCTTGAAGGACTGCGCGTGGGCTATGTGGAGTAGGGTTTGTACGGAGGGCGCAAATGACTGCGCATAAGCTGGCCTAGGTAAAGGGAGCTGTGTTTGGAGGGGCCCTGAGATGGCAGACCCGAGGGTGAATGGTTCTGTTCTTACCCGAGATAACTTCACTGGACTATGCTGGGGCCAGGACCAGATGGGTCAAGGGGCCAGAGTGCCCACCATGAGGGCTGGCCAAAGGCTAGAGGCCAGGAGTCCTGACTAGCCTAGAGGCGAGGCCAGGGCCAGTGAGGCCAAAGGTCCCAGAGGGGGCCACAGCCACGAGGGAAAAAGGGTTTAGGGAGTTTTGCTGCCCAGAATGAGGGTGGAATAGATTGCCTGAGTAGGAGGGATCCAGGTGGGGTCCAAATGCCAGGTGGGCATAGAATGAGGTCCACCTTGGGGCCAGAGCCACATAATGATGCCATCTGTGAGGCATGGGACATGGTTTAGGGAGCTATATATTATGCCCTTTGCATCAGGCAGTAAATGGGTAGCCTCCTGCCTTGTTAACATCTATTTCAGAGACATCAAAGGTGTGGCAGGAGGGCAGACTGTCCTAGACAGGTGGGCAGGCCAATGATTTGACCAACTGCGAGACAGCCCCGTCACATAAATGATTCATAGATGCTAGGGTCGGAAGGGACCTCAATGGATTGTCGAGTCCGTACCCTGCCAGTGGCAGGAAAAAGTGCTAGGGTCATGTGAGCCCAGCCAGGTGCTTGTCTGGTCTCTTCCTGAAGACCCCTGAGGTAGGGGAGAACACCACCTCCCTTGGAAACCCATTCCAGATTCTGGCAACCCTAACTGTGAAGAAGTTCTTCCTGATGTCCAACTTAAATCTACTCTTTATCAGCTTATGGCTGTTGTTCCTGGTTATTCCAAGGGGTGCTCTGGTAAACAGAGCATCTCCTATTCCCTGCTGCTCCCCCCACCGCCCCCAATGAATCTGTATACTGCCACAAGATCTCCCTTCATCCTTCTCTTGCGGAGGGTGAAAAGGTCCAGGTCCCTCAGCCTTTCCTCATAAGACCTTCCCTGCAGGCCTCTAACCATATGAGTGGTCCTCCTTTGGACCCTCTCAAGGTTGTCCAAATCCCTCTTGAATTGTGGCTGCAGCCTGACCAGTGCCGCATAGGGGGGGAGCATCACTTCCCTGGACCTGTTCGTGATGCACCTACTAATACATGACAAAGTGTTGTCAGCTCTGCTAATTACTTCATCACAGTGACAACTCATATTCATCTTGGAGTTGACAACAACTCAAAGAACTCTTTCCTCTGCTGTGCTGCTCAGAACATGCTGCTTCGTTTGAACCCCCTCAGACTAAGAAGGGCCCACTAAGATTGCACTGTTATAAAAAGTGGACATTACCACGTGCTTTTGAATGAACATGGCTTTGGTTGCTGTGCTGTGTTGAGCTCTATACTGTCACTATATGGTAGGCATGCTCTGAGCAAATCTACTTGTTACTTGTCTCCTCAGCAGCTTCCCTACACTGACCTTTCTTGTACTGCTCTTGCTCAGAAAGCAGTTAATTTTTGTGCTTGGGTTTTCCAAAAGAGTTTCTAAATCCTCACTCCGAGCAGGGCAAGACCAATACTATCTATGTACATGGGAGAGTCGGAGTTCTGCAGGGAAGAAACTGGTGGGACTGGTCATTGACATATTAGCAGCTGTAATTTAAACTGGCTTTCCAAAGCTCACCTGGCTCTACTGTCTCCAAACACTGGAATCATGCTGAGTGTGAGGCAAGAAATGGGCTGCTGATGGCATGGTTTTGTTACCTCATTTCCTGTGATGAGGTGTAGCAGGGATGAGCTGCTAACATTGGAGCATTGTTGCCTCATATGCTGCTCCAAAGCATTTACTGTCTAATTATAGACAAGATATGCCAAATGGGTTAAATTATGGGCAGATCCAACTGGCTAGGTAATGAAACAAGCTACCTACTGAATTCAGCAGGGCCCCATGCAAGTGTAGGGCTCAGTGTATGTGGAACCACCTACCCATCACTAACCCAGGTAACTTAATTCTGTAAGGGTCTGATGCTGTTCTTTTCTTTTCCCAATCTTCCCATGTAACTTTCCTTCCAATATTCAGGCTTCTTTTATTTCACATGCTGAAGGCTGTAATAGTTTTGTTTTTGGTCAGCATTTGTGTCCTTATTAAGCAGTATTAGCTTTCTTTTAAAAAGGTGCCAAAAGTTTTGGGTTTTTTAAAATTCTCTTGCCCTGACATTATATTGCAGTAATATGCTGTGCACTTTGAAAGGTAGGCAACTTAGTTAATTTAACTATAAATACCAGCTAAGAGTTATAGCAATAGTGACAGTTAAAGACAGATTGTACTTCTGCATGGAAATACCTGAGCAACCAAAAAACCCAGGAAAAGTTATAAGACTCTCCTGAAAGAACTTCCTATGAAGTGTGAGCTACAATTTGCCCAGCATGCAATACACCTCAAATTTAGCTTTTTCATGCTAACTATTGGTTTGGGATTATTATGACATCATAGATTCAACTGCAAACTGCTCAATGGAAGTAGAAGGTGTTAACTTGAATCTGAGAGACAGGAAGTTTAGGGTTAGCTGACCTTGATTTATTTTGACCACTTTTCTTAGTCTGTCTGGGTTTTACAAAAGATACCTTGGTATCACACTGTCACAACAGGGACAGGAAGCCTTGAAATGGTGCTTTGTATTTCAGCAGTATAAAAACAGGTCAGACAAAATAACTTCATTGTCTCCATCCAAATATACAGAAGTCTTAAGGTTTATAGCAGAATCAGTGCTGATCAAAGGAAAGATTTATCATGAAACATATTGCATTTCTGACTGTCAATGAATTTGGGGGTGGGGAACGTGACAGAACTGGAAACTCCCAATTTCTACTCCTGGCTGTAAAATGGGCTCCATCTGCCTCCTTGGGAAGCATATTTAGCTTCTCATCCCCAGTCTGCCCATCTCTAAAGAAGAGAAAATGCTTCCATAAACTACATGGATGGAACTGGTGATAGATAACATTTGTAAATCATTTTTAAAGAGTTTGCATCGCAGAGCCCTGTTCCTCCCTAGTGCACGCCTATGTAACTTTCACCAGAGCTGAATCTGAATTCAATCAGAATGGTAGTATTTTATGCTCTCTTTACCCTGGTGTAAATGGTCACATAAGGCACAGAGCAGTGGAGACTGGCCCATCATGTTTGAGAATTAGGTAGATTTCTGTTGTGAGTTTCTGAAGGTTGTTATTTCCCTCTGAGAGCAAGAATCTTCTGTATGCACTGATGTACCTTATGTAAGGCTTGGTATAAACATTTTTCTCTTTTTATTTAACCTATAGTCCCAAACATTTGAATGGTTTTAGAAACATGCAGTAATAGGTGGGCACATTGCTTAAAGCAAAAATCATTTTCATGACAATCAAGTATAAGGTGGGAAAAACATTAAAATATAGTTGATTTTTCTATTTGACTCTGGTCCAACAATAGATTTTTGTCCTCTGGAACAGACAACCTGAAAGATAATCACTTTGTCTTTCTGCCCAGCAAAAAAGAATTTTGTGATGATGCCTATCTGAGCATTGCTATGAAACTATGCTTTAAAAAAAACTTTTAGTTTCACTTGAAATACTAAATGAACTGAATACCAATGTGACTCACTTCTGCCTGTCAGCTGTCCTAAGAATATTTACAGATCCTCTTTTCCTCTGTGATTGCTCATTACAGATGACTGGGAATGAGCATATTATTAAATCAGAATAATACAGTGGTAACTACTGTCATAATCTTTTGAACCTTCCCTTACAAGCCTTGTGCCATCTGCTATGAGTAATTTACCCATGGAAATAACATCAGTGCTATGAGCTGTGTGACTGACATGTGAGGTGGGGAGCTTCAGAAGTGTGGCAGTTGAAGACACAGTCAGAATGCCCATTAATCATTCTGTGATATTCCTCTCACTCAAAAATGAAATGTCTATATACTTTAGTTCCTTGGGGATTTTTTTTTCTTGGGCACACTTTTTCTTTGGAATATTTTGGTTGCAAGTATTCTTTTTGCCTTGATCAATATTGTCCAAGTTGGGATCAATGTCTCTCGTTCTTTCAAAAGAAATAAAAATGGGTAGAGGTCTCAAAGTAGTCAATGAGTATGTCTATACTGGGCGCATCTACACACACAAATAATTCAGAAGCAGTTTACTGTAAAGTACTCTAGAGTAAACTCTCCCAAGCAACCATCTACATGTGCAGGGACACGGAAGCAGATTTGCTACTCCTAGCAGCAGACTGCTTCTGCTCCCTGAGGCCCTGCACCAGGCCCCTGCAGCATCCCAGGGGAGCTCTAGGGTCCCCCTGGGTGCTAGCCCAGGGGCTAGCAGGGAGCACAGGAGACAGCAGTTTCCTGGCAGGGGCTGGGACATTGCTCCTTGCACCCAGAAGTTGCTTGCTTCTGGGGCAGGCTCCATCACTGGAGCCCAGACAGGGACAATGTCCCCCTGCCCCAGCAGCGGGGAACTCCCAGACCCTGTTCCATGATCATGGGGCCAGAGCTGGGAGATCCTTATCTTCCATCCCAAGCTCTGTAGTCAGGTGGCCTAGGCTAAGGATCTCTCAGCCTGGGCCCTGCAACTGTGGGGTAGAGGGCTGGGAGATAAGGATCTCCCAGCCCCCACTTCCTGATTGCGAAGCCAGGGCTGGGAGCTCCCTGCTGCTGGGGTAGGGCAGCATAGTCCCCTGCTGGGCTCTGGTGGTGGAGCCTGCCCCAGCAATAAGCAGATTTAATAGATTTCATAGACATTAGGTCTGTAAGGGACCCCGAAGGATCATCGAGTCCAGCCTCTGCCCCAGGGGCAGGAAGTCAGCAGGGATCCCACCAAGATAAACATCCAAATGTGTTTTGAAGGCATCCAAAGAGGGTGCTTGAACCACCTCCGGCATGAATCTATTCCAAACCTTGGGAGCTCGGACAGTAAAGAAGTTTTTCCTTATGTCCAGCCTGAATTGGTCGCGGCAAAGTTTGTTACCGTTCGATCTTGTCATCCCTTGGAGCGCTTTGATGAACAGACATTCCCCCAGATCCTGGTGGGTCACCGCTGATAAACTTATAGGTGGCCACCAGATCACCCCTGAGCCTGCGCTCTTCCAGGCTGAAGAGTCCCATGGATCTCAGCCTGTCATCGTAAGGTCTGTTTTCCTGACCTCTGATCATGCGCGTGGCTCTCCCCTGTACTCTCTCAAGCTTCTCCACATCCTTTTTGAATTGTGGATCTTGGGGGCAAGAAGCAATTCCTCCCCCTCAGCCCCACACACACTTCCCCTGCTGCCCAGCTGATCAGGAGCATATTTACTGTGCAGTAAGTAATCAAGAGTAAAGTTGCTACTTGTATTTGCAGGTAACAAATTTACTTGCTATTAAAACAAATTACTGTGCTGTAAGCGTCTACACGTCCAGACAGTGATTCTTACTGCACAGTAATTAACTCTAATCTCAAGTAAAGCATCTTATGCAGATGCGCAAACTGTAGTCAAAAGTGTGATTACAGCTGGTGTAAAGCTGACTCAGGGATGCCTACCTAAGCCACAGCTCCACTTTTGACTGCTATATAGGCATAACTTAAGGCATTCCCTCCCAACTGGCACATAGTGAAATGTGTAGAAAGAGGTAGGTGCTGAGAATTATTAGATTTAAATGTACCTTCCACATGGTGCATTTTCTATTTCTCTACAAGGCTTATATTTTGGAAAACTCATTTTGTGTAGCTAAAGTTGATATCTGACAGGATGTCTTTGCTTTACAAAGCTAGTTGTAAATATATTTATAATGAAATAGATGAAAAGCCCAAATTACCACATAAATACTAGAACATAAAAGGGAAACAGTCTGTTAATAAATAGGAATGGACACATTTATTTCTCTTAATCCTGCTGTTTCCAATGCATCATCCTATTGTTATATTCCTGTCATTGCTGGAAGTCTGTATTGCCATCCTGGGGATGGATATACTGTTTCTTTAGTACTCTTCTCTGTCTCACCTCTTTGCTCAACACTTTTGTTATGAAAACAAAATGGTTTGACCACAAGGCTTAAAAATCCTCAGGGCACTCAAGACAATTCAGGGAAGGTGCTTTGCTGCTGTTCTTTATCAACTGTATTTTATACTATGTTTGTAAAAACTCATGTTGTCCAAATGTCACTGCTTAAATAACCTATTCCTGTCCTTTATGGATGTGAGACCCTTATTATCTCTTAGGACTTTTTTCCTGGCCCATTGGCCTTTAGCCTGTAGGTTTCTGGTCTGAAGAATAAAAGGAAAGAGGTCATCATTAGCTTTTCTGCTTTTTCTTCCCACCAAGGGGACTAGAGGGAGTTGACATTCATTGTTATGCTTGGGTTTATGTCAGCTCTGATACAGCCTGCCATGCAAACTGTGTTGATTAATACCATGCTGAAGAAATGAACCTTTCTGACTCTTTCCCTCCTTCTGACTGAAGACATAGAAAAACGTATATCAATTTGCAGCCAGTCACATGTGGCTATTTAGATAAAAGGTGCAAATTATATTTTTGCAATATATTACCTGTCATGTTATTTAAAGTACTTCCACAGATGTTTTGTTATAAAAGGCTGTCTTTTATAAAGGGTGTATGTTTTTGATGCCAGAGCCCATTGCACTCCTTACTCAAGTTGTGTCCTTTCTGTCAACCTCCCCCCTCCTTCATATGGCAACATGTTCATTCTCTAACTGCAGGCAGAGCGGGAGAGCTGTATTACTGCCAAGTTTGGACTGTGCTTCAGTAGAATCTTGTAATAACTGAGTGCTTTCAATGTAATAAAGGCACCTAACATTTTTGTAAGGCACATCAGATCAGCCAGCTGCAGCATTTATGGGTAGTTCGCAACACCAGACCCCCCTCTCTGTTTTCACTGATGACTCCCATTCCCTCCCCGCTTAAGTCCCCTGCCCTTCCCTAGCTGTTCCTGAAATGAGCTCCTGTAGAAGCTGTCCCTCCAGGGACTCCCTAATTTAATCTCCTTTGCCTTTCACATAATTGCTTTCATCCAATGACCTTCAGCTTCTGCCCACCCCTACTAAGGCCACGCTACTTTAGTCTCCAGCAATCCCTCCTTTCCCCTCCTGCAAATTAATCTTTGAGCTTTTCCTATCGCCCCTCTCTTCTCCCACTAAAAAAGCGTATCTCATACAATGTGTTACTGATCTTTCCCTCATCCTATAGAAGAGATTTTCCCTATTAGCGACTTTTGCGGCTCATGGAATCCTGGGCTACCTTTTCTATTCTCCCACCACAGAGGCAGAAATGTGGTCAGCTGTGAACTACAGATCTCATTTCAATCTCAAATGTAGTAAGGCAAAAATTATATACCAGGTATATCTATTTTTTATGTGTTAAAATAAAGAATTTGAATAGCTTCTGATGTCAGGTTTCAGAAAAGGCTCAGTGGCACTAGGGAAGAAAAAGACAGTTAAAGAAAACATTGAATCTTTGTCTGTCTTCTGTTTAGCATAGTAAGTATCTGAACTGCTGGAATCCTTCCTGCCTGGCTTCATACTGGGGGGCAGGTGGGGAGCAGGGGGGATGTGGAGAGTGGGACAGGAGAAGAAGAGATTGATTACCCCCCACCTGAACAGACAGCTTGGCGAGAAGACAGCCAGTGTTATGCATGATGCTGCATCAAACCTGCAATTTAATTTAGTCTCAAAAGCCAGTTGTCCAGGTAAGCTGGTAATCCCCCAAGGCCTGCTCTGCTCTCCATTCTGGAAGTTTTTTTCTCTATAATGGTGTATTTCTGGTAATTTATTATCTAGACTGGACAGGGGTCATCTCTTACTTTGCGTATGGTGCTGGACTTAAGGGAGCCCATCTGTTGAGATTGTTAAGCACAGTCTTACACAAACCAAAAATAACCAGATGATTAAAAATAATATCTTAGTAGTATTGGCAAGAATGAAAATGAGATATAAATATATACCAAGAGCTCACAACCAACACAGATTTTATGCTGTTAAAATATTCTCCAGGCAAAACAAGAGAATCTAAACTACCTATGTATTTCAGTATTTTCCACCCTGCTGACTCTGTGAATGATGTTTGATCCCAGTCATATACTGCTGCAAAACTGTGATAGTGGGATACACATGAAACTACTTCAAAATTGTCTGTTTAATGAATGTGGGGAATCCTCATGAGGCTGAGAGTTTACAATTGGCTTAGACTAGCAGCCAAAGACTCCCCTTCAGGACCTATGGGGCTTCTTAGAGCACTCCTTTTAGCCATTCCCTCAGCATAACAGCCCTTAAGTTCCACTAGTTGTTATTCAGGGTATTTTGGAAGCATCAGCTGGTGGCTTCAGTGACCCTCTGACATTTTCTGGAGAGGAGTAACATGGGAAGAGAGGGCCATCCATGTCTTCCAGCTTCTCCATGTCTCCTACTCTGAGGTCTGCCTTCTCACTTTCCCTCATAGTCTTTACATTGTCCACCTTGTCAACAAGTCTTCTTTCCCCTCTTTTTGTCCATTCCTTCTGTTTTTTCCTTTTTAAGCTGTCCTCAGGTCACCTCCTGCCTTTATTCTACACCAGTGTATTCCCTGCCATCATCACCACCTCTATCTACTTAAGTGCAGTATCATCATACATCAATGCAGGGCTCTCCAACTGGTAGCCCATAGGCTTCATGCACCCCACAAAGGTTTAGCTTGTGGCCCACAGGGTCTTGCCTGGCTGCCCCTCTTCTGTTATTCCTGCCATGGAGCCAGGCTCTTTGGGTGTCCCTGCCGTCCTCTGGCTTTTACCTAATGACCCTGCTCCTGGGGCTAGGGCAGCACAGCAGGGACATGTTAGGGTGCCATGCTACATGTGCAGCAGGGGGGAGGGAGAGAGCAGGGTGTCCCTGTTGTGTGTACAGTAGGAGAGGGGGCTGGGCTGCTCATGCTGTGTATGAGAAAAGCAAGAGCAAGGCTACCTGCACTGTAGGTCAGCTCATAGCTGAGAGAGAAAGCAGATGCTGCACTTGCAGCAGAAAGAGCCTGGCTGCCTGTGTTGTGGGGAGGGGGTGACAGGCTGCCTTTGGGGCAGGGAGGACAT
>NW_017728992.1:15826763-15829990 GCF_001723915.1 Gavialis gangeticus | reverse complement strand
CATGCTGTGTATGAGAAAAGCAAGAGCAAGGCTACCTGCACTGTAGGTCAGCTCATAGCTGAGAGAGAAAGCAGATGCTGCACTTGCAGCAGAAAGAGCCTGGCTGCCTGTGTTGTGGGGAGGGGGTGACAGGCTGCCTTTGGGGCAGGGAGGAGTGGGGACCTGGGCTGGCATGCTGTCCATGCAACAGTGGCAGGGCATGGTGGGCTGCCCAGATGGCTGGGGAGGGCCCAAGGGGGCCGTGGTTTGTGGCCCAGGTCTTATACTTCCCCCAGGATTGTGGTCTGCATAGTGTCTCTCCCAGCTGCCTGGAAGTGGGACAGCCCTGCATTAATGTACTAACACTGCCTTGTGAAGCTTGTCTCCAATCCCTCTGAGGTAACAGGGGGCTTTCTACTCCAGAGTTTTTTGCTCCTAGGCACACTGTTTGGATCATATTGCTGCTGGCTGCTCCCCCATCTCCATATGCTGTTGGACAGCTAGCTGGAGTCCAGCATGCCTCAGCACATGGCCTGCCTACCAGCTAGCCCCACACTGAAGCACCCTGTAACCCTAGCCAGCTGGGGCAACATCTACACATGCGCTACTGTGCATGAAAAAACTCAGCAGCAGGGTAGTACTCGTATTTTACCAAACTATCCTACTGCGGAGTTAATTAGTGTAACAGCTGCAGAGTTTTGCTTGACTGCAAACTGAGTAGATGAGCCATGCCTAAGGACTTCGCAGAGAAGGGCAGCAAAAAGTTTGCAGAAGGCGCATAGCTTTCCAAACAGAGGGTGTGCTATGCAAAATGCATGTTTTTTACTGGTGCATTTGAACTGTGGCCAGACTCTCCTTCACAAACCCTGGACTCTGGCTACTATGGAGCCATAAAAAGCTGGGGGTGGGGGGGAAGCAGCTGGAGAGAGAAGCTGCAGGAGAGCTATACCAGCCTGGAGAGAGGGGACAGAGACTCAGCCCCTCCTTTCCCCCCCAGGTAGAGGGAACAGAGATGAGGCTTGCTGGGGAGCAGAGTTCAGGACAGAGAGGCTGAGTCATCCCAGGAGAAGCTGTTTCCCCACCCAGGGTCACAGCTGTGTAATCAGGGACACAGGTACCCAGGGAAAGGGTGGGGAGGGGTTGGTAAGCTAGCTGGGAGAAGCTGCCTGGTCAGGGACCTGCAGAGGGAAGTCCTCTGTTTGGGCTGCAAAGGTTTGTACTAGAGGGAGAGAGGCCTGCAGAGGGAATCCCCTGTCTGCATGTGGAAGTGCCTGGGGAGAGAGACAGCCACTGATCTGCATGGGTGTGTGAAGGGACACAACCCCTAGTGTTTATAGGAGGTGTATTTTTCAGAAGGAAACTAAAGAAAATAAGCTTATTCCCTGTAGTGGCTGATAGGAGCCTTTTTTTTTTTTTGCTGAGTTACCAAGAAAGAGCGAAGAGTCCATCTCCCCTGGAGCAGCAGAAGCCTTGCCTCTGTCACCTAGTGCTGGATCACAGTTAAAGCTGTGTTGCCATTTATTGTTATGGGAAGGGGAGTGTGACCAGAGGTAAATCAACCTTGGTTATGGGGGGAAAACTGTTTTAAAGTGTTATAACAAGGTAAATGTAATCAGTTGAGGTTGTCTGATGCAAGTGGGACCACCCAGAGTGATGATATTATTCATCTACCAAAAGTAGCAAGGCACTGGCCGGCCCTTCTGCGCATGTGCACAGTTTAAAAAGGGTCTGGCAATGACAAAAGCCTCATTTTGGTCCCCAGCTCTGATGTGAGATGCATGGGTGTAAGCCCACTGTGCCCCTGTGAGCCCAGGGACACCTGCCTGGCCGCAGGAAAGCAGGGCCCTGTGGTGGGTGGGACTTAGCCAGCTGGGAGCTGGCTGAGTCTGAGGCATCGAGGGTCACACCCCCACCCAGCTCCTACTTCACCCAGCCCCCCGGGGAGCTGAGCAACTGGAGCCTTGCAAACAGGCTGCGCAAACAGGTGCACTGCCACCCCAATCCCTTCGCCTGGAAAGTTTGCTGCTTCCCGGGAACCAGAATCTGAGACATTGTGGAGAAGCTCCTCCAGCTCACTGACCACTACTCTATGCTCCTTATCCATGTGGGCACCAATGACACGGCTCGGAGCGCTCCCAGCTGGGTCATGAAACGCTACAGGGATTTGGGAGCAGGGCTAAAGGGTTTGGTGGTGTAGGTGGTGTTTTCTTTGATCCTCCCTGTCTCGGGCTACGGGCTGAGGGAGAGGAGGATCCAGGTAGTGAAACAAAGACTGCGGCGCTGGTGTCATTGGGAAGGCTTTGGTTTCCATGATCACAGCCTGCTCTTTGGTGAGAGAGGCAGCGAGCTGCTGGGAAGAGATGGCCTCCACCTCTCTCCGCTGGCTGACCTGCTCCACTGGGCTTTAAACTAAGCCTGCAGGGGGATGTGGGACCACTGCCACTGCTGGCCCGCTGAGAAACCCTTGCAAAGCCAGCAGGCCAAGGCACTTAAGGGAATGCACCCCTGGCCCAGCCCTGGAACGAACTGTAGGCAAGGCAAGGGCCCCCAAGGGGACACTTGCATGCCTATAAACAAATGCCAGGAGCTTGAGGAATAAACAGGAGGAACTTGTCCTCCTGTTAAACACAAATAACTATGATGTCATAGGGATAACATAGATCTGGTGGGACTCCACCCATGACTGGACCACAGGTATAGACTGCTATACTCTGTATAGGAGGGATTGAGTGGACAAAAGGGGCAGGGGTGTAGCTCTCTATGTCAAGGAAAGCTACGCGTCCCTGTAAGCTGACATTGGCACCCATGGTGGATGATTTGAGACCCTCTGGGTTAAAATCTGTGGAGAACATGGCACCAGGGATACTGTGGTGGGCTACTACAGACCCTTTACCCAGGGTCAAGACCTTGACTAGAAGTTTGCCAGGGAACTGGCTGAGGCCGCATGCTCCTGGTGTATGGTTGTAATGGGAGACTTTAACTACCCAGACATCTTACGGGAGGAGCGCTCAGCCAAATCCGAGCGTTCGCAAAGCTTTCTCTCATGCATGGATGACCTGTATCTGATGCAGGAAGTCTATGGGCTGACAAGAGGTTAAGCGCTGCTCGACCTGGTATTGGCAACCAGGGATGACCTTATCAGTGATCTAGCGATTGAAGGGGAGCTGGGTGACAGTGGCCATGAGCTGCTCACCTCCACCATCCACCATAAAGCTGGCAAGTCAGTCAGTAATACAGAAATCCTTGAC
>NW_017728992.1:15818590-15825232 GCF_001723915.1 Gavialis gangeticus | reverse complement strand
TGGCTTGCATCCATAGATGTTTCTCAAGCAAATCCCAGGGCGTCATTCTCCCATTGTACTCAGCCTTGGTGAGCCCGCATCTGGAGTACTGTGTCCAATTTTGGGCTCTACAATTCAAAAAGGATGTTGAGAAGCTTGAGAGAGTGCAGAGGAGAGCCACACGCATGATCAGAGGTCAGGGAAAACAGACCTTATGATGAGAGGCTGAGAGACATGGGACTCTTCAGCCTGTAAAAGCGCAGGCTCAGGGGTTATCTGGTGGCCACCTATAAGTTTATCAGGGGTGCTCACCAGGATCTAGGGGAATGCCTGTTTACCACAGCACCCCAAGGGATGACAAGATCGAATAGTCACAAACTCTGCCATGACCAATTCAGGCTGGACATAAGGAAGAACTTCTTTACTGTCTGAGCCCCCAAGGTCTGGAATAGACTGCCTCTGGAGACAGTTCAAGCACCCTCTTTGAACGCCTTCAAAACACATTTGGGTGCTTATCTTGGTGGGATGCTATGATCCCTGCTGACTTCCTGGCCCTGGGGCAGGGGTCTGGACTCAGTCCTCTGGGTCTCTTCCAGCCCAAATGTCTATGAAATCTATGAAAGTCTATTGTTGCAGTTGTAAACCCTATTCAGATTGTTGATTTTATTACTAAGTATTGATATTATATACATACTAGCAAATTGCTTGTCAAGAATGATGGGAGTGGGGAGGGCAGGGACAGAGGGGGTGGGGAGGGCATCTGACCCCACCTGGGCTGAGCCCGTTTCCTCCCCTCTCCTTCAGGGCAGGGCCTGGGCTATTCCCTGCCTTTCTCTCCCCTGCTGCTGCTTCAAGTCGGGGCTGGGGCCGGGGCCGGGGCCGCTCCCTGCCATCCCCCTCCCCTTTGAGCTGGTGCCAGGGCCACTCCCTGCCTCCCCTCGCTGCTTTGGGCTGGGGCTGCTCCCCCCACTCCCATCCCCTTCAAGCTGGGGCCAGGGCCCCTCCTCCCACCCACTAGTTCAGGCCAAGGCCAGACCATTCCACTCCTTCCCCCTGCCTTTTCAGGCCAGGGCTGGGGTCTGCGCCCATGGCAACATTGGCAGTTGTGGCTGGTGTGAGGCACAGCCACTGGTAACCCCCCCTCCCTCCCATGTTCCCCATTGCCTGCTGGCTGTTGTTGGCGGGGGAGGGCATGCTGGCCCCTGACTCCAAGAAGCAGACCCAGGTGGTGTGGGGAGCATTCCCTCTATTATGGTGGCACATTGGTCCTCACCTCTGGCTCCAAGGAGCAGGGGAGGGAGATGAGGCCAGCGCTGCTGGCCTTGCCCCACTTCCCTCTGGCCCCTCAGTCCCCACTGTCATGGCACTCCACCATCTGTTTCTGTCTGTGTAGAGCACTCTAATTGGCTGCTGAGGCAGCCAGTCAGAGTGCGAATAAAGTGTTATGGACAGACAGACAGAGTAAGGCTTTTATAGTATTAGAATGTTATATATATATATATATATTTTTTTTTTCTTCTCTTGGTTCATCATTTGTTTTCTGTATATAGTTATATATAATAAAGAATCCCATTCTTGGGCAGCGAGGTTGAGGGACACACCTCTCCATGGGATACCTCAGTCAGCACACCTGCCTGAAGGGGTTCCCAGGGCTACCAGCACCCTGAGTTTCCAGAATCTGGTATATCGCCCAGCCTGGCAAGCCAGTGAGCATTACATTAGTTTCAAGCACCCTAATTGGGGTGCATGTGTTGATGCTGAGAGGTTTACTGCACAGTAAATTAGTTAACTGTACAGGTAACATCTCATGTAGATGTACCCAGAGTGGTTGGATAGTCCTGTTCTCAGCCCTTGTGGGTTGTATTCATACTGTGCAATAGCCTGTAATGTGATAAAACTAGGAATAAGAATTCAGAACTCTACCTGCCCTGACACTTTTACTAGAGTTGCCATTATAGGGCATGCTTGTGGAAGGGTTATTTAGAATGTGAGAGAACCTCTTTCCAGAGCATCTCTGTATGGTTCCCTTTCACCAGCAACATGGTGGGCACATTATGTTCTTGCCTGTCTCATTAGGGGATTAGTCATAAGCCCTTAGTAGTTATTCCATGAAAAAAATAGCATTGTTTGGGAAATCAAATGTCTACCTGTTTGCAAAAGGTTAAAAGTTCAAATTTAACTTTGCCTTCTCCTCTCATTTTTCAATGTTCTTCCTTTACAGTATAAATTATTCAACAATTAATGCGTCATAGTGCACAAACTAGAATTTATCACATACATTGGAACTCTTGTGTTTCAAGCTGTCATCATATATGGCTTGATTTTTTTAAATCCCCATCAAAATCACTACAAAGTCTTGATGAAGCTTACCTTAGTGGTTTTAATGTTATTAACCATCATTGCGTGCTTAATTGCTTTTCATGAATTGGATTTTTTAGAAGGTAAAATGATATACATTTAATATTTAAAAATATTATATGGGGTACATTTTGTGATGGCTGTCTTAGACTTAGCAAATAGGAAATCACATTACACAAAGTCTGGTTGGTTTTACTTCAGCATTTTTGAAAGACAAGTAAATGGCTGAATCATTACCAGACACCTAATGGCAACTTTGCTGCCTTAGGTTCAGTACCAGTAAGTCTTGCTGCTAGATATGCTGTTTGTCGAATATCATGTAAGTACTTTTCTTTCTTGTTTCTTTTCCTAAGGGACTGCTAACACTGCCATTTTGCATCTTTTTGTATTTGTGAAGATAAGCAGGACTCCTGATAGACTGATTAGGTGACTCTTACAAAGTCTTTCTCCCTATGTGGAGTATAGTATGTCTCTGAGCCAAAAATATTTCATATGTACCAAGATTCCTGCTAGAAGATGAACAGGATGATCTTATTAAAAGAGAAAGCCATTAAAATAAATAGTAATAGCCAAAGCTGCCAGGAAATGGAATACAGGAAATTTAGGGCATATGGCAGGGGTGGGCAATTATTTCAGGCAGAGTGCCACTTACCCAGTTTTGACAGGCTGTCGAGGGCCACATGGATAGCCCTGCCCCTTGACAGGTGCCCTGCCCCCTGGTCACCATTTTGGGACCAGCGTCCCAATGTCTTGGGACCCATGTCCCAGGGACAGCACTGGTGGGGCCCAAAGCAGGGCACAGGCTGGCAAGGGTCTGTGGAGCCGGGCTGGGCTGCACCAGCAGGGAGAGGGGAGAGCCGGAGCCGGCTGGGACCCTGAGCTCCTGCCACCCTGCTCTGGGCTCCGCCAGCGCTAGCCCTGGAACACTGGTGTGGGCCCTGTGCTCCAGCTCGCTTCCCACCCACTCACTCCCAGTGCCCCCCAGCCCTGCGGTAGAGGTGGGGGCCAGCGCACAGCTCCGACCCCCTGCTCACCAGCAGGGAAGAAGCTGCTGCTGAACACGGGGAAAAGCAGCAGCTCACCCACCCCATGGCCAGCGCTCCCTGCTGCAGGTGCTTACAGCCCACTCAGGGCTGTCTGGAGCAGGCACAGGCAGCCCCATGAAGGCTGCAAGTGGCTACAGTGTGGGGCACTGGCCATGAGGTGAGTGAGGAGCCACTTTCCCCTTGCCTGCGCTCAGCTTTTCCCTAGGCCACTTTTCCCCGGGCTCCTTCCCTGCCTGGGGTCCTCCCCTGCCCTCCCTCTGCCTTTCCCCTTACCTGCGGTTCTGGTGCGGAGCAGCCACATGGTCCCAGGCCAGAAGCCCCAGCTGTGACTTCCAGCTGGGGGCACGAAGCCCTGCACGCCCTGCTATAGTGGGAGCCTGCCAGGCTTCCTCTGGGTCCTACTTCCCTTGGTTCCTGTCATTTTTGATCTGGCCCGCGGGGTGTATTTTGCCCACCCCTGGTATGTGGGCACATTCACAATCTCAGACACTTTGTTGTTTGTTTTAATTAAGTTTTGGTTTATTGAAATTAAACTTCTGGTCTCCAACTTTAAGCTCTACATTCTCCTTGAATTTCATTTGGAGTTTAGATTTCAAGTAAGCCTTCAATCTTCAAATGAAACTGTCAGAATTGTAGAGTTCTGTCTCAAAGCCATCATGTTCGCGTCAAAACCTTATGTTAGACCACATCAATACATACATTTGAATAAAATGTGTAAGATGTACAACAAACTTTTGAAGATATTAAGGTATGTTCATAATGAGAATGAGTTTCACAGTGGCTTTAGGTTTCTTAATTTCATACAGTCTAAATGTAGCTATCCTATTCTGTCTAATGTGGGGTAGAATAAGTACCTATTCAGCAATAATTACCATAATATGCTCCATATTGTACAGTAAAGGATAGTGTTACTGCAGGTGATTAAAGGTAATTGTTGTAGATCAGTTCAGCTGTGTGTGGTAAAATATGTACTAGAATATAGTACAAAGCATACTTATATTGCATTATTTTAAGTGGGAAACTTAAAATTCTTCAACAGCATGGGCATGTCTACACACACATTTAAGCTTGCCTAAATTTAGCAGGTTTAGGCAGGTATCTACACATGCAGGCATTAAAGCATGTTAATGCTGCATGCATGGACTGTCTTGGGATATAAAATTTAGGCACAATTAGCCCCAAATCTCCATTTTTAGAGTGAGTTAAGGGTGTGTATGTGTAGATGCATGCCCTAATGCACCTTAAATTTAGGCTAATGCACCTTAAAACATCTCATGTTGATGCTTCCCATATATAGTAAAAGCTCTATTATCCAGCATCCCCCAGGAATGGGGGATGCCAGAAAACAAAATATGCCAGTTAATTGAGTGGCCCTGGCCACCACTTCTCATGCCGGCATCACCCCTGTGGGCCCAGTGGGACAGTGAGGTGGGTTCTGCACAGCCCTGCACAGCCTGTTATGCCTCTGCTCCATGGGGGCTGGGCAGCACAAGCTGCTTTTCCCCAAGCAATGGGGGCTCAGAGAAACCAGAAGTGCCATGGTGGGCACTTCCGGTTTCACTTTATTTCACAAGCCGGCACGCCGGTTAGTGGAGCATGCTGGCTTGTAAGATGCTGGATAACAGAACTTTTACTGTACTGTTCAATGTAGTGCCAGTCCAGAGAACCCATTTAGAAATGGATGATGCAGCAAAAAGAAAATATTTACAGTAAAATCCCTGATATCTGGCACCAGTGGGGAATGAGGGGTGCCAGTAATGTAAAAATGCCGGTTACCTGAGGGCACAGGGTTTCCAGATGCATGTGGAGCAGGGGATGGGGTGGCAGTGGCTGCACATGGGGTGGTGACAGTGCAGCATGGTGGGTGGTGGGGACTGTGTGTGAGCTTTGCCTCTTCTCCATCCCTGCACCCAGCTGGCCAGCCAGAAATTCCAGTTACTAAAGTGTGCCACTTACTAAAATTCCAGATAACAAGGATTTTACTATATTGGTTCTTCTGGATATTCCAAACTCCATTTCATTCCCTTGTAGGACAAAATATAAATGCCTCACCTTTTTCACCCCAGGCACTTAACAGCCCATTGCAAAGAGCCTGCTTGAGCTTATCTGTTTCTGACAGGAGATTAAGAGTCAGTAGGAGGAATAGAAGAGAAACAGAACATTATCTGAAGGTATAAGCAGGATGAATGGGACAAATGCAGTGGATGTGTCTCCCATGGTGCGGGGGCCCCAGGGATGGCCATGATGCCTCTAGGGCTCCGTGGCCATGCCAGCTTAGCCCTGCAGGCGCCTTCTAGTCTCATCTGCCACATCTTGTTGGTTTAGATAATAGGGAGGCTGCCCTCAAGTTGCTGCACGGTCACAGTTCTGATGGACCCCATTAAACACTGTGGGTTCTTACACCCCTTGCTGGGTCCTACTCTAAGTAGGTGCCCCACGGGACACCCCAAACCTTATGGGGTAGATGTGTGGCTCCAAAATTGCCCCTTTACCATGCTCCATGCCTCACAGATGGTATTCAAATGTTGTCCCTCTGAGGCATTAGTCTAGCTTGGCCTCCTGTCATCACTGGGCTCTTGGCGCCTGTCTGAACGCCCCTGGCACTGGGGTCTACACAGTAGTGTACCCTGATGAAGCCTCCTCCTCCCTAATAGCTTCATCCTGATCCACCAGTTCAAATAATAACATAAATACAAGTCCCTGGGCTACAACATAACAATAACAATAACCATAACACTGGAGACCACACTCTCTGCCTTTAAGAAGGCAAGCTTCTCTCTCTGTAATGTGTGTCTCCCAGCCTCAGGTACTTTAGGAGCTCTAGGAGCCAATTCATCTTGCCAGTAGCAAAACAGGCAACTAAGCATCTCTGAGTAAGTTTTCCTGCAATAGCTCCTTCCCTGGCACTGCCAGAGAACTTCTTCTTGCCAGCCCCAGCCCTGGGGCTTATATGTGCCCAGAGACCTGTCTCCTTCCGGTCAGCTGACTGGGTGAAGGTGCCAGCTAATTCCCTCATTAGCCTACTGCCAGGGCAACCTGCAACTATGGAGCATAGCCTAGCTCTCGGGGCTCTCTAGCTAGGCTGCTTCTGCTCTTAAAGGAGCAGGCACACCTTAGTGCCCTGCAACAGTGTCTAACACCCATGATTTATTAAAATTATTTGTTTTGCAGAATATCTACAAGTCTTCTGATTTTTTTACCTTTGAAATGGTAGACTTTTATAGAGTTTTGGGGACTATGGACATTTATACATGTGCTT
>NW_017728992.1:15755248-15813590 GCF_001723915.1 Gavialis gangeticus | reverse complement strand
TTTGTTTTGCAGAATATCTACAAGTCTTCTGATTTTTTTACCTTTGAAATGGTAGACTTTTATAGAGTTTTGGGGACTATGGACATTTATACATGTGCTTTGGGGGGAGGGGGTGCTTTAATTAAAGTGCCCAGAGTATCACATCTATCAGCATCTCTGCACTGAAAAATGACAGTGGGGGCACTTTAACTAAAGCCAGAAGCCAGAAAAGGAGCCTAGGGGAAGACAGAGAAAGCAAAGTGGCAAACTCCCCACTAGTTTGAACACAGCAGAGATGGCAAAAGACTTTTACCAGGGGGAGCAGAATAGATCAGGTGACAGGAAAGGGGGAGGGGCTAGGGAGTATAAAAGCTCACTCCAGATGAGAGAAAGTCAGCCAAGCTCTGACCACAGAAAAAGATGGATTGTCCTTACCAGATGGAGAAAAGGCTGTGATAGATGGAGTAAGTAGCTCCAGAAAGGGAGTAAGTTTCCATTGGGCATGCTACTCAAAAAACAAAAAATCCCAATGGGTTAAACCCTGAGCTGGGGACTATGTCCATTTACCGCAACATGGGGAGGAACTTTAAATTGAAATTTCTGGTCAATGGGTACCTGGTAGAAGGAAAGCAGCTACAAGGGGAGATGAGGCGGCCACATAAAAGGTGCCTCAACAGCCTTAGTGATACCCTCCCATCGGAAGAGGAAGTCAGTGGTACAAGGATAAAAACCCTGAGGTGGGTACCAGGGTCTTAAGGGCCTGCTGCCATGGCTGAAAGGGTTAAGTAGTGTGATTCCTGAGTCCAAGGCTCTGGGTTTTAGACCCTGGAGAAACAGAAGCACAGAAGTTGCTTCAGACTTACTTACAAAAAGTATGTCTGAGAGTCCAGAGAGTCTGTGGCCCAGAAGAGGCTCAGGGGTTGAGGTGGAGAAGCTACAGTTGAGATAAGACAGAGAGACAGCTAGTAAATACCAGAAGCTTTGCTGGCATGGTACAACTTAGTTATCAGGCTCCTCTACTCTCTGCTTTGGGCAGAGGCAGGACATCTCTGTATCACTTCTTTTTAGCAAGGCATGGCAGGAGAGTCGGGATCAAGGAGATTTCTAAGAAGACCGAGGGATGACAGAACTGGCTTCAATAAGACAGAGAGGAAGATGAAGAAAAGTGTGGGTCCCCAGGCTACCCAATAGAAGCAACCTAATGACAGCTGATGTGGAAAAGGTTGAAGTATTCAATGCCTTTTTCACTTCAGTCATCACAGGCAAGGGCAGCTCCCCATTTCCTGCACCTGGCAGCACAGTTTAGGGGGGAAATGGGCAGGAAACAATGGTGAAAGAACAGATTAGGGACTATTTAGAAATGCTGAACCTGTACAAGTCCGTGGGGGCTGGTCGCAATGCATCTGAGAGTACCGACAGAGTTGGGTGATGTGATTGCAGAGCTGCTGGCCATTATCTTTGGAAATGTGTGGCCATTGGGGGAGGTCCCAGATGATTGTAAAAGGGCAAAAATAATACCCATCTTTAAGGAAGGGAAGAAAGAGGATTCAGGGAACTACAGACCAATCAGCCTCATTGCAGTCCCTGGAAAAAATCATGGAGCTTGTCTTCAAAGAATCCATTTCTAAGCACTTGGAGGAAAAAAGGGTGATTAGGAATAGTCAGCATGGATTCACCAAGGGCAAGTTATGCCTGACCAACCTGATTACCTTCTGTGACAAGATGACTGGCTCTGTGGATGTGGGGAAAGCAGTGGGCAAGATATACTTTTACTTTAGTAAGGCTTTTGATATGGTCTCCCAAAACATTCTTGCACGCAAGCTAAGGAAGTATGGGTTGGATGAATGGACTGTAAGATGGACAGAAAAATCCTGGATCATCAGGCTCAAAGTGTAGTAATCAATAGCTCTATGTCTAGTTTGCAGACGGTATCAAGTGGAGTGCCCCCAGAGTCGGTCATGGGGCCTGTTTAGTTCAGTAACTTCATCAATGATTTGAAATGGGATGGAGTGCACCATCAGCAAGTTTGCAGATGACACCAAGCTGGGGTAGTAGTAGATACATTGGAGAGTAGGGTAGGATTCAAAGTGACCTTAACAAATTGGAGAATTGGACCAATAGAAATCTTGAGGTTCAATAAGGACAAGTGCAAAGCTCTGTACTTAAGATGGAACATTCCCATGCACTGGTACAAGCTGGGGACCAACTGGCTTAGCAGCAGCTCTGCAAAAAAGAACTTAAGAGGTATAGTGGACAATAAGCTGCATATAAGCCAACAGCATGCCCTTGTTGCAAAGAAGGCTAACAGCATACTGGGCTGCATTAGTAACATCGTTTCCCTCAATCTGCTGGCAGTAATTATTCTCCTTTATTCAATAAGGAGCAATGGTCTCAAGTTGCAGGAAGGGAAGTTTAGGTTAGATATTAGGAAAAACTTTCTCATGAGGAGAGTAGTAAAGCACCGAAACAGAGAGGATGCCACAGAACTTGTGGAATCTCCATCCATGGAGTTTTTTAAGACCTAGGTAGATGGAGCTTTGGCTGGGATGATCTATTTGGGAATGGTCCCGCTTTGAGCAGGGGTTTGAACTAGATGACCTCCTGAGGTCATTTCCAACCCTAATTTTCTATGGTTCTGTGAGGGATCCCCTCCACTCAAGTCCTTTTATAGTTCCCAAACAACAATCTACTGTTGGAAGAAGAGACATTTCTACCGCCACCCAACAACCCAGTAGCTAGAGTATTTGTGTAGCTGTGGAGGATGCAGGTTTAATTCCCAATCTGCATATAGGGATGTGTGCATGTGTGGGGAGCTTTCTTCTACCCACTAGTTGGAACACTTACCTAGGCTGTGAAAGATCCAAGTTCATTTCTTTCCTTCGCTTGTGGTAGTTTCTCCACTTGGCTTATGGTTGTCGAATCCACATCTTTAATCTTCCACACAAATGCTTTAACCATGAGGCTATGTAACATTTTAAGGTATCCTCAGAGGTGACAATGTTTCCCTTGGAGGTAGAGGCATGGGTTAATATTGTCCCAAAGGAGAGATTAAAACTGTTGACCCCATTGTGTGTGCCCACTGTGTACTGTTGGATAATGGATTCAACACTATTGCTGCTACCTTTTCCTCCTCCAGCCATGTTTTGTGACAAACACATAGCTTAAGTATCCAATTTTAGGCTTAGTCAGAAGGACACAAATCTGAAAATTAGAAGCCCTGGGTTATGACCTCTGACCTGGTGATAGGGGTGGGGGTTTTTTGGGGGGAGGGGTTGTGGGTTTTTTTGTAACTTGAATGTAATATTTTTTTACCCACAGCAGTGGGATAGTGTCTGCCCCATTTGGGGGAAAGGGCTGATTCACTGATTCACATTCCCTTTGCTTTGCTTTCCTCTTGATTCCACTCATCTTCTCTCCTTGGCTACATAAAGGACCAGCTTCAATAGGAGAGTGTCTGAGCAATATCTAGTTTGTCATGCTGGAACAATTTGTTGAGAAGAGGAAGATACAGTTCAACAAGATACTTCTACATTTGGGTCCTAGAACACTTGTCTCTGACTCTGGACAAGTGCCCTGACCATTAAGCTATTAGGCTAAAAGGCAGGATGGTCCTCTTCTATTTTTCTTCAGGCAGTTACCAACCTACCTGGGTGATTCTATTCCACTATATGGAGAAATGGAATCTAAGATTTGTTTGAGTGCAAAAAATTGAATTTGCACAGTTACATAAGTTCTTCTTAGAAGTCTAAAACTGAGATAAATATTTGGAGCCAAATCCTATTTGCAGTGGGATAAATGGTTTGTAACTATTAAGAAAGTATATTTACATATATTATTGTAACATGGAGCCTGTGGCCCCTATTACTGAAAGCAGTTAAAAGAAAAGAAGCTTAGCCAATCAGTGGCGAGATGCCTGGGAGGATGACATCATTAGCTCGTACTGGGAACTTCCTCTGCACCTGAGGAGCTGAAAAACCTGAAAATTAGTAATTGAAAATGACCTACTTAAAAGGTCAAGGAGTGAAACAAGACATCCCCCAGAAGGAGAACAGAGATCTGTGGCACTGAGACAGAGAGCAATGGAGCAGAGTTCATGCGGAAGCATGAGAGAAGCCAGAGAGTGATGTCCCCTCTGGAGGCCAATACTGGGTAAAACCTCGACTGGAGATCATTCTGTCTATCTCCAGAACCAGGTAGACCAACTTTAATTAGAAACTTTTTGACTGGATTGCTGACCAGCTGGCCGGATTATAAATAGACTGTGCCAAGTAGTTTCGCAGAGTAGAGGAGGAGGGGCTGAAGCCTGAAACCCCACTTTGCGAAGAGACTTATTAGTAACTACTTCCATGTTGTGTTTTTGTGGGTCTTTGCATTAAAGACCTAGTACCCTCAAGTGTTGTGTTACCTAATAACCAGATGTGGGGTTTGCTTTTGGAGAGTAAGATAATATCCAGATATGGAGGCACTTAGAGAATAAAAGTGTAAGAAGACCAATTCAACTGTAATTAAGAACACTGAGTTATCTGCATGTTATATTTTGAACTAATTCCCATCAAGTCATGGCAGGCGAGGAAAAACGCATGCGGGAAGCTCTGAGTTGAAGCTTTTCCCATTTATAATTGGTTTTAGGAACACCTGCTCACTATTATATAGTTTTAAAACAAGGCAGAGATTCTTGCATGCAAGGGTCTCTGTAAAAGCTGGAGTGAAGCTGTTATCATTTTTCACAAGGAAAACTAAATGGTTTTCCAGAAACAAAGCAACTGGAGGGAGTGAATTACTCTGTATCTCACATACAGTGAACATCTTATGTAGTAGAATCCAAAAGGGAAGTTGAAGTTTAAACCTCTAGGGAGCCATCTGGATAACTTTGTGAGAGTAAGAGGTAACTTTATCATCTTTTGGTTCTTGTTCCACATTCTCGGAGGCCATCCATCTCCTGCAGGAAAGAAAATGAAAATGGACAATTACCTTGCTCAAACCGAACAGGAAGGTTAGTTATCTGCACTGCAGTGTGTGAGAGAATTCTACCTTATGTGCTTATTTATTTCCCTTTGTTCACCTAAATGACAGTTCTCTAGCCACATAAGTGGTGGTTTTGGGCTCTTATGCGGAGGTTGCGATTCAGTTACTGGGGATGTCTCAGCATGTACATATAGACTAGAAGGTTATGCACTAGCCTGACAGGTACATGGCTATGCATATACAGGAAGCAAGGAGGGGAAGGAACTTTTTATGCTTTAACCCCATAGCTGAGTAGTTGGGGCACTTAGGAAGTAAGAGACTTGTGTTCTAGCACTGCCCCTTTCTGCACTGGGCATTTGAACCTGTGTTTCTCTGACTTCCTAGTATGCTTCTCTACCCACCATACCAAAGGTCAGAAACTATTCAAATGCTTCTCCAGAGTTCCTTCTGAAGCTAAGTGACTGCCCCTTACATTGATTAGTCATTGGATAAAAAGGATACCAAGCAGTGCAGTGGGAGCATAGTCTAGACTAGAACCCAGGGCCCCCTTCCTGTCAAAAGCAGCAGCCAACAGAGACACAAACCTTTTAGCTTGCTCTTTTCCCCCTGGCCCTACATATCTCTCTAGCTTGGCTGCCCAGTGAGCCAACTTCAAAAGCAGCACAGAAAACAGTACTCAACAATATGTAACCTGTAACATGGTTACAGTACTGTTAGGAAATGTGACCAAATCTTTTTTTTTTCTTTCTGCATCTTCTTCAATGTTTAACAGCCTTTTAAAAATGTGGACACAAAAACTGTCTGCAGTGTTCCAGTACCACTCTAACTGATGCTGCACAGAGAGGTAAATCACCTCACCATTCCAGTTTCATCTTCTGTGGCAGGGCACCTTTGATGCCTGCCACTTTAAGGGCTTGAGCATGCAGTAGAGCAGCCTGCAGGTGACATCAGAGCCAATAAGGGGGTCATATAGCAAAAGGGAGGCTACCTGATTGGAGGAGGGCTTGGCTCCTTGAGCATAAAACTAAGCCCAGGGAACAGGGGCAGCAGTTGCAACTGGGGAGCCAAAGGGTGAACATCTCCTATCTGGAGTACTGGTGTTTCCAGAATATCTAGAGGACAGGATAGGAACTATGGGGATGGAGGAGGTTCCTGGTTCTGGGGCATGACCTGAAACTACACCCTGCTGGGGTTGGATGGTGTGGTAGGGCTGCCTGTGGTGGGGCAGTCTCCAGGAAATGCCACACCTGTGCCTCCCCAGTGAAAGTTGAGGATGGGGTGCCAGAAAGCCTCAGTCCCTGCTGCCTTGTGGATACCCTGTGGAGGGGAAAGTCTCGGAGAGCACACTCTGACAGAAAAGCACAGGGCTCAGGTCCACTAGGTGGGGCCTGCAACAGGGCCAAAGTCCATCTATTGGGACCTGAGGCCCAATGGGCATAAGGCCCAGCAGCTCAGTAAGGAGGGCAGAGCAGTAGCCCCAGTGAGGGGGTGGGGTGGTTGCTGGAGGCCATGTAGGGTAGGGTCCATGGGGACCTGAAGGATTGCATGTAGGTTGGCCAGAGTTGAGGCCTCAATGAGGGGGATGAGTGGCTGCTGGAGGCTGCATAGAGTAGGATCTCCGGGGGCCTGAAGGACTGCTCATGGGCCAGTTGGAGCAGAGACCCAATGAAGGTGGAAGAGTTGAGGCCCAATGAGGGCAGAGTGGAGGCCCCAGTGTGGCCAAGCTAAGGGGCTAGAGGAGTGATAGTGGAATTGGAAGCCATCTGCAAGGCATGGGACACAGTGTAGGTACAGTATGGAGCTGTGTATTATACCCTTGGCATCATTCACAGGAAATGGGCTGTGTGCCAGCTGACCACTGAGGCCATCCCCATCCCCTGTGAGCGGTGCCAGCCTCAGCATTTGGCAGTGCCACTTGCAGCAGACAGGGCCAGGCTCAGTGCTCAGCTGGTGTGGTGCCATCCCCTGCAAGCCCAGTACCACTCGTATGGGACAGGGGCAGGGCTGGGCTTGGCCAGGCTCATCCATTGCAAGTGGCACCAGCAGTGCCACTCTCAGGGGATGGGGCTGCACCAGTCGAGCGCCAAGCCCAGCTGAGTCAAGCCTAGCCCCATCCCTGTTTTGTTTTTTTTGTTTTTGGATGTGGCACGGTGTATCAGTCAAGTTTGATTTTTAAAACCCAGAAATTGGGCTTCAAAACTTGACTTATACACAGTGCAATATGGTACACTGTTTTCTATAACCAGCATAGTTTAGATTGGTAACACAGAGAGCACAAGTTCATCCTTTGGTTGGGGGATGGCAAATCTTAGACTGTGTTTCACCATTCCTAAACCAGTCTGTGGGTGCGTCTACATGAGATGCTACTGCACAGTCCTTACTGTGCATTATTTAGTACTTGCTAATACAAATACTAAATAAATGCGCAGTAACCAGAATTACTGCGCAGTAACGCTGGTAAAGTCTTTTATGTGATGTTACTGCTCAGTAGCCTAATAGTGGGGGAGGAAGAAGGGGGGTTAACCAGTCAGGAGAAGGGGTCAATGGGATAAAAATATTTTCCAGTCCCAGGACTATGCTATACATTCACAAAATCAGGTTAGCCCCTTTCTAGATTGGGTTAACTCTTTCTTGATCTAAGTTAGTGCACCCCAAATTAAAGCCTCTGAACTTCTGCATGATTGGGCATTTAAACTGAACTAACCCTGATTAAGTCAATCTGAATGCAATGCCTGTATGTACCCTCGGTCATCTTAAAGAGTTATATTGAGTTTGTTTGACAAAAACTATATTCCCTAAAACCATAAATCTTAAATGTAATTCTTTTTCAGCTAAATCTCATATCAGCTATATTTATTTTTCCTAGTCAGAGAAATGGGGATGGTCCTGGTTGCTCAGATCTTGCCTTACCGACTTATTGATTGAATGTGGGGACCCTGGCATTTTTTGTTTTATCAACTCTGCTTCATGATGGATGTGTTGCTCTTTGCCAAAAGACATTTTGGCACATTTCTTTCTTTACATCAGCACTTTCTAGAGAAATGAGGATGGTATGGAGGGGCAGTGATTAATAGGAAGTGGGTGTAATCATAGGTTTTGGCACAAGTGAGCAGTTGTAGATGTGTCTACAAAACAGTAGGTAGTTATGGATCTGTCCAATTCAAAGTTTTGCTTCTTTGGTGTACACAGGGCATAACCTCATGAAAATCCATGTGAGCTGTCCAGGTGCATTAGAGGATTCGTCACATCTCGTTATAAAGTATTATGAATAAAATCAATACAGCTTACCAAAGTCTACTTCCATAACCATTTTGAACTGAAATACCCCTTTATGCAATATTATTTATGAAGTACAGTATTTATAAGACAGTGCAGTGGCTTTTTCATAAACCTACCTCAACAAGCAGGGTATTACTAGAACAAGAGCGAGTCTTTGATGAAATATCCACTCATCTGCATCCCAGGCATTGTAACAGATGCTCTTTTTATGGCTATTGTAGCAGGTTGGGGAATCACTTAGTTCAAACAGTCTTTAACAATTCCACTCAGTCCTTTAAACTTCACGCAGCTCTTTATTTTCTTGGGCACACTTGCCTCTCAGGAACCATCTCCAACATAAATCAGAACTCAATAATACATATAGCATAGTCCATAGAAGGTGCACTCACAGTCCTAGAGTCCTCTCCAGCCCCTGAGAAGGTGCCTCCAGCTCCCTGCTGCTCCAGTCACACTGCAGATTTACTTCTTAGTTTGTCTGTGGCTCAGTTTCCTGACATGGAGCTTGCAGTCCTTGGGTCTTCTCTCAGACCATGAGATGTACCCTGGCTTGGTTCTGCCACCACTGGCTTGGTACGTCTCTCTGCTCTGTCTCTTTCAGTCTTCTGTCTCTCTCTGTTCTTTCTTACTTCCTTCCTGATTTCTTTCCTTGGGAGTCTTTTAACTTCCTGTAGCCAGCCAATTATCTGTGTCAGCTGGCCCAGTCCTCCAGGCAGACCTATAATCAGAACCCTTGTTCCTTGCATATTTCCTGGACTATCACAGCTATAACACCATAGGGGGAAGGGGAGGGAAAGAGGGACAGAGACAAGGCAATTAAGTTGTGGCTTACCCTGTAAAAAGTTTGAAGACCATGCAGTATCTGCAGCAAGACAAATACCTTCTGGGACTGCATACAAAAGATGGAAAGGGATTCCTCATTATCCCTGAATAAGTTGCAACCCCTTCTCCAACCTTGCTCAGACAGTGGAAAGAAAGGGAAGGGAAGTGATAATCCTCTTTGAATTTGACAATTAACACCTGTCTAGATTGTTGATTCATGTCCATTTACCAATGCTACCTGGTGGCTTTCAAACTCTTCACACTGGTGATGACATCACCTTAAGATGGCTGAAATAATATGCCAAAACTGCATACACTAAATAAAAATCCTTTTGACACACTGCAGTTCACACAATGTGTGACATGGTTGGAACTTGTACACAAGTGCACTTGTTATTGTGAAGGTCCCATTGATATAGGCTTGAGGCACAGTGACCCTGTCCAGTTTGAAAATGGTTGAGAAGTGCCCAATAATGGCGTGGCCAATTAAATTCTTGGTGATGGACTGTAGGGTTAGTATGGCAGTGGGACCTCCCCCACTGAATCCTGATATAAGCCAGGAGCCCCCCGGAGACATCCCTAACCCTCTCAGTGCATGGGGGAGAAAGAATGAGCCTTTCCCTAGGATAGACACTTACCAGGGAAAGGGCCAGCAGCACAGTGTTGTCGCTGGCATGCTTTATCAATTTAAGCCAGCTCCAGCTGCGCAACTGCATGACCAAACACATCATAAAGGTGTACATTGTCCCAGCTGGGGACAGGGAACCCTGGAGAAGGGAGTGTGGCTGAAAAGAAGCTGACTTCTATCTAAACCTGCCCCAGCAGGGTTGAGCAGAGGAAAGTGGCAGCTGTTCCTCTGTGGAATCTCTTTACTTATTGGAGTTCTTTGAGTGAGGGATGAGGGTTTGTTGGATGGCAGGGAGGGTATTGGGAGGTTCTCTCCACCCTGTGGGAAAGAAGAAGACAACAAACCATGAGTCGGTTGCAATGTGAGGGGAATATTCCCTGGGAACTCTTGAATAAGGGTGTCCCTTTGGACTTTCTTGTTTTTGTTGCTCAAATAGAGTTGCTTACAGAGACTAAGGCACTGGGTGCAGCCTATTGCAAGCCCAGTGGACTGAGTTAAAATCAGGCTATTTGACAGTGCCAAATACACCAGTTGTGAGGACAGGAATACTATGCATCCTTAAGACAAATGACCTGAACAAGACTGATGATATCGGGTTGGTACAAGGATGGGATGCAAGGGGAGGTGGAGCCCCAAGGAACATCACTTGGATAAGAGTTAACAGTGCCTTCCTCTTGCTCTATATTTACATCAAAGCGTGGCGGGCAAAACAAGGGGTGCACACAATTAATTATTGTCCGCCATGTCGAGCTATCAGGTCCTTAAAGTTGACAAGTGGAAGAACGCCCCGCAAAGTGTAGGCAGCCAACTTCAACTACACACAGCTGCTTATAGTTGGAGATGATGTGGTGATTGACTGGTGCTTGTGCTGACCATTCTTCATGCCATCATGTAAGTAAGGAAAAGTCAGAGGATTTTTGAAAGGGTGGACTATATTGGGCACCCTGAGGAGACCTGAGCTGTGGGTGAGTAGAATATGTCCTAGTGCACTGGCAATTTAGGATTATCATAGAGTCTGGCTGGTAAGTTTGCTTTAGCATTTGTGTGGCAGAGATGAGAGGGAGCAATGCTATCAAGGCCTGGAAACCATGGGAGTGGAGTGGGACCCAAGGTGCCTGACACAAGACACATTGTAACATGCAGTTGGGTGTCCACTAGTTTGCTGTGTGATGAGCGAGCCTGTCCAGGGGCAAAGTATTCTGTAACTGAATAATACAGTGCAAGAGCAGGTGAATGTGGCATGGGGGCACTGGCACCTCAAGTGGAGCCTGCAAGTTTGGCAAGTAGGTTATGCCTCGTTTTGATTCTTAAAGCAGTTTTCTGGAGATGTGATTTATAAGTTAGAGTCCAGTCAAGGGTGACTCCATGATAAACTGGGTGGGTTTTGCATTTGAGAAGCTGATCATTTAAAGTGATAGTCTTTGAAATATTTGGTTTGAGTATTTTAGACGGTACTCTGACATTATCTCATGTCTCCAAGTGTGAGTTCCACCCTTGAAAAGTCATGAGCTTGGGTGGCAAAGGCACTGCCATCAGCATAAACAAATTTTTGTGGGCCAGTCACAGGCAGGTGTTTAATGTACAGGTTGAAAAGGAAAGGCACCAGGCTGATCCTTGAGGGAGGTCATTTGTTTGTCTCCGAGAGCTAGTTTGGTTGGCCAGGTGGACTCTAAAGCGTCAACCATGTACTAATAGTTCAACTAGATGAGTGGCCCAATGTGGCAGAATTCCTGATATTTTCTCCAGAACACCAGTATGCCAGACAGTAGCATATGCTGTTGTTAAATCAAGGAAAACAATACCTATCTTAAGGATTAACACGGTGAAGCTCACTTTCTTGGAGTGAGACTCCATTGAAATCATTTGGGACTTCACTTCATTGGAACCAAGGGAGTTGCTACGGGTAGTTGGGGTCAGCAACCTGCACATGAACTGATGCTACACATTGTTTAGCTGTAACTGTAGGCAAAGGCAAATGCTGTTCAATCTTGTTTCCAAACCAGGGGAAGATTTTGTTTCTGAAGAGGTGCCAACCCTGTTTACTTCTTGCCTGTGCTTGCTGAATGGCAGGTGTGCTTCAGCAGCCTCGATTGCCACTGCCAGTTGTAAGTTGTGGGTGTTTGTTGTGATGTAGGCAAGGTTATAAGGGGAGATGCTTTATAAATCAGCACATTATGACACAAATTCAACTGTGCATACAGAGCAGGTGGAAAACTTCTAAAGACTTGCAGTGAAAAATGAAATAAAAACTTATGTTCCCTGTGGAGCACACAGCTTTTTCTATGGTACCTCTTATATACTCAGTACTGCTGTGACTGAGGTATGTAGTATATTTCCAGCAAAGTGGGGATGGGGAATCCAGTAGTTTTCAGCCCAGGAAACTAAACTGCATAGCTAAACAGTAAAATCTGTTGATGTAACAGGTTGGAAACCTATGGCCCATGAGTTGGCTTCAGCCCACAGAGACATTTTATCTGATCCATGGAGTTAGGAGGATTCTGGGGCATTTTGGCACTGGGGGCTTTGGTGACATTTCTGTTGTGAGAAACTTCACTAGCATGGCCACTGAGAAGAAGGGAGACTCAGTGCTGGTATCACTATAGACGGGGAGTGGCTCTGGCTCCAGCTCCGGCTCTGGCTCCAGCAGCAGTGGCATGGGCTAGGTTGGTAGTAGTATGCACACAGAGTTAAGATCCTTTAAAGCAGCCCACCACTGCAAAACATGGGTGACCCTTGATGTTGAAGGTAGACTAAAGAAACCTTCAAATTCTCAACAAAAGTTGCAAATATTTAAAAATAACAATTTTAGAGTCTTATGACTAAAAATATGCATCACCAGGTTTTGAAGCAGGTGTTGGAGATTTCCAGAACTGCATGTATGGATTGCTATTATTATGTGGTGCTTTTCTTGTCTGAGTAATTGCAAATACTTCCTGTGGCATTTTGAAACTTTTCAAGGAAACTTTGCTTGATTCAGGGGTCTGGGGCTCTGAAGTATTTAATTTGCTTTTGTACAAAGTGCCAGATTGAAATTTGCCTTAAGATCTGCTCCCCAGTGGTTAGGCTGCATTAGGGATCTCTTCATTATGGCTCGGATATGGAGTAGGAGGTAGACGACAGCATGGATAGAGACCTCAAGCAGAGCAAATGTGAAATGATGGAGAGGTTCAGGGAACAGGTGGAGTTTGAACTCTGCTATACCAGTCAATTAAAATGGTCTGGCATATGAGGCAAGGGAGAGGACTCTGTCTTTTCAAGGGCTTGTGTAAGACCTTATTTATATAGAAAGTTTTCTCAATGTAAATTAAAGTGCAATTTTATACTGATACTAGTATACTGAGAACTTAGAACAGAATAATTATACCATATAATTGTACTGGCACAACTGGCAAGTTTCACATACAGACATGACCTAAATTTCAATCTGCCCAGTTCAAGAAGACACAGGAGCAGGTAGGGTACTGTGACAACCCAAGGGTCTGTCTGTACCATTATCACTATTTTATAAACAGGCTGTTGCTCCCATGCAAACTCTTACTATAGATTTACTGTTCTGATATCAAACTGGCTAGTACTATGATAGCTTATCTAAAATTACCATAGCAATTTTGCAACATGCTGCATTTTGCACAAAAGCAGTGTGTCCTCATTACGGATTTGCACTGGTGTAACTGTGTTGTTGTATCTGCACTGGTGTAAATTTCTCTAGTCAGCACTACCTTTTGAGTTACAAACCGTTCCCAACCATACAGTTGGTCCTATAAAATATATCACCCACAAAAATCCTTGCCTCTAACAAACAGTTTTCTATTTTTTTCCTGCGGTATCTATACCATTTCCCTTACTCGGAGCTTATCTTTACAGCTCAGTCTGCCTCCTGTTGGCTTTTGATAGCTCTTTATATATTTTCAAATGTGTAATAGCCAGAATAAATGTGATTGTTACCAACAAAAAATGAAATTCTGCTTTGTGTGTGCTGCTCACTTATGCTCCAGATCACTTGTGCAGTGTATTTTTCTGTTTAAATGGTTAATGAAAATGTAATATAGGCTTACCTGGAAGAAAATGCTGCATCCTTTTGTCATCTCTGTTCTACATGCCATTCAACCCACACATAAGGGCTCAGCCTGTCTTTGCCGTCTTTTATATAATTCTGTTAAAATGAATGGCATGTCCACCTCTTAGATCCATTTACCACAGGTACCTGAATCTTTTTAGTTTGCAGAGACAACAATTTGTCCAGATAAAAAAACAATCTGTGCTAGTCCAGTCAATAACAAAAGAAAAATTGGCTCAGTGACTCAGCTGTCAGTGCTGCATTCCACAATATAGAGAGAGAATCTGGGCTTGTGAATAACTTTAAAACTCCTGCTCTTCAAATAGACACTGTTAGCTTTGCAGAGGTGACTTTCTCAGGCTCCAGTTTGAGGACATTGATATTTGTGGTCCTTCCTTGGGTGTTTGCCCATGTGGAACCCACTCCTGGTACCATTGGTTCCCAAGTGAAGTCTCTGAATAGCAGCATCCACTGGGCCATGAATACTCTGAAGGTCCCTGAGCCCTCCCTCAACCAGCCACAAATGTCCCCCAGTTCTT
Source organism: Gavialis gangeticus (assembly GCF_001723915.1). Taxonomy (NCBI): domain Eukaryota; kingdom Metazoa; phylum Chordata; order Crocodylia; family Gavialidae; genus Gavialis; species Gavialis gangeticus. The sequence continues at coordinate 15,799,324 of NW_017728992.1, read as the reverse complement.
TCTTGCCTCATGGACAGCAAGACTGAACTAGGCTGTGCATGTCTGCTATTCTTTATCATATTCTCTAAACCTATCCTCACCTAACTAACAAAGATTAACTCCCAAGAAATCTCCCCTGCTCTTTTTTCCCTTAATTTTTCATCCTTTTTTGTACAGAACACAAAACCCTTTTTATTTTCTCACTATTTTGCACAGCAGGTATTAAAAATGGCAGATTCAAAGCCCACTTGCTTCAAACCATGCCATATTATGATGGATTAATTCCCCTTACAGAAAGTCATAGCTGTGGCCTGTTCTGTCTTAGCAAGAGCCATATGCTGACCACTGCTCCATCTGCCCATTATGCTTCTTAAGAATGAGAAACTCTAGAGACTTCCATTAAAAAAGTGTCTTCTGAAGCCATCAAACAGAGAGCACATGTAATGCAAAATAATGGCATTAAGTTCCAAGATGGGACTTTTAACTTCCACTCTGTCCACTGGGACGCAGCTCCAAGTGCTGGTATGAGTAAAAAGTTGGACCAAACATGGTTTTCAGCATCAAACTTTCACTACTAAAAATGGAGAACTAAGAAGGCTAAAAGAGCAACTTACTTCCATTCTCCTATGGAGAAACTAAACACACTATCCTTTCAGATGACAGAGACAAGTGATATTGGTTCATTCTCCAGCCCAGCACCCAAAGGCCTCATGGATAACCCAGCCCTTAGGTCATATGCTGAGTTCTTGATACTGAGACATCATAGTAAGCTGGGTTCCACAGCTGAGGCATTAATGGCCTCAGTTAATTTATTGTTGATGAAAAGTACTTTCCTCTCCAGTATTGCCCTTAGTGCCAACGTGCTTCATTGTGCACCAGGTCTGCTTATCTGAGCTCCCAGTACCACTATTAGAAGTGATCTCTTCTTCCCCTTCATCTCCTAGCCATTCCTGCCATCCAGCCAGGAACCTTCATCCAGTCACCATGATCCAGAGGTTGGCCATGCCTTCAGATCTGGATGCTCATTTCAAGGGCATAAGTTATCCAACCCAGAGATGCCAATGGGGTGAGAAACATAGGTTAAGCAACAAGTGCAACTACTATAGTCCTACTGGTTTACTGTTACACTCCAACCCACAGATGAGTAGGTCTGTTTCCTAAGTGTCAGGAAGACACAGAAGGCTTCAAGACCCCTCTCCTGATAGAAGTGCTTTGGGGCTGGGATAAAGAAGAGGCAGGTACTGAACCAGTAGACTTTTACCTTTCAGTTTCTTTCCAGGACCCACTATCACCATCTCCCAGTGATGCAGATTCTTCAGTGCTGATTTCAGTCGTGGATGATTTGAGGTCATTCCAAGAGCTGCTGTCTTAAATTGGAGAGATGGTTAGCCAAATGAATGGAAATTATGACCACATTGATGAAGGAAAAGGCCTCCAATTTATTTGATATTGTTCATTTTCACTGCTCTGGACAATTTAATTATACCTATGAATGTTGGCAATTTGGAGCCATTTAAATATCTTTCAGACTCCTGCTACCTTTACTCAAACTTCAAAGTCAGTGGAAGGAGGGATATAAAGTTCAATGGAGAGTCTTTGCACAATTTGGCAAATTTCATTCCCCGATCAGGAGAGACACAGCTGGGCCCAGGGTCAGAGAGGATCTAGTTAGGGACATGTTCAAATCAGCAGGTCCAGATGATCTCCACCCACGGGTGCTGAGTGAATTGGCAGAGGCCAGTGTGGGACACCTGGCACAGTTCTACAAGCACTTGTGGTGCTCTGGCAAGGTGCCGGAGGATTGGAAAAGGGCCAGTGTGGTCCCCATTTTCAAAAAAGGGAGGAAGGAGGACTCAAGAAACTATAGGCCTGTTAGTCTTACCTTGGTCCTGGGGAAGCTCTTTGAGAAAATTATCCAGGAGCACATCTGTAAGGGACCAGCAGGCCCACACTGTTCAACATCTTCATCAGCAACTTGGACAAGGGGGTGAAAAGAAGCTTCTTCAAGTTCACTGGTGACACTAAGATGTGGGGAGAAGTGGGCATGTTAGAAGGGAGGGACAGGCTACAACTAGATCTGGACAGGTTATAGGGGTGGGCGGATGAGAATAGGATGGATTTCAATACTGACAAGGACAAGGTACTGCACCTGGGGAGGATGAACCAGCAGCATACCTACAGGCTCCCTTCTTGTCAGCACGGTGGCAGAAAATGATCTTGTAGTTATTATTGATTCCAAGATGAACACAGGCCAACAATGTGAGGACACAGTTAGTAAAGCTAACTGCACCTTGTCATGCATCCGCAGATGCATCACAAGCAGGTCCAAGGAGGTGATCCTCCCCCTCTCTGCGACATTGGTCAGGCCGCAGTTGGAGTACTGCATCCAGTTCTGGGCACTGCACTTCAGGCGGGATGTGGAAAGCATTGAGAGGGCCCAGTGGAGGGCCACTCACATGATCAGGGGGAAGTAGGGCAAGCTGTATGAGAAGAGGCTATGGGACCTGAATCTGTTCAGCCTCCACAAGAGAAGGCTGAGAGGGGATCTGGTGGCCATCTATAAACTTGCCAAGGGGGACCAGCAGGCAATGGGAGAGTCCCTGTTCCCCCGAGTGCTACCGGGAGTAACAGGGGGTCGGACTTGATGATCTGCTCAGGTCCCTTCCGACCCTACCAACTATGAAACTATCTCTGGTGGTTTCTCTTGTTTAGAAGAAAGCATTATTGCCTGGTCCAACAAAAGCAACTCCAAGAGATAAAGACCCCAAACCCAAATCCTTAGTTTTATCCTTAGGTCCATGATAAAAAAAGCATACTCCCCAGCTTTGGTCCAAGAATGGATACGAAATTACTATGTACTACTTGCTAAACATAAGTTGTCATCATAGGGCAAAGTGCCACTCTTTCTGCACAAGTTTTCTCCAGAAGCACAGGAGGAATTAGAAGCCATATTCTTTGAAGGGCAAGTAGTAGCAGAGAAGTTTCTGTAACTGGCTATGGACATTTTTGATACTACAATTTTGTCCATAGCCATGGAAGTTTCTTGGAAGAAGAGCTTTGTGGTTTCAAGCACCAGGCATCCTGAAAAAGATAAAGAACACTACAGAGCACTTGTCCTTTTAATGACTGAAACTGGTTTAAAATAAACCTGGTTGAATGTAGTATCAGACTTAACTGATTTGGGTCAAACCAGTTTATGAAACTTCTTGCCCAGACCCCTTCCTGGTTCAAGTTAAATTACAATCCCCCAGCATCCCAGCATGCTTTGCAGCCCTGGGCTGGGCTGGGCTGGGCTGTCTCCTCCAGTAGAGAAGGCTTGGAAGTGTGGGGGGGAGGACAGAGACTTTGTTTCACATATGTGCTACAGAGAATGTCTGTATGCAATTGAAGGGAAGTGGTCTCTATACCTAATAGTTCCTTTTTCCATAAGGAAAAAAGGGTCTTCATCTTATCCTTGACATGATAGGACCAAACCATCTCAGATTTGAGACAGTAACATAACCCCTGTTATCCTTTTCATATAGATTTGAGGTTGATTTGTGATTGCCAGTCATACATATTGTGATCTATTTGGCTCAGAGATCATATCTGTGATTCATAGTAGGGCTCAATCATTATTAATGTAATGTCATTCAATCTTCCCACAGTCGCCAGAGTCTTCTCAAAAGTCCACACATTTAGGGAGATGTGAAATGCATGCCTACCCATACCCAGGCAATTAGCTGGTTAAAGATAGTCCTATCAGGACAGTGCTCAGCCCTGAACTGCATTCTGACACTTTTCAAACTTCTTATAAACTAACAAATCATCACTCAGCCCTTACAGACAAAATAGTTCATAGGCAGTCTTATTAGTTAAAGGCAAAACTTCCAGAGGAGAGATTTCAGTCTCGGTAGCATAACTAGGGCAGGGTGAGTGGGGCATTAGCCCCTGGACACTGACTATGAGGGGCACCAGACTCCCCCAAGAGTCTTTACCATGGCAGAGGACACCCTGAGCTGCCCAGGCCTGGCCACAGGAGCAGTCCTGCACCCAGTGGTGCAGGGCTGTTCCTATGATCAGAACAGGAGCAGAACAGTCCTCCACTCCTCCTCCCCCCACCAACCACAGTATTTCTCACAGCAGGGGCAGCTCTGTGCCCAGTAGCATATGTATGGGTGGAGGGTAGTGAACAGGGAACCAGGCTTAGCTCCCAGGGAGCCTATGCAACTGGGTTGCTGTACCAGACTCTCTCCGCTGATGGAAGTTGAACAGGTGAGACTTTCCTTCCTGTCCCCCAAGCTCCCACTCTACAATGGTCAATATATACCTCCTCCCCAGGTGCTGAATGAGCTCACTACACCTCTGCTCACTTTTTCCAGGTGATAATGTCTAGCCTCAAGATAAACCTGTCAGCCGCAGTGACAGCCTGTCTCTGACGGTTAGCCCACATGTCAGTTCCCACTGATGTGACATCACTAGTTTGTCCTTTATAGGCCTTGCCGAGGTCAGTGTTTCAGCTTGTAATCATTTATACCATACTCCAAAATCCCATCTTATTAATGCTTAAATTCATGAAGCTTGTCAAGGTGTGTGTGCTCTTCCTCAGCTTGGCTCTTTCAAGGACACTTATTGTAGACTCATTGCAAACCAGGTGGGAGGTCACATGAAACCTCTTCAGGGATGCGGCCTACTGAATTGGAAGGGGGTGACAATCCACATAAATATTCTGGGACTCCAGACACGTAGCAATGCCTGGAAGCCATTTCCCTTTGGCTTCAAAGGATTTCACTGTGTAGTCATTCACAGACAGTGCATTTGTGACATATTCTATGACTAAGCACAGAAATACCCTTTCATTTTCTCTGCACTAAGAGGCAATCAGCTTTGTGGGATAATTACAATTCTTCTACACCTCTGAGGATAGAAAATGATTTAGATCTTCTTTGTAGACAATTTGTCACTGAGTTCAAATGGCCTTGGAAGAACTCTGCCCTCAGATCAATACTTTAGTAATGGTGAAATCCCAGTATAAATGTATTCACCAACAAAGGGAACATAAAGTGCACATCTCTTTTGCTACAGAAGAAGCCTGAGCCTAGAATGCTTGCAAGATAGATTTCTTATGCCATAGAAAGAAGGTTTCATGTTGCTTTTCCTTCAGTCCCTCTAATATGCAGGATATATAGAAAGTCAGACAGGATCCAGTTACACTGACTCAGATAGTTCCTAATTAGTAGACACAATTCTGGATAATGCATCTTCAAATGTCTGCTCAGCCTCTGTAGCAGTTCCAGGCTGCCAAGATGTAAAAATCACAGAACCAAGGTCAAGTGTTCTTTACCCAGACCTGAAATCATTGCACACGGCAGCCTGGATATTGGCTAGTTCAGTGCCATTGACAGGGACTATTCAATACAAATACAGGAAATCCTAGTCCAAGCCAGTAAATCATCCACAAGGCAAACTTACTCTACAAAAGCAGAAAAGCTTTTCAGTTTAGCAGTCCCAACATAATTTTGATCCACTTGGAGAATACTGTTCCTTAGACATTCCATGACATTGTGATGTTCCAAAGTCCACATTACAACATTTTTAGCATGCCACCCTCCTCCAAGTTAGACTCAAGTTTCCTCATTTTATTATTTCCAGAATTCTAAAAGGGTTAAATTTTTCTACCGCTTCAGGAGTCCCTGCAAAAAATTCATATAATCTTTTCTGAATTTATGGACCCTATCTTTAAACCCTTTGGAATGGTCTCTATACTACTTTTCTCCAAGGATGGTCTTTATAATCTCCCTCACATCACTAATCTGTACTGGCTTTACCTGACAGAGAATTAAGGTTGAGACTTCATCCTGAATTTCTTTCCAGAGTTGTTTTAGACTTTCATTTAGTTCAGTCTATTCTCTCTCTCTCTCTCTTTCTCTCTCTTTTTTCTCTTTTACTCCCCACGGGAGTAAAATATTGATACTTTAGGTATTTGGGGGGCCATATACTACTGTATCCACATACAGTGATGGCAGATGATGTAAAATAAGTTATGATGATCTTTCTATGAAAACATGAAAATGATCTGAGAAGCTGTATAGCAGGGTTACTAGTTCCTTGTTTTCTTGGATTAAAGTGCAACAAATCCATGACATTCAGGTTATAAATGAAAAACTCAGGTTTTGTTTAAAACACATTGGCCTCTATTCCATGAGATAAGGAAGTATTTCCATTATTTTTCTATTTGATTAATTTAATTTGTATTGCATTCCATTCTCATTAGTTTCATCACTGTTTCAGCAGTCACAAGGTTTACATATGCTTTACAGTCTAACTCGTAGATTGTGATAATCTCATGTAATATTGCCCTTATAACTTTGGAAGCTCAATTTGAATGAGAGCCTCTTAATACCACTAGATGACACTGCAGAATAATTTTATTTTGGGGTTTGTAAAACAGTAATATTTCTTCTTCAGCAATCCTTCACAGTTGAGGATGATTGTCTTCCATGATTGTCTTATCTGTGTGTCTGAAGATGGCTGATGAGGCCTATCCAGGGTTAACAGACTCTACTGCAACTTGGACATGGGTTTCTATGTGGGATGGGTGGCACTGGATACTTGATTATGTCCACAGCATGCTGTTTCTGCTCTGCCCACTTTTCCATCTGTTGTTGTCATGAGGTTTCAAAGTACTGAGATCTCTGCAGCAAACTCTTCCTTCATTTGGGGCTGTCCTAGGTGATAGTTTCCCATGAGTTGACATAGATGCTGCTTTTATTTATGTTGGTCTTGAGGACATCCCTGACACTTTATCTGCCCTCCCCTTGAGCATATGCCTTGAGAGAGCTGTGAGAATAAAACTTGCTTTGGGAGTCTGGAGTTGGACAACTGGATAACATGGCCAGTCCAATGAAGTTGATGTCCTTGTTTGGGCCTCTGCCTTTGCTTGTTAGAGTTTCAATTTATTTTGCTTGGAGTTGGTGTCATAGTTCCATAGTTTCATAACTGGTAAGGTCAGAAGGGACCTGAGCAGATCAAGTTTGACCCCCTGCCATGGGCAGGAAAGAATGCTGGGGTCTGTCAGTGTGTCTGTGCAGAGTACCACCCCAAGCCTCTTGATTCTCACTTGCCAGGACTTGGATCTTAATAGAAATAGGGAGGAAGGGTGTGTTATTTGAGTGAGTACCCACGGGAAGGACCACGCTGTATTGGGGTATAATACAGGTGCTTTTATTAAGCTCTTTTCTTTCTATTATTTACAGGAACCCCTTTTGGAGGAGGAAGCAGTCCGAAAGACCGAACTTGGGGATCCCTTAGGCCTCCTGGCTGATCCCTGTCCATTTATACAACAGGTAAGTACCGTGCAAAGTCCCAGTAACCATCATTAATTATCCCATCAGCGGCTAATTATCCCATCCACGGCTTGTTAGCGGCACCTTTAACATTCCCCAGCCACGTCTTTCGTCAGAGTGGGGCTCGCTGTGTGCTAGAGGTCTCTTGTCCCAACCCCCTTCTCTTCAGGTGCGGGGTGCCAGATCCCTGCCTCCTCAGGACTGGGTCGGGCGTTCCCCACTCCCCTTTTCACCTGAGTACCTTCGCCGCATCCTGGCCCAGAGCCACGGCTTTTCTTGCAGTGTGGCTCCGCTTCTCTCTGACTCACCATTGCCCACATGGGCTCCAGGTACGTAGAGAGGAGGTAGCCGGCCCTGGGATTCCTTCGTCGTTCTCATAGGGACTCTCGCATTTAGGATCCACCCTTGGGATCCTTCGTAGCCGCGTCCTCCGTGGCATCTCCGTAGATTGCAATGCCCGAAGGCAGTTTCTCTTTTGCCGTCTCTCCCTCTTATCCTTTGGGCCTGGGCCTCATTGGCTCTCTATGGGCAGGACCTACCTCCTCCCCCTGAGTTGTAATTCTCTTCAGCTGTCCACATCCCTCTAGTGACAGGGTCTCAGCTGGGGCCCTGTTACAGGGTCAAATGACGCCGGCTAGGTGTCTATCTAGCCTCTTTTTGAAGACCCCCAGGGTAGGAGCAAGCACCACTGCCCTTGGAAGCTGGTTCCAGATCCGAGCTGCCCTGACTGTGAAGTAGTGCCTCCTAATATCTAGCCTAGTCTACCCTCTGTCAACTTATGGCTGTTATTCCTTGTTACTCCCGGTAGTGCTCGGGGGAACAGGGACTCTCCCCTTGCCTGCTGGTCCCCCTTGGCCAGTTTATAGACAGCCACCAGATCCCCTCTCAGCCTTCTCTTGTGGAGGCTGAACAGGTTCAGGTCCCGGAGCCTCCCCTCATAGGTCCTGCTTTGCTGCCCACGATCATGTGAGCGGCCCTCCTCTGGACCCTCTCAGTGCTGTCCACATCCCTCCTGAAGTGCAGCGCCCAGAACTGGATGCAGTACTCCAACTGCGGCCTGACCCATGTCACATACAGGGAGAGGATCACCTCCTTGGACCTGCTCATGATGCATCTGTGGATGCATGGCAAGGTGCAGTTAGCCTTCCTGACTATGTCCTCACATTGTCGGCCCATGTTCATCTTGGAATCAATAACGACTTCAAGATCCTTTTCTGCCTCTGTGCTGATGAGAACAGAGCCAAACTCATTTTGCCAAATGCAAAAAGGTCTTGCTCTTGCAATCGATCAACTCTTGGATCTCCCAGTTCTTCTCATCAAACCAGCCTTGATGCTTCCTGGTAGAGAATCCAAATGTCTCTAGACAGGCACTGATGATGGTGGCCTTGAGGGCACAAAACATGCTACTGACATTCTCCCATAGTTGTTGATGGAATTTGCCAGTTTTTCATTGAGGCACTGATGGAAGAGGTCTCACTTGCTTGGGTCCTTCAAGGTTGTCTTTTGCTGCAGCCATTGCCTGGGAGTCAGTATGATGCATGGGAGTCAAGATCAGTCCAGCAATCATCAGCTCCTAGCAGAGCTCGGGTGATGCAGACATCTTTGTGATCCCAGGCATGGATGATGACATAGGCAATCAGGTGCCAATGCTTAGATTGTGGGTGTTGCCATGATGGCTTGTGCCTGTTTTTCTGGTGGACAAAGGTATTAGTGATGGTGAGTCCTCGTTCTGCATATTTAATCAAAAAGAGGATGCCACTGGAGTTGACCTTTCTTGCTCCTTTGATGGTTCCATAAGTTAGAATCCTTTCCAACTCTGGCATTGAAATCCTCTGAGAGGAATAAATCTGTCTTCCTCTGGAACATCAGAAAGGACTTGGTTAAGGTTGGCCTAGAATTCCTCCTTGGTTTCATTTGTGGCATCAAGAGTCAAGGCATACACACTGATGACAATGGAATATTGGCTCCCCACCAGTTTAAGATGGAGAGTCAAGAGGCGCTCATTAATTCTAACGGGGAAATCATTGACTTGGTTTATGAGTTCATTCTTAATGATAAAACCAATTCCATGAAGTCAGTGTTTGCCTTCCTGTTTACCCTTCCAGAAGAAGGTATAGCCACCTCCATCATCTTTGAGCTGCCCATCTCCTGCTTGCTGAATGTTGCTCCATGCAGCTACATCAGTTGTCACCTGAGTTCTTAGACCATGATTGCAGTACTACACTCTGGACATTCACTATTAGGTACACCTCTTTGATCTTGCCTTCTCTAATATTAGTAACAGCAACATGGATAGCTTAAAAAAAATCCCACCAAAACAAGGTAATTGACTGCACATGCGTCCACCACATCAGGTGGTGGGTGGTGAGAAAGAGGGAAAAAATGGTATGTGATAAGTTATACTTTTTCAGTGCTCTGTTGGAAGGTATTCATTTAATATGGTGATAGAAGAATAGGATAGAATATAATAAGCAAAAACCAATAAAGAGTACTTGAGACATTACTATTTACCATCTGAGCAGAACCACGGCCTGTATTTCCTGAAGACACAAGATATCCAGGGTCTGGAATGAGAAGAGCTGCAGGAATTAACAACATGGAGCTAGAGAACAGGGAGATTTCAGAGACATTGAGTTGAAGGTTCTGATTCAAAGTAAGAGAGAAAAAGAGGCAAACTATATTGCCTTGGATTCCCTGTATGAGCACAGGTTTCACTTTGGTAAAGGGCAGTTAGCTTTTCTACTGCTTCTCTTATTCAGGCTTTCAGCTACTAAGGATCCACAGACATACATTTGAGCACTAAGAGCCAGTGTGTGGATGTGCTGAATCAGGGTAGAAACAGATGTCAACTTTCCTTGCTTTTGTGCTACCATAAAAAATGTTATGGAAGCATAAAGGTCAAGCAAACAGATGACAATATATAACTTGCCATGCCACAAATGCCCCAAATTTGTGGCCACAACAATGGTGGTAATGGATTGTGCTGCTTTTTAGCAGAGGACGTTTGATTGCTTGTGGTGGGAGAGTGCGGAGGGGCCTGATTCTGCACACCCCAAAAATTCCTGGGCAAGATCAGACCCTTTAAGCCCCTGGACTTTGTGGCCCACTTTCCCCACCTACAGAGACACACCTCAGGAAATTTCAGGGTGCATCTCAGTAAGGAAGGAAAGCCAAGGTTCCCTTCTTATGGAGACATACCCCTCTGGGAGATTCCAGGGACACATTTCTTTAAGCAGGGAAAGCCTGTTTCCTGCTTACAGAAACACACCCCTGGGATCTCCTGGGCATGTATCCTTAATTAAGGAACCCCAGGCTTTCCCCACAGAAATGCTCATTCCTGTGAACATTTCCTTTTAACTACCACAGAATCCTTACCCTAAAACATAGTTTCCAGATTCATGGCCATGTGGTAATAAATGATATCTGATTGCAAGATCAGTGGGCCTATAGTGTAAAGAACTGCAGTTAAAGAGATAATAAAATAGAGGTTTTACAAGATGCTGAGCCTCTGGATGAGTGGATCGGATACCATATCTGCAGAACAGCCTGTATTCATTGCTAAAATAATGGAGGGAAGAAAGGAGAAAGCATTATAAAAATAGTTCTGAATCTAGAGTATATGCACACTGGAGCCAGATACATTATTAGAAAGGAAGCCAATGCTTGTAGAAAGCATAGAAGACTTGGTATTGAGATAAAAGCCCTCCCAAAATATGACTATTAGGGACTCACTAGCTTGAAATTGTCTAGTGCTCATCAGTCTGCAGATAAAACCTGAACAAAAATAAATATTGTGTTATCTAGGCTTAGTCTAGAAATTGGAAGGAAGGACTTGAAGAATTAAAAAATAATCCTAAATTTAAGCCTTAAGGAAATGCACGTGATGCAGTGCAAATAATGCTTAGAATAAAGCACAGAAAATAGACAAGCTCAGATTAATAGCACTCTCTGGAAAGCCCTGGTGATGGAAAGCTTAATTGATAACTTATGTACCAGCTTCTGAGCAATATGATAAAACAGGTGGTCTTTCAGGGAGAGATAAACTACTGGCCTCACTAATAGGTTCTCACTTCTATTTGCAAAGCAGTAGTGTAAAACATGAAGCCAGTGCTGGTCAGGAAACATCTGGTTCCATTCTTCAGACATGTTTTTTTTCAGTTCCATCATCATTTGTATATAATTGCACCAGCTCTACTGGGGCTGCTGCTTCTGGACTGGCAAAGCGAACAGATATTTCTGTATATTGGCAGATCTTACACTTTGGGACACTGCTTATTGCTTGCTAAATGAAGACTCTGCCACTGTTGCACAAGTCCTAGATAAGCAGTTTCTTTGGTGTATTTGAACACTTTGATTTATACATCAGACAACATAACTATTATTTGTACTGCTACTTCTGCTACTTCTTTTTTTCCTATTACTGCTAGTACTACAGCAGCACCTATAAGTACTACTCATGGCCCAAGATCCCATTGTAGTAGGTATTATACAACTGAAAGATGGTCTCTGCCCCACAGAACTGACAATCTAAGTAAAACTAAAAGATCTTAACTTGGAGATATACCTGACTACTATGTAGCAGATCCAAACATACTACCAGAAATACCTGAAGATAGCCATCCAACATAAGAAGAAACAATCGAATCAGCTATCACAGCCAGAGCCACCTCACAGGCAGCACATCAGTAGCACAGGAAGGAATCAGTGTCCACAGAACCAGGAATCATCCCATGTACGAAAAAAGCTGTTATCTACAGCCAGACCCTCAGATACTACCACATCTGCTCAGAAGAGAACATCCATGACGCCTACCTGACCAGCCTAAAATCTGCCTTTATACAACAAGGATAGCCCAGCAGAAAAATAGACCATACATTTGAAAGAGCTACCCAAATGCCCTTCTCCAATACAAGAAGACAATCCCTTCTCATTGTGATTACCTATCACCTTACACCGCAACCAGTCAGGAGAATCATCAAACAACTACAGCCCATACTGGACAATATCAGCCTTTGAAAGAACTATTCCCAGCCCCACCACTCTTAGTTTTCAAACAGCCCCACAACCTTGCCCAACTCACCTTGGGAAGCAAACTCTCCATTGCGTAACAGGCATCAAGTAGAACAGAGCCTTGCCTTGGCAAGAAACGCTTAACCTGTCAGCACTTCTCCACTGCCACTGCTCTAGACACCTCCATAAAAAGCCCACTAGATTCTATGGTTCATAAACATGCCTTTTGCAAAATGTGGTATACCTGATCCAATATACCAAAAGCCCTCATGCCAACTATGTGGGAGAAACAGAACAGCAACTATGCAAGAGAATGATCTCTCACAGAAAAAATATAATGAACAGAGACATATACTCACGATTAGAAGCACATTTCTCACAGAACAACCACTTTATCTCTGACCTCACTATCCTCATGCTCAAGGGAAATCTACCTAACACTTTTAAAAGGTGAACTTGGGAACAAAAACTCATAAGCTGACTGGACACTAAGAACCAAGGACTAAACACTGATATTGGATTTATGGCTCATTATAATTTATCTAACTCTTGAATATTTTCCATACAAAGAAGGTGAGACTGATCCCCTCTGTCCGCCATTCTCCCTTTTGATAGACTTTGATCTCCCAGTACTCAGCTTCTTTTCTTTTGCTAATTGTGTGTCTGCTACATCTGAGAGAAAGCAATTTTCTTGCAATTTCCCAGTTGGTCTAATAAAAGGTATCATTTTGGAATGAAGAGTTCTAGTTTTTTGTATGTCTGCTACACCTGAGAATTTCTTTCAGCCCCTCCCCTGTGCTGTGTTTAACTTGCTGTGTCTAGCTTCCTGTATTCAGAGACCTGAGGAAGAATGTCTTGCATTCAAAAGCTTGTCTAACTTTATCCCAATTACATAGTTGGTTCAATAAAAGATATCACCCTAAGAAATCCTTGCCTCTCACATACAATCTAATTCAAGAGATAACAAATGGGTAAAGACACGAAGGTACAAGGAGACAATATTAGCAGTATGACAGGTAGGGATCTCAGCATCCCAGGGGAGTAATAGCTGTCATATTTTTGATATTCATCATGCCAGAAGAGAGTTTTAAGGATTTGAAGGGAATCACTGAGTTGTTTAGGGGTTGGCAACCTATGGTCTGCAGGCTGGATCTAGCCCATAGAGCCTTTAGATTAGGCCCATGGTGCTATGCCTTTGGTGGCATTCAGGAACAGGGGGGTTCTCTCTGTGCTGTTCTTCAGTCAGCCACCTAGGGCACTGGTGGAGGATGAGCTCTGCCAATGCCATGCCACGATTGGGTGGAATGGGCTCTGGCCTGGCAGAAAGGGACTTTCACTGAGCCATAGTGCATCTGTGTGGTGGGGAGAAACAGTGGCAATGGCTGGGTCCTGATGCCCACCTGTCTCCACCTGAACTGGATCATTTCAGTACCCCCGCCAGAAAACATTGCTGACATCTGACTTAGTGGATATTTATAGGGAGCATTTCCCAAGCAAAAGGAGCTTATTGAAAAGCTTATTCAGACACTTAACAAGTGATCCACAGGGGTGGATGAACCTTTCAAGAGCATATGATAAATGATCGCTGGGGCAGGGATAAGCTGTGAAGGCCTATGAAAGTGCAGATAAGTAGATTGTGTTGGATGTGACAGAAGAGGAAGCCAGTGAAGATCCCATTGCACTAGGTACAATACTGTAAAGGCATAGCTCTGCACACAGGCTTGAAACTATGAACTAGGAAAATGGTCCCTGCTGCAGCCTTCTGCATGGATAGGAATAGGGCAAGATTGTACTTGTTGGGAGCTAGCATGTTGCAGTAATCAAGATGTGAGGTAATGAGAACTGAGATGAGACTCTTGGATGTGTGGATGGTTGGGAAAGGCCATAGTATACAGACATTTAAGAACGGCTGTAGTTTACAGGTATTATGCAGAAAGAATTGGCAAGGCTTAGATGGCCTGGATATGAACACCTAGAGAGAGCTTTTGATCAAAGATGACACCTAGGGTATGGTCTTGAGTAACAGGCAGAATGGCAGGGTTGTCTACAGTGACTGAAAAAAGAGATGACTAGAAGATCTTGAAGAGGAAAATTAACATCTCTGTTTTAGACAGGTTGAGCTTGAGCCAATGTCTCAATTTCACAATTAGCAGCTATAGGTGAATATTTATGAACAATGTATTTGAGAGGATATGGATATATTGGTAAGGGAAACTAAGTAATTGTTGCATGTGTAAGTATCAGGCATTAGACCAAGGGGAAGACCCAAGGGAAGATGGACAGATCAAAATAAAACAAATATATAAAAATAAAGAAAAAAACCCCATGGTCCCAGATAAATGAAAGAACAATGTGCAAAACAGATTTAAAACTTTATAAAACTAAAATTGAAGAAGGAGAAGGAGAAAAGAAAATACAGAGTCATAGAAAATTTGAGTTGGAAGAGACCTTAGAAAGTTATCTAGCCCAAACCCTGCTTAAGGGAGGATCATTTCTGACTGAACCATCCTGCCCAAGTGCCGATATAAACTGCTTTCAAAAACTTCCAAGGATGGAGATTCCACAACTCCTCCTGCTAGACTGTTCCAATACTTGGAAATTCTTCCTAATGTCCAACCTAATTTAAGCCAATTGCTCCTTATCCTGTCCCCTGCAGCCACAGAAAATTATCTTTCTCCCTTCTCTGTATAACCACAAATTGGGTATTTGAAGGCTCTTATCAAATCACCCCTAAGTCTTCTCTTCTCCAGACAATATTGTAGCATTGGTGTTGACTGATCAATCACTCAGTCTCTAAGCTAGGACTAACACTCCCCTGTCCTTAAATTTATCGCCCACCATGCTTTGTTATTATTATTGTGGACAGAAGGAAATGTCAGCCCGAGAGGGTTTCCTTCCTGCTGGTTCTTATGGTTGGTCCTTTTCCAGGGCTCCTCCTCCCCTACATCCTTGTCTGTCACTCACCCAAGATGTTAATAATTATTGTTCTTTATATTTACACACTCAAGCTCCTTTTCTCATTTGATCCAGAGTTCCCCCTGGTTTATCTTGGTAGGTACGATCCCACAAATATACAAGCTCAAATAAAACAGAAATAAACAACTCAGTCCCCTTTGTAGACCTCTTCAGTGACTTCCATGCCACTATTCAGATTCAGTCAATGTCAGACCTTCTTAATGGTCTGGGTCTCAGAATTCCTAGTAATTGTCACCCCTCTCTCTATTCCTCTTATTACACTTCAGAGTGTCCCTCAACTGGGTCTGCCCTCTTGATCAATTATTCGCTTCTACAGTTACGTAAGGTCAAGGACT
Source organism: Gavialis gangeticus (assembly GCF_001723915.1). Classification (NCBI taxonomy): domain Eukaryota; kingdom Metazoa; phylum Chordata; order Crocodylia; family Gavialidae; genus Gavialis; species Gavialis gangeticus. The sequence continues at coordinate 15,783,699 of NW_017728992.1, read as the reverse complement.
CCTATGTTTTTTTACCAAAGTCCATGCCTTGAGCCAACAACTATATCTCAGTATCCTCAGAGCAACACCTGTGCTCCAAGTGCTTAATTAATTAATCACTCTGCTCTCAAGGTCAAATAAGGACTCTTCTCCCCAAGCCTTCTCTGAAAAAGGGAGGGGCTATCCTCCAAGTTGTGTCTCACACAGTCCATATTCAGCTCAAACAATTTGATTTCAGGGTTTCACTTAGTTTCAGTTAAGGGTCTTACTGGGGACAGGCTGAAAATAGGCTTTCATCTGCTTCCACAGCAGACTCATTTTTTCTTCCTTTCTTTCCCCCACAGTTGGAATTGGTGTGCCACATTCCTTTTCCTGCCCGGATCATGTCCTTATCAGTGCATGTCACTCCAGTGAAGCCACAAACACAAGTTGTGCCTCCTGACTTCCACAGTGGCTGAGGATCACGGCTCAGGATATCAGCAACTGGTCTATGCCTCCGTGCAGATCCCAGGCGAGTATCCTGGATCTCCCCTTTCCCAGGGATAGTCCATTTACTCTACTGTAAAGGTTGGCACTCCCCAACCCCCTCTACTTGCAAGACTGCTTTTCCTACCAGTTGGTGATGTGATCCCACATGGCGGCAGTCTCAGCTTTTGCCTTCTCACTATCCTGGCAAGTAAAGTCTTCCAGACTCTTAGGCAGCAGTCAGGCCATGCTTCTGTGCAGTCCAGAGTAAGGCTCCCCATTTTGCCTCTTTCCAAGAGACAATCCCAACCCGGGGCCTTTGCAGTCCCCCTCCCCAAGACAACTGGAACTCTTGGAGCCTTCTAGGAATTTGCCTCCCACTTGTCAAATTGGGAGACACAAGATTTAACTGTTTTTTGTTCTGGTCGGTGGCCCTCCAAAGCCAGACTTCCGGGTCAAGCTCACCCAGGACGGCAAGCATAGCAGGGCCTGGAATAGGTTTCCTGCTACAAATATAATCCTAGGTTTTTTCAGGCTTTCCCTGTAAATCATGTTTCCCACACTTCTAATCAATGTTGTTGCCCTCTTATGGATTCTTTCTAATTTGGCCACATATTTCTTGAGGTGTGGGAACCGAACTGGGCACAGTACTCCAGGTGAGGCTTCATCAGTGCTTGCTGAAAAAAATGAAAGTATTCCTTTTATTTTAAAGTGAAGCTCCTTTAATGAAGCCCAGTATGCTATTGGCCTTTTTGTGCAACAAGAGCACACTGTTGGCTCATTTTCAGCTTATAGTTCACTGTAACCCCGAGGTCCTTTTCTGCACTGCTGCAGTCTACCCAGTTATTCCCTGGTCTGTATTTGCACCTGTGATTGTTCAACTAAGTTCGACTTGCTCTTATCGAATTTCAGCTGATTGATTTCAGATCATTTCTCCAGTTTATTAAGGTCATTCTAAATCCTAAACCTACCCTTTAGGGTGCCTGTAACTTCACCCATCTTGGTGTCATTTGAAATGTGTCAAGTATACTCTTAATCCCATCCTCCAAATCAGTAATGTCCATCTTAAACAGTACCAGACTCCAGACAGATACCTGCGGAATCCAGCTGATCTCTCCTTCCAGCTAGACATTGAGTTATTGATGACTACTCACTGAGCATGGTGACCCAACCAATTATGTATTCACCTTACAGTACTTTCATTTAAACTTTATTTCCTTAGGTTACTAATGAAAATTATTACAAATGAAAAAAGCTATGTCTAGCTATTGAGCCAAAGACATCCCTGTGCAGATGTCAAACATGCAGGCCAAAATTTAGTTTGCATAGCAAAAGACACATCTGGAGTAGAGAAGCAGACCTGCAAGTCGTTCACAGTTATGGCAGTTGAATTCTTGGACAACTTTACTCAAATACATTCTAAAGAAAGAAAAGAAAGGGACCAAGGACACAGCCTTGTGGAACCTCCTAGGAAAGGAGGAGTGAGGACAGACAATCTGAGCAGGGTGCGGGGCCCAGGGCAAATCAGCCTGTGCAGGGCCCCGCCCCCAGACGCAAGAAAGCTGGCAGTAGATTTGGCGGTGGGGGAAGGGGTGCCGAGTGGCCAGACGTGAAGCTGGCAGCAGGACAGAGTCACCATGGCCGCTCTGCCCAGCTCCACAGGGCCCCCCAAAGCACGGGGCCCAGGGCAGTCACCCTGATTTGCCCCCCCACCCCCAGGGACGGCCCTGAGTGGGGAGAAGGAGGATCCTCTGAAAGGCACAGAAGAAGTACCAGGAGAGCCAGGAAATAATAGAGTCTTAGGAGCCAAGAGAGAAAAAGAAAAAAATTGTCAGTGGTGGTGAATGCAGCTGACAGGTCAAGGAGGATGAGGACGGAGCACTGATTGGGAGCTTTAGGTAGGAAGTTTATTAGACACTTTGGTAAAAAGGATGGCAGTGGAGTGCCAGAGTCAAAAGCTGGATTGAAAGAGATTTAGGATGAAATTGGAGAAGAGGAACTCTAGCTAGTAATTGTACACAATGAGTTCAATAAGCTTAGAACTGATAGGGAGGAAAGTAAGCTCAATGGAGGACTTTTTAGTTCAGCAACCAGTCAGAAGCACAAGCTGTGAGAGATTTGTTTTCAACAAATAAAATATCAGGGTTGCATTACGGAACACACGATTTTTTTAAAAGGGTAGAAAAGAAGCCCAATTTAAAGGCCTGTGAAAAATATCAAAATATGATGGCTAACGTCTTCACTTCGGAATTTAAAATATGGATATATATGTCAGATTTTACGTATCGTAGTTTCAGTGACTTATAGTTGCCATGTCATTGTAAAAATACTTACTATATATTATTATTATTATTACCTGCCAGAGAAAATTCTAAATTAGTATTACTCAACTAACATGTTTTGAAAACCTGGGTCATAAAGCTGAACTGGCATCCTCAATATGAATATTAATTTTGTTTGTTCCAGCCTAATAATTTTTTTTTAAATGCAGCAGTTGCACTTATCATTTCAACACAATTGTTTAATTTCCTAATTGATTTCTTTGTTAAATTTTATTAAAATAAATAGGATACCTGATCAACATCCTCAATGCTGTATTTTCAAATAGAAGCAGGTATACTGCTTTTTTTGTCTCCATGCACCTAACAACTTTGCTCTTTTACTTCAAATCTATCACTAAAGTTGCAGTTCTGAGGTAGCATCTGTCACTGGTCTCCCCTCTATGGGTCACTAGAACCAGTATTGTGCCTGATCATCAGATCATCAAAAAAAATCCAATTGTTTAAAAATGAATGGGAGAACAAGATGACTTGACTGACTACAGCTTTAGTGGCTTATGGAGAATGCTCCCACTGGAGAATTTTCTTGTTTTATCACCTCCATCCTCCCTCATCTGTGGCTTAACTGGACTATAAATGCTGTGGAGCAAGGACCTTTTTGGTTTTTAAGACTCATCTATACAAAGCCTTGGTTGGGATGATATAGTCGGGGATGGTCCTGCTTTGAGCAGGAGGTTGGACTAGATGACCTCCTGAGGTCCCTTCCAACCCTAATTTTCTATGGTTCTATGGTTTCTACTTTACATGTAACCAATGTATTTGGGTATCTTGGAGGAGGAAGAGGAGAAGGAGGAGGATGAAGAAATACTTCTCTACTGTAAAATGGCAAATTAGTAGAAATTGGCACAGAGACTCTGTAAGAGAAAGAAATCATTCTCATCAAGGCCTTTTCCCCTAGGTTATTGTTTACCATAAAACAAACATATTATTGTTTACCATAAAACAAACACAATTATTAGAAGCAAACTGCCCACTTCAGAGATCATTCTAGTCCTGTGATCCCAGTTGTGGAGTGTAACCTTTTAACCCCAGTGGGTATGTCTACACCATATCCCTGGCTCCTAGGAGTGTGTCCAAGTACACTAAACCCATCTGATCCACTTGCACGCACCAAACTCAGAAATGAGGCAGTGATGCTACTCTAGGGGCAGCCCCTGGCAAGAATGCCAGAGGCAAGGATTTCTTAGGGTGATATTCTGGGACATGGGTAAAAGAGTTGCTTCTTGACAGGCAAAAGAGGAAGGAACTTGATGAAGAGTGTCTTGCATTGGAGAGTTTGTCTAACTCTATTCCAACTATGCAGTTTGTGCAATAAAAGATATCATCCTAAGACGTCCTGGGCACAGGACTTGGGGAGAGGGGCTCCCGCCATTGCGTGTCGCTGCGCACCACCAGTCTAGGAGCGCATGGGAGTGGGCGTGTGCCCCCAGATCTGCATGGGGCAGGCTGGGCTGGGCTGTGGTCCAGATGGGCAGCAGCAGGCGCTGGGTGTGGGGACTATGCCCTCCCACTGCTCACCCAGCCTCCCTGTGCCTCCTGGACAAGCCATGGCTTAGCCCTGGCTGGGCATGCGGCAGGGCATGGGGACAGGTGCATGCACCTGGATCGGGCCTGGCCCAGTGGCAGGGTCTATGGGAAATTTAGGGTGGCTGCAGCCCCCCCATAGTCCCCACTCTACTGCGATCTGTGGGGCGGACGAATCCAGAGCTGTGCTCCAGACTGCGGCTGGGGCTAACCACCCGGAGCACAGCCCTGGCTCCACCCACCCCTTGGAGCACAGCCCAGTGGCAAGTGGCTGGGGCTAGCCTCTTGGAACGCAACCTGTCCCAGTCCACCCTGAGCAGATCCAGGGGCACGTGCCTGCTACTATGCCCTCCCAGGGTTGCGGCGCACAGTAGCAGGAGCCCTGCTCCCTAAGTCCTGTGCTTCTCTGGGCAGCTTGTCCCAGCCCCAATCCCTCCCTCACTGTGGGGGTGTCAATCTGCCCCCCTCCCCCATTCCCTTTCCCTCCCCCCTCTCCCCACCACAACAGACTTACCAGCTGGAGGCAGTTGTGTCAGCGTCCTCAAGGACTGCTGCCTGTTTAATCTATGGCTGAATCTCCGAATGGGGCTGAATCTTTTCTGAATCGATTTGGAGGCTTCCAATTGAATTCGGAGCTTTTAATTGGTCTCCCAATTCAATTCAGATTTGGAGATTCAGCTGCCAAATCGGGCCAAATCTTCTCTAGATCGAATCGGCTACTGAAGCTTTGTGCAACCGTACTGTAGACTGCTGCTGAGAAGCCTGGCTCCAACCACCCTCTCTGCATCTGCCAATCTGGAAAATGAGGTGTTGAAGCCACTTTGAGAGTGACACCTGCTTCTACTCTCAAATGCTGTCTCTCTAGCAACTTATGACCAGCCACAGGAGACACTCCCAGAGTGACTTCACTGTTTTATTCCATGGTTTGGTTTGTGGAGAGAAGGAGCTGGTGGACAGGACATATTTTCTTGCAGCAGTGTTAAAAACACTCCTAGGAAGCTGGTATAGATGTACCCTTAGTATCCCTGTCCTCTGTCATATCATCATAAGAGGAATGCTCTGAAAACAGGAATTACTGGATGAAGTGCTCAGACTGACAATAATAACACCCTTCTGGCCTTAAAATCTATGAATGCCATGAAAGTATAGTAGTCCTAGATGTAATGAAAGAGGGTTTTGTTAAAGCCAGTTTCTTGCTTGATTTCTGACTGTTTGTGTATTCAGTAATATTGCACTTCCCTCTCCTTTTTTACATTTTATGATTCTTTCCTTTGACTGTGAAGTTGTCTTCCAGTGTATTATAGAAACCATAAATTTATCTATGTATTCAGCAGTCACAGCAGCTTATTACATGGATAATTGACCTAGGCTTTCTGTGAAAGTGGTATTTCTTCTTTGCAAATCTTTTTTATATAACTCCCTCTTGTTAGTTCTGTCATAAGTCCCATATAGCATGTGAGACACTTTTGAGCATGTGTCACTTTTATGAGTAGTCTTTTCTGAGCTTACGTAAATGATAAAAATATTTCATGGTGGGAAGGGATGTTTGGCCACAGCATTATCTTGTAATTGGGAGACTTTTCATGTCAAGAATTTGTATTTGTTTTGCAGAAATAGAATTGCAGAGAAATAGGGCTGGGATGGACTTCTGGGGGTCATCTAATCCGACCCCCTGCCTGAGACAGGATCATCCCTATCCAAACAATCTCATAAAAATTTGTCTAGTCTGTTACTAAAGCAACGCCATCATCCATTGGGGAAAGTGTGAGGTCAGCAGAACTAAGACGTTAGATTTCAGAAAGATGGATTTCAACTAACTCAAGACTTTAATAGGTATGATGCCATGAGAAGACAGACTGAAGGTGCCCAGGAGGACGGGAGAGCATGGTATTGGAAGCCCAACTAGAAAGTGTTCCAGCATGATAGAAGGACAAGAAGAATGGCAAGAGACCAATGTGGCTGCACAAGGAGCTTTTAGGATGCTTCAAATGCAAAAGGAAAGCACGCAGGTAATGTAAACATGTGCAGGTCACCAAGGAAACATGCCAAAAATAGAAAGAACCTGCAGGGACAAAACCAGGATGGCAAAGATTAAGAGTGAACTGCTCCTGGCGAAGAAAGTTAAAGACAATAAGAAGAGGTTCTGTAAATGTGTTGACTAGAAAAGAAAGACCAAGGAAGCTGTGGGTCCACCGTTTAAATAGCCAGGGTAAACTCTTGAAGATGCAGAGCCGGCAGAGCTACTCAACAGCTACTTTGTGTCAATCTTCAGAAAAAAAGCTGTAGTTAGACACCCGATGAAGATTATTTATATAAAGAAGAGGATAAGATGAAGGATGAGATAAAAGAGACAGAGAGCTTTTGATGAGTCAAAATGAATTCAAGTCAGCAGGGCCTGATGAACTTCATCTCAGAGTACTGAAGAAACTGGCAATGGAAATCTCAAAGTCTTGCAATAATAGTTATGAAGCCATGGGGAGACAGGTGAGGTCCCTGACGAGTGGGAAAGGGCCAGTATAGTGCTCCTCTTTTAAAAAGGGAAAAAAGGACCTGGGGACCTACAGATCAGCTAGTCTCACCTCAATACGGAGGAAGTTACTGCAACACATTACAAGAATGTCCATTTGCAATAATCTGTAAGAGGAAAGGCTGATCATGGATTTACTATGGATTTAATCCAGCATGGATTTACTAAGAACAAATCATGTCAAACATGTTCTCCTTCTTTGACAAAGTAACTACTAGGGTGGGTCCAGGGAATGCCAGGAATATAGTGTATCTGGATGTCAGCAAGGCTTCTGACAAGGTCCCGCATGACCTTCTCATAAAAAAATTGGAGAAATATAGGCTAGACAAAACTCCTATAAGGTGGATAGACAACTGACTCAATATCCACAAGCAAAGGGTACAGATATAAATGGATCTATGTCAGAATGGCAGGGGGTTTCAAGTTAAGTCCCACAGAAGTCTGTCCTGGGACAAGTTCAATATACTTCTTAGTAATTTGGATGCTGGAATTGAGAGCTCCTTAAACAAGATGGCATGAACCTGGGAAGAACTGTGAACATGTTAGAGGATAGGTGCACAATTCAGAAGTATCTTGACAGATTGAAAAGCTGAGCTGAAGCTAACCAGATGTAATTCAATGTTGAAAAATGCAAGATAGTACAACTTGGAGGAATAATCAAAAACACAAATATAAAAAGCATGACACCTGGCTGGATGGTAGCAGTACAGAGAAGGATCTGGGAGATCGCAAACTCAATATGAGTCTGCAGTGCAGCTGCACAAAAGGCAAATGTGGTTTTGCAATCAATAGAAGCATTAGGTGCAAGACATGAGAGGTAAAACTGCTTCTCTACTCAGAACTGGTTAAGCCTCATCTAGATTATTATGTACAGCCCAAAATTAGGTAGAATCATAGAAAGTTAGGCTTGGAAGGGACCTCAGGAAGTCATCTAGTCCTACCCCCTGCTCAGAACAGGACCATCTCCAACTAGATCATCACAGCCAAGGCTTTGTCTAGCTGGGTCTTAAAAAACCCCAAGGATGGAGCTTCCACCACCTCTCTGGGTAACCTGTTCCAGTGTTTTCCTACCCTTCTGGTAAGAAAGTTCGTCTTAATATCTAACCTAGACTTCCCTTGCTGAAACTTGAGGCCATTGCTCCTTGTTCTGTCATCTGCCACCACTGAGAACAGTCTAGCTCCATCCTCTTTGGAGCCCCCCTTCAGGTAGTTGAAGACCGCTATTAAGTCTCCTGTCAGTCTCCTCCATAAATAAGCTGTTTCCCCAGTCTTGCTTCATAAGTCATGTCCCTGAGCCCCCCCACCATTTTTAGCACCATCCACTGGACTCTCTCCAATTTGTCCACATCCTTTCTGTAGTGGGGGGCCCAAAGCTTAACAGAGTACTCCAGATGTGGCCTCACCAGTGCTGAATAGAGGGGAATAATCATTTCCCTTGACCTACTGGCAACACACCTACCAATGCAGCCCTGTATGTCGTTAGCCTTCTTGGCAACTAAGACTGTACGGGTTTCTGCCTTCCTTGTGGGAGTGGGGTGTTGCCTTATCCTTGGATCTCTCAACTATTTTTAACAAACTTTGCAGCAGCAGATTGTTGGTCACTTGTGGGAGAGTGCCTCCCAACATCCTGAAGAAGATGGGACAGGGGGAGCCTGGAGAAGCTGCCCTAAACCCCAAGAGGGGAGGAGAGGAGAGGAGAGGGCCTGGGAAGGGCCAAAAGAGTCTCCTACCTCTTAGGAGGAGATGAAGTGGCATTGGAGGAGCCTTGATTAACCCCAACGCTGCCCCAGCCATGCTTCTAAAGCATGTGTTGGGTGTGTCTGGGTGAGCAGTCTGCAGTTTCCGGTGTAACCAGAAGCCTCACACTGACCCTGGAGAAAAACCAGCATGCTAGGGAGAGCCGGTGCTGTACAGGGGGAAACCAGCACATTGGGGAAAGCCAGCATAGCCCTGGGGAGAACCAGAACGCTGTGTGGGAAGTCAGCCACAGCATGAGATTAAGTCATAATACTCTAACCTGCTACAGGTAGAACTGGGAGTGACAACAGTGGTCAGTGTTCTGCTGCTGTAAGAGTTGGTAAAATGCATTTGAGAGGTCCAAGAAACCATGCCCCCTACTACAGAGGAAGGCAAAACACCCCATAATCCATACCAATATGACCATGAGGGAAAATTCCTTCTTGATCCCAAATATGGCAATTTGTCTGACCCTGATCAGAGGGGTAAGGCCATCTAGCCAGGATCCTCTGAGTTTTAGTTCCTTCAGGAATACTGGCACACCTGTTAAAATTCCCAGCCTTGGATGCAGCCAACACCCAGTGCCTCTGAGGGAAGAGAAAACCCCCCTGACAACTGTAGCAACAGGAGGGGGAAAAAACTCCTTCCTGGCCCCATGTGGCATATTGTTTGGGATGAGGGGTGTGTTTGGGTGGATTATAGCCAGATCAGGTGCAGAAGGAGACAATGTGCCAAAGCAAATAGAAAAGGAAACATTAACATTGGGGCTAAACAGTCATTGGTGTTCGGCCTTTAGGGAAGCCTAGAGTGTGAACAGACATAAACGCTACACCAGCATTAAAGTATACTGATACAGGCTGTTCCAGTAATGACTGTTATGTTTATCCACTCCTATGCTACTATGAATTGAGCAAAACTGCTACAACTTTAAATTCTTGTTCAGGTTTAAAGTAGTAGCAGTTAAGGTCATTTATAGTGATATAGGATTTTACATATGCAGCAGTTAAAACAACTCATGTGCTCTTCCAAGCAGTTTATAGTTACATCTGCCTTCAACCTCTAGAGAGAGAGTTTTTGTGTCAGGAGCTAAAAGAAAGAACTATGGGGCTGTGAGCAGGGAAACTATCCCTGGCTGCCTGACAGCTTCTGTTCTGAAGGAACTTTTCCTTTTGGTGTTTCTGAATTGAATGTTTTCAGAATTTATATTCTGACAAAAAATATTTTTCAAATCCTAATTCAGGCTAAAAACAAATGATGGGATTTTCTGTAGGGCAGAAGTACCATTTCTGAATAGCTCAGTCATAAACGCACTTTTGTTAAGAACATGAGGACATACTGCAGCTTTTCGCAAGGGATAGTGTGGCTGCTTTTGGTGTTAAGAAAAGCAGTAGCAGAGAGGTGGACTCCATGCAGTGCCCTGAGAGAGGGGATTCATCTTCATTACTGCATTGCAGGAACCAGGTGGTGTTGATCTCCTGGGCACTTTCCTTCACATCTCTTTCATCTCTAGTTTATTTTTCTTCATGTGCTTTTTTGAGTCTTCCCTGATTTTTTATTTCAGTTTATTTGTCCCAAGATATCCGTCTTGAGGTAACTTCTTGAATGGCCTGAGCTACCATATTTGTGAATGTTGTATAATGTTGCACTGTATGAGAACATTCCCTTATGGACTGTAAAACAGGAGTCCCCTTAGTCAGGGGCAAGTGGGATAAATGTTTTTCACTTCTTTCACTTTTCTCTCATATTTATATTATGGAGTTGAGTTTGATTTATAGAGTTCTAGGTCTGTTTTTTTGCAGACAGGACTAAGGAATGTCGAAGGAACTTAAAATGATGGGTTTCTGGGTAGAAAGTAATTCATTAGCTTTCTGCTTCAGGATGTGGAGGCTGTCATCTGTCTCTCATACAATATGTAGGGTTTAATTTCAGAAAGTGGATCTGCAGCAACTGCACTGCCAATGTGTCTGGTGCATCATTAGTGGCAGATGTGTGGACAGTGTTAAGAGATCTTTGGGGAATGAATCTTGTTTATACGCAGAAAAGTAGAGCACCCAGCGAACTTTTGGTGTTACACAAACAATGATGCCTGTTTGGAGGGATATGAATACTAGCACTGGCACCACACAATTTGGGTTTTCTCTGGATGCAACTTTGATCTGTGTTCAGACCAAAAGACCTAGGCTGTTTTCAGAATAAAATTAGGGACAGTTATTTGGCATCTGGACCTGCTTTTTGGCACTGAAATAGTAATGCCATTGGCAAGTCAAAACATTCCCTATTAGCTTCTGATGACCCTGACTGGCTTGCACCCACAAGCCATCAGTTTTCCTTCATTTACCCTTCCTGGAGGCCAGTAGTATTGATTCTATAACAAGCAATGCCTAGTATCATCAAATCCAACTGTATTCAATGCCGAGTGATTTCTGTAACATAACGGATTACACTTTCCACAGAATTTAGTCATCTGTATTGTCATTTATAACTATACTCAAAAAAATCACTAAAACTTGTTGATTTCTCTAATACTTCAATTTCAGTTACAAGGGATGCAGGTGAAGGAGAAGCGGGGCGGGGAGGGGGGAGAAATAAAGTGGAGAGAAAGGGCATGACGTGTGCTTGTCAGGTAATACATTTCTGGGAAACAGAATGTATACTTAACAACTTTTTAATTAGACCTGGTTAGACAGTCCATTCTTAAATCCTGGATGTTCTAACCATTTCAGAACCTCATCCATCTTCATAGTATCAGAGAACCTTTGACTTTTTTTTTCAAATTATGTTTGAGGTGATAAGTTTTAACAGAGTTCCAGGAAATTATAATGTGTTCCTGCCTGTTGCATATAAACACTATTTTTATTTTATTCATATTACAGTAGCACCTAATAGGTGGAATAGCATCTGAGCCTTTGTTTCACTGGTTTCTGCTTAAAGAAGTATCTGTAGGCTGCTTAATCAGTGATTAACTGGGTGTGTCTACGTGTGCTGTTACTGCACAGGAATAAACTCTGGAGCTTATTGCTTTGGAGTTTATTGCTCCTGGGTGCATTGTTTGAATGTGCACCCAGGGACAATTAGCTCTGGAGCTTATATTCCTGCATAGCTTATGGAGCTGGGTCATATGAGCCTGGGCTGGCAGGGGGCCCTGGGGATCAGCCTGCTAGCTTGGGGCTGCTTCCCCTGGCTCAACATGCTGTGGAGGGCCTAACTGGTGCATAAAGGAGCTTCAGTATGGGGCTAGCTGGCAGGCATCCCCCACACTGAAGCAACCTTGTGCCCCAGCCAGCCCCTCCAGGGTCTACATGTGTGCTGCTGTGGAGTTCTTTACTGCACAGCAGGATAATACTTGCTTTTACAAGTACTATCCTGCTGAGGAGTAAATTAGTTTACTCCAGCCTAAAAGGAGTGCATGTGTAGATGCCAAGACATTTACTGTGCAGCTATTTAGTCAAATGTACAGTAAATGTATTGTGTAGACACACCCACTGGGTGCATCTACATATGCAATTAATGCAGCTGAATTTTCTGTGCAGAAAATTCAGGCTCATTAAAGCACTCCCCAGTGCACATCAATATGTGCACCCCTGTTGGGAGTAAATTGAGCCTGATAGGAACAACCCAATCTAGGGATGCTCCTGCCCTGCTCTGCCCCCCTGCAGCAGCCAAGGGAGAGCTCCAGCTTCCCTTGGGTGCCAGCCCCAGTAGCTGGCAGGGGGCACAGGGGCCAGTCCTGATCTCTACCAGGTGGGTAGAGCTGTGCCGGCCTCAGGGGCAGCTGTCTTCCTGGGGATCAGGTTGCTGTCTCAGTCCCATGTGGCAGAGAGACAGCTGTCTTTGCAGCTAGTACAGGTCTCCTAATGACATGGGGATTGGGAACATCTCGATCCCATGGGGTGGGGAGACAGCTGCACCTGGAGCTGGCACAGCTTCCCCCACATCAGGGCTTAGCCAGGCAGCAGCAGGCCTTCTGCTACCTGGGTTGACCAGGAGCAAATTCCTCCCAGTCAGTGTCTACATGTGCACTATGGCGCATTAGCTAATCTGCCATTTATCTAGTACTTGTATGTGTAGGCAAACAGTGCATTAGATTAATTTAATGCATAGTAAGTCCTGTTCATGTGTAGATGGTGATGCTTTATTGCACATTAGATTAGTCTAATACATAGTAAAATGTCTTGTGTAGATGTGCCCACTGAGTCTTAAACAGGTGCAAGTTCACACTATATCCATTTAAGAATTAAAGTCTACTTAAAGAAGACACTACATATGAGTGTGTGAGCCTTGTTACTACTACGACAACTGATGATAATACATGACATGAACTACATAGGGAAGTTGTGGCATCCTCTTCATTGGAGAGGTCCAAGAAAGAGCTGGATGAGCATCTCTCTGGAAAGGTTAGGGATAATACATCCTACATCTATGTAGGAGGATGGAGTAGATGACTGTGACAGGGCACTGGGTTGCATCTGTTCCTTTAAGAGGGCAAGCAGCCTGCAAGGGGCTTGCAGGTGGCAAAGGGGGCTGATTAAGGACTCTCCTGACTGGAAGGGGGCTGGGCTTGAGCCATATAAGCCCAATGTCTGAGTCAGGCAGTCCAGCCCAGAGAGCTTTGAAGGTAGGAGCTCCTGGCAGTAGAGCAGCAAGGATCCTGAACAGACAGTGAAACTGGGTAAGAAACTGCTGACTTGGGAACAGGGGAAGTAACCTAGATCAGAGAGGGGCTTTTGATACAGACAAGTGGCCTTATTTTATGTTTAACCTAGGCAGAACTGGGGGGTGCCTGCCAGAGGGCTGAGATGCTTTGTATTTAGGTTGCCCTTGAGGTTTAGCTTTGAGTCCTACTGATGGTGGCTCAAGGCATACTTAGAGAACTAGTAGCCCAGGAGCTGCCTGGGGAGACACCAAGTGTCCAGGAGCTCAGAGAGGAGCTGCCTGGGGAGACACTGAAGGTCCAGGAGCTCAGGAAGGAGCTGCCTGGGGAGATGATGAGGGCCCAGGAAGGGCCACAGGTCCAGGGGACCATTGCTGGGACCTGCAGTTAAGGAGGCTGGAGCCTAGAAGCCAGGTCTGGCAGCATAGACCTGTGCTAACAGGGTCCAGTGAGAGCAAAAGGGAGGAGGCAGACAAAGCTGAGACCCCCGTACAATAGAGTGTGATGGTACAATAACACTTCTGAGGCTTGGGGCATTGTGTAGGAGCAGAACAGAGCCATGCAGTTAGTCCTTAGGGCTCTCTAAGATGCTGTGAGTGAATGAAGTGTTAATGAAAATGAAGGGCCAAGACTACAGACTTTAGGTAAGCATGCTGCAGACAAGTTCTAGCATGTTTCTTCATATTGCTCTGCATCTCAGGCAACCTAGAGAGCTGTATGAGGGTGTAGACACATGACATGACTGCTCAGGAATAACTTACTTCAGAACAGGGAGTGGACACAACAAGCTTTCCCAAATTGGCTGTTTATTACAAAACTTGGCCAGTGGATATCAAAGGAAACCATTTGCATTGAGGAAACAAATACCTGGGATGGAAGAGACAAGGGGAGTAGGCACACAGCCAGTAAACTTGTGTAAATAACACTGTGTATTATTATCCTTTACTTCCTGAGGGGCAGCTCTTCAGAGGGTGCATCTACACATGCCATTAAGACAATGTGATAAACTTCCATGGGTCAGCTGCCGTGTAGGTGCCAGACAGGGGGTGGGGGCCATCCCCGTTGTCCCCCACTGCCCTGCACTGTGCAGGGGGGCGGGGGGCAAGGGGTGCTCTGCCACAAGAGGCCCTGATTGCTGCTGCTGCAGCTGGTGAGTTTGGGGCTTCTTTTTTTTTCTTCTTCTAAGTGCCGGCTGCCTGGGGCCAGGCAGAGGATGAGGCTGAGCAGGGCAGCCATGCGGGCTTCTTCTGCAGCTCCCCCCACTGAGGGAGAGGCAGGCACAGCCAGAGGAGCCATGGGAGAATCTGCAGATATCTGGCTGTACCTGCCTCTCCCTGGCCAATCCAAATCTCTGAGTTGGTGCCGAAGCAGTGTCAAAACTCCAAAACAGATTCAGCCAGATCAAAATGGAACAGTGATCCGAAACACTGAAACAAATCACTGTCCCTCTGAAATGGTTGAATCCGAAACTGGAACAAAACACAGCAGTTTTGCACAGCCCTACTGGCTGGGGCACGAAGGTACTAAAGTGCAGGGCTTGGCAGCAGACAGCCACTTTAGCCACTCTTGTGCCCCGCCCAGCCTCTGTCACCGTTTACATGAGCATTTCAGTGCAGGTAATTACTCCACCATGGGATAGTATTGTTCTGATAGTATTATCCTACAGTGGAGTTAATTAACTTACTGTGCCCTAATACCAGCACACCTGTAGACAGTAACACATTACTACAGAGCTAATTAGTCAACTTGCAGTAAAGTGCATGTGTAGATGCACCTAGAGTGGAATAAATTACAATGCATAGCTTTGTACTAATGTATGCTGGCTCCAGTTTTATTACAGAATAGTCAATTTACTCCTTAGTAAATGTGCCCATATCCTTAAAGATCTTTTGTGAAATCCTGGCCCCATGGTAGTCAATGGCAGTTTCCCTGTCAGCTTCAGTGGGGTGTAGATTTCACACTTTCTCTGAATACAAGTAATTCAGACATGGCAGAGAAATAAATTTTTCTGATGCTTCTTGAAATCAGTGGAAGCTTTGCTACTGATTTAAATATTTCAAAATGAAGAAATCTTGAGGTGTATAGAAGGGAAATTGGCCTAACCAGTACTTTGTGTCAAAGAAGAAGAGTTCTTTTGGAATTTGGAGTGCACAGGTCTCTCTGATAATCTGTGTATGTACATTCTCGACTACAACTCCATCTGCCTGCTGATTTGGGGAGTGTTAGCTTGAACACTGTGAATAAAAATTTTGGAAGTTACAGTGCACTTATTTGCTCAGCTGCTATGAAATAAAACTAAACTGCCACCACTTTTTTGTCAATTCATATAAAAGGTTAGATGCAATAGTGAACAGTACAAACAGAAGTTTCCTCATTTAGTTTGCACTCACTTCTACCTCAGATAATTATAGAAACTTAGCAAAGCAGAGCTGGAAGAGACCTCAGGAAGCTCTAGTCTAACTCCCTGCTCGAGGTAGGATAATCCCTGTCTAAATCATCCCAGACAGGCATTTGTCCAACCTATTCTTAAAAACTTTGTGAACAGCTCTCTTGTGCAACTACCAGGCACAATGCCCAAAACATAAAAACACCCTATCTTTTCTTATGTAAATCAGGGGGATGAGGGCACAGTCAATGTCTTGCCACTGTAAGGTCAGGAAATAGTTCTTAAAATACATTCAAGAGATCCAGTCACTATGCTGAACTTCACTTGTATGTCAAAAACCTGGCAGAGGTATGAGGATGAAAGGAGTCTAGCAATCCCAGGCTTCAGGGATTTCACTGGTCACAGTTCTGCCCACAAAAGTCACAGCTGCATTGTAATAGCATATATCTGTGTCTTTTCGTAGGAACATAACTGTTAGGCTTTTCAGTAGTGTACTTTGGGAACATCTTTTGAGCATGCTGTAATGGCTGTGTTGACTCCTTTCTAGGAGTTGGTATGTGTGAGTGGGTGAGAAGGACCTGCCTTTACAGCTGTGCTCACCTGGAAGGTCTCCCCTCCCACTCAGATAATGACTCTGAAGGCCTGGGGGCCCAGCTGAACCAGCTCCTCCCCACACCTCCCTGCTTTGGACTGCCTGCCAATGTCTATGCTTGAGGCCATCTTTGAGCACAGCTGTTGTTTAGGTACCCAAGTAGATCACTTGACCTCTGAACTGGAACTCCTCAGCTCATCCACACTCTTCAACCCTCGGAGGATAGGCCTAAATATTAGGGCTATGAGAAATTTCGCTGGCTGTTTCAATTCAACATTGCTTCGACTCATTTTGAGCTTGAAACGGTGAAATCGAATCGAAATGAAGGGCTTCAAAACAGCCTCGAAACAAAACGAGGCTAGTCAAAACATTTCAAAAGTTTTGAAATTCAAAGCAGCCAGCAGTGGGGTGGTGAGAGGCAGGGGAGAACCAGGGCTGTGCTCCCAGCAGCAGGTGGGAGTGCAGCCCTGGCTCTCCCTGTCTCCCCTGCCGAGCTGTGGGAAGCTGATAACAGTGCAGGGGAAGGGAACTATCTCCCCAGTGCTGCGATTGAGCTGGGGATGGGGAGTGGGCTGACTCCCTGTCCCCAGCCTGATCTAGCGAAACATCGAAATAGCCTCATGATTTCAATGAAGCAAAATGGAACAGCTATTTCAAATCAAAATGGAATTCAAGACAGAACACAGGTTGGTTGAAACTCAAGGCAAAACGGAATGGTGCCATTTCACACAGCCCTACTAAATATGAGTGTAGTCATCTAAGTTTAGCTCCCATATATGAAAAAGTTGGGTCAGGGATATTCTTCTTTATCCCTGCACCACTTGAATCTGAAAAAAATGGAATGGGCTGAAGCATCTGTTCACACAGCAAATAAGTGGCTAGAACAAATCTTTGCTTTGTGCTGCTCTCATCAGAGAAAGCAAATGTCAGTCACTGACCCAAAAAAGCTTGCTCCATACACCTAAGAAAATGAATTTAGTATAGAAAAAGTCAATGCTAGCATTAAAAAATAAGGTTTTCATTTGTATATTATGGTCTTTTTTGTGTTTTAAGATTCTTATTCTAACCACTTTAATGAAATTATAAGGACCCCTATAGATAACAAGCATTACAAACTGGTGCTAGTGATCTCTATCTAGCTTAAGAGCACAGCCTGAGTGCTCAATAGGTGGAACAGAACCTGGCCTTTAATCTACAGAAAACCTTTTTCTGGTTTCGGTTTGCTCCTTCTTTAGTTGTTTCATTGAATCTTTGCATGGTAGGTTCATCCATGCAGTAGGCTTAATCTGAAGGCCATTGGTAATGTTTCTCTTTCTCTACCTTCTTTTTACTGTCTGCAAAAGGAGGATATTAATATTTACCTACTTTGCAGGGCAACTGGGATTGCTTTTTTCACATGTACCTGCTCAGAAGATAGCCAGAAATGTTTCCAAAGGCAAGTCTAACTACCAGAAGCCATGCTATTGTCACTTGGAGAACTGGTTTGCACAGTGTATTCTACATGGGAATCAAAGGCAGTGCACAAATACAGTGTATTCTTGGGAATTAAAGGCAGTGCACAATGTAACAGAATTTGTGCTTAAGCGCTATGAGTGCAAGACATAAATGCTTGATAAAATTAGAGGAAAATAGGACTGGAAGAAATCTCAGGAGGTTTAGTCCAGCTACCCAAGACAGGAGCATCCCTAAGCCATCTGACTGCGATTTGCACTGATGGCTTTTTAGTGTCCTAAAAGTGTTTGAACTTTGGGTTTCTAAATGACTTGGTACCAATGTACATGAGACTTGTATTCCTGTATGATGAGTATCACTGCAGCTGCAATCACGGAGTGTATATCTCTGATTAGTGGAGTGTATGAGTGGGAATCTGCAGGAAGACTTTTCTCCTTGACTTTAAAATTCTTTCCCTCTTTTACTGAAAACAGTCCTGTATTTTTACTTTTAGGGCATGCTGGATAGCCTTTCTATTTTCAAGGAAGTTTAGGGAGCTAAGCAGTTTGCTTTGGTGTTAAGGTACAGACATTATGTTATTTACATTAATTTGTCTTTATTGTTGAGAATCTGGGTGGATTTGGTTTTCTGGGGGTGTTTTTGCTTCTTTAGTGACAATTATTGATGGTCATAGAAATAATAAACTTCTTTTGTTCAACAGGAAATATTATTAGAACAAGGAACATAGTATAAACCCTAAAGCTATTGTGTTACTCTCTCTTCTTTATTGTGTTACTTCTCTTCTATAGAGCTTCTGCCTAGAATTTTCTTGACCCCATTCTGTCCAAAGCTGCCAAATTGTGTGCTACTCCATATGTGACATTGTATGCAAGCTATTTAATTAGCTCATTTGCATTTCTGCTTGCATATACTGATGAACTTCAACTTTTTTTTAAAAATGTGTAGATTTAGTGCTGGTGAAAGGCATCAAGCTTAATGGCCAAGGTGAAAAGTCTTCTGTGTATTTGTGACGCATCATCACGGTAAGTTTAGTGCACATCCTGTCCTGTCAGCATGTCTCCAGTATGATCTTAGGTGGGGACTTCCTTAACAGAGCAGTGGTTTTCAACCTTTTTTTTATTTGTGGACCCCTAAACAATTCTAAGTGGAGGTGTGGACCCCCTTGGAAACTTTGATTGGAGGTGTAGACCCCTTTTGAATTGTAAGTGTGGGTATTCACATACTTTTGATTGATCATAATAATCTTTTGTGGACCTGTTAAACATAGTCTGTAGATCCCCAGGGATCCACGAACCACAGGTTGAAAACCACTGTTATAGTCTCTGTGGCTTTGTTCTCAGTTGCTTTGCAGTGATCACAAGTTCAAAGTATGGTGGCAAGTATGGGATGGGGAAGCTGAAACAAGACTTATTAAATCAAAGGTACTGTTAATCTTGACTGAGCTGGCCTACTCAAGCAGACAAGCCTACTTAACCAGTATGCCCTCAAACATATTCTCATGCCACACCTTGAAGAATGAAGCTTGCTTCCTGGAAAAACAAGTTTCCAGAATCAAATTCTGGACTTTCTAAACCTTATATAGGTAGGATGTCCTTCTTTGGACACACAGACACAATCTCTATCCAGCTAAAACTCTACGATCAAATTCCATACCATATTTTTCAGGGAACAGTTTTTATTATCCAAAATATACACTATAAATATACCTCAATAGAAAATAAATATTAATGCAATATCCAGATTCTTTCTGAATAGAGTATTTTGGAATCTGAAATCATTTAAAGAATTACTGTAATTCAAAATTCCTCAAACTAACAAAGAGACATAAGTACATACCCTTCCATATATGTATATTTACATATATATGCATGTTATATGTGTGTGTATATAAAAACATGGTCCTGGGTATGACTGTAAACTGTATACAACTGGAGGGATTGGTGCCATCGCGGCAGAGCTACCTGTGGCAGAGTAGCTTCTATGAAATACCAGTGTTGCAACCTGCAGAGTATGGGGTGCCTCAAAACCCTAGCTCCCCCTGCGTTGTGGGTACTCCTTGATGGAGAAAGGCTAAGGAACATCACCCTTACAAACGCATCCCCGCTTTAGGCATTCAACAGTCAGCAGCAATTCTTATCTGTTGCTCTCTGGCAGAAGCTACAACCATTATGGCACAGAACATCTATCTGGACTTTGTCTGGCCTTTGGATTCTGTCTCTGTGATCTAAAGTGTGGATGATAGGCTTAGGCAGTCTCCACTCCTCCATACTTTGCCTAGGCACATGTGTCAAAGGTCTTGGTGTGATGGTTGCAGGACTCCGTACAAGTGGATAGACCAGGCCCCTGACTAGACCTCTTCCACATACACCATGATCCAGAGGATCAATAGTTGCCTATACATCTATTCCCGACTGAGTGCTTCTCAGTGGTTAGAGCATCATTGATAGACAAGATATCTTCACTCACATTTGCTGTATTTATTCTGTTATGTTCCAGATCTAGGTCTCTCAATTACCTTGTTTACAAGGGGGTATTGATACAGGGAATGCCACCTGCCTGCCATATGCAGGGTGGAGAGAATAGGGTTTATGAAATACTATTCAGTAATTTGAAGGGTAGACATTTATAGCAGAGAAGGTGAAAACAGTACCCAGAGTCTCCTGTATTGTAGCCCAGGGCCCTTTGACTTGTCAAAGCATTTTTGGTATGGGGAAAATGTTTTTGGATGTTTAACATTGTATCTTAGACATGGGCAGGAAGGATAGGATTGCTAGATGCATGTGTGTCTTATAAGATGTAAAATAGTTGTAGGTTTGGCTTCATGTTACAGCTGGACAGTGTACCTATTCTTACACTGCTAGTGCTCTGTTGTATTACGGATTGTGCTTTTAGTGACTAAGTAAGAATCTGAGATTGAGTTTGATATGTTTTAATTGCCTAACTCCAAATCTATACACAGTTAAAGCTCTTTGGCCATCCACAGCTTCTCATGATTTTATTCATACAACAGAAAATAAACTGGAAAAATATAAGGCATAAATATATGTACAATCCTAGGACTGATAAATTCAGGTTTGAGGATTCATACCTAGCTCTTACACATCAGAAAGTTGAGCAAAATGTGGCAAGGACCTGAGAAAATAAAGTAATGATTGAAAGGGAAAGAACATAATTTTAGCCTGCCATTGTTAGACTGTCTGGTCAGAAAAGGAAGACCCTGTAGGTGAAATGAAGTAATTCTGACATGCCTCTTAAACACTGAAAGTCCTCACCCCTCCATTGAGAAGTCATCAATTCATAGAAAATTAGGGTTGGAAAGGACCTCAGGAGGTCATCTAGTCAACCCCCCTGCTCAAAGCATGATCGTCCCCAACTATATAACTCCAGCCAGGGCTCTGTCTAGCCAGGGCTTGAAAACCTCCATGGATGGAGATTCCACAACCGCTCTGGTCAGCCTGTTCCTGTGCCTGACTACCCTTCTGGTGAGAGTTATTCCTAACATCTAACTTAAACTTCCCTTGCTGCAACTTTAGACCTTTGCTCGTTGTTCTGTCATCCACCACCACTGAAAACAGTCTAGCTCCATCCTTTTTCGAACCCCGCTTCAGGTAGTTGACGGCTGCTATTAAATCCCCTCTCAGTCTTCTCCTCTTCAGATTAAATAAACTCAGTTCCCTCAGCCTCTCCTCAGAAGTCATGTGTCCCAGCCTCCTAATTATTTTCATTGTCCTCTTCTGAAATCTCCAGTTTGTCTATATCCTTTCTATAGGGAGTGTGGAGGGAGGGCAAAACTGGACACAGTATTCCAGATGTGGCCTCACCAGTACCAAACCAGGAGAAGAATTGCTTCCCTTAATCTGATGGCAACACTCCTACTTGTCCTTTGTCTCCTTTTCCTCAATGGGCCAATTTATATAGTGATGTCTTACTTCATGTGAGTGAAGTCTCAGCTACATGAGCAGGTTCCAATCATTGAGCCTAAGATATGCATCCACACTAATTTAATCCAGGTGGCAGGAAAATTTTACTTCAGATTAACATTAGAGTTCTTTATTTAGTTTAAACAAGTTAGACTCTTGCTTATGTAACTATCTGATTAATTTCAGTTTCTACCAGAAGTTACTGCACAGTAACAGAGGGTGTGTATTTATAGCATTCCAACTACTCTGCATGAACCCCTTGTGAGAACACCTTGAGCCTGCAGTAAGTGTAACACAGCTTCCTTCACAGTGAAGAAGTTAGTTCTCCCTTACTAGAAGTTTAGGGTGCCTATACACATGCTCCAGGGTGGAAGCGGGGGAGCATTTTAATTAGAGTGGTTCTTGGGAGTTGCTCTAATTTAAAATGCTGCAGCGTCCAATGTAGATATGGCTACTGAATACATGAGCAGCAGACTGCACAGTTACTACTTGCATAAGCGCAGTTACTACTTGCATAAGCAAGTACTAAATGACTGTGCAGTAACCAGCGTTTCTGTGCAGTGGCATCCCCGCACAGTTTTTTTTCAGATGCTAGTGTGCAGTAGCTCATTACTACTGCACAGTAGTGTCCTTTCACGGTTAGTGCCCACCAGTGCTACTGCACAATAGCAATGAGCTACTGTACGTTAGCATCTCATGTAGACGTATCCAGTGTCCCATATTTCAAAATGGGTGTGGGAGCACTTTAAAGCTTGTTCAATGAGCTTTAGTTAAAGCACCTCAATGCCATTTTGAAATGTGGGACATAGAATACGTAGGATGGTGCGGCATGCTGAAGCATTCTAATTAAAATACTCTAGCAGACTGGATTAACCAAGTCTGCTCCGATGCGTTCTAATCGCAACGTTTCGGAGCATGTGTGTAGGCACCGTTAGTGTTTTGGGAATTCACAACTTAAGTTACTGTGTGGTTAGATCTCCATGTAGACAAGACCTGAGCCAGAGTCAACTTAAATGGCTCTATACACAGAGCCTAATGGTGAAAGAATCTAGCCTGAAATAAGTAGTTTTTTTTTCTGTTTGGCAGTTCTGTGAGATGGAAAGGGGGAGTGCAGGGGCATATAAGGTGGTGAAAAGTACATCCAAACCCTCTTATTTTTAAATTCAAAAAACTAATTTAGATTTCAGTGTAATAAGAACTTGTCTCCGGTCTGTGACTTTTCATAATTTCCACTCAATCTTCTCCATTATGTAAGATCGCAGTTATTAACATTTCCTCTTATTGCCACTCATAAAAGTTCAGGAACTGGGTTTCCTCAAGGCGTTCTTCATTCTTTCCCCAACTTTTCTCTTTATCTTTAAGATGTCAGTTAAGGCAAGTGGCTGAAAAGAAAGAAAAAGAGAAACACACACAAAAATAGTTTGATTGAAGAGATTGGTTCCAAAATATTTCTTTTTACCTAGAGGATGTGAAGGTGAATCAGGAAATGGATGGCTTTTTCAGATCACATGAATCAGTATCCCAGGATTCATCATTTTCACCCAGTGTTTAAAATTTTTTAGTAGTTTAAAGTAAGATATATGATGTTAATGTTTATACAAAAAACTATTAACTGTCTTAGCTGCCATAGATGTTTGAAGATGAAAAATAAAATGTAGTTATTAAAATGAACTCCCAGGACATATTAATATTGATTTTGTGCAGTTATGTTGAAAATACCACCTTAATGCAGTGTGTCGGGATTGACAAAGATTGCATTCTATCTTTTTTTATAAAGAGCCTGATTTTGTAAACACTCCAAGGTGCCAAATACATTGATTCAACTCTTTTGATTTATGAACAGTAAATAAAACCTCACTATGAGAGTGGCTAGCTCACAGAAGTCAAGTAATGCAGAATTATATTTTGTCTCTCTGTTCACAAACTCTGAGGATTATTAGGTGTCAGCGGGTGTGATTTTTAGATGTGATGCATAATATGAGACAATAACTAGAATTTGCAATTGCAGTTCCCCTGTCTTTTGTGACTAAAAAAAAAAATTGTAACACTTTGCTTGCCTATTAGGGCTCTATGTAGTCCATAGCTGTTGGCTCACTGATAAAGGTGCGTATCTGTTAGACTATTTAAACACTGCTGCGTTGCTACTTCAGTGGTATGCTTTCTTTTTGGAAACATCTACATAGTCTTAGGCTTGCCACTCAGAACTGTTTCCTGGGGAAAAGTCATATATTTTTGCATTTGGCAACCATAGCAATCTCTTGTCATTTTCCCCAGTCTCAGTGGGAAAGGAAGAAAAAAGGACACCCAACAACCACCAACAAAAGTGATGCAGACATGATAAATAAAGCAGGAATCTTTTGGGTTGCCCACAAAGACTGCAGCTGCAAGGTTGGAATAATCCAGGGGTGGGCAAAATAAGACCCACGGGCTGGATCCGGCCCATGAGGCCAATGTATCTGGCCTGCGGGGCCCCTAAAATTTTTTGAAAAGTAATATTTCTCTGTCTTTGGTTCCTGTCAAAAATGACAAGGAACCAGGGGCGGTAGAACCCAGGGGAAGCCTGGTGGGCTCCTACAACAGCAGGGCCTGCCCAGCCCTGTTGCCTCAGCTGGAAGCCCCAACAGGGGCTTCTAGCCTGGGACCATGTGGCTGCCCTGGCTGGAACCTCAGATGGGGGGGGGGTGGAGGAGGGAGGGAAGGGAAGGAGCTGGTGTGGAGCATGGGGAAAAGCAGCCCCTTGCCCACCCTGTGGCCATTGCTCCCTGCTGCAGCCGCTTGCAGCCCATGGCCTGTGCCTGCTCAAAACAGCCCCATGTGGGTTGCAAGTGGCTGCACTGTGGGGCACCAGCCACAGGGCGGGGGAGGGGCCACGCTGTAGCTGTCAGCAGCTACCCAGAACCGGAGCCAGCTGCAAACATCTTCTGCCTCTCCACCCCGGCCCCCACCTGTGCCTGTTTGGGACAGCCCCATGTGGGCTGTGAGTGGCTGCAGCAGGGAGTGCTGGCCACAGGGCAGGGGAGGGGCCGCTTTTCCCCACACTCAGCACCAGCTTGTTCCGTGCCATGAAGCAGGGGGTTGGGGCTGTGTGTTGCCCCCTGCCTGTACCACGGGGCTGGGGGGCACTGGGAGTGAGTGGGTACACAGGGCCCACACCAGTGTCCTAGGGCCAGCACCAGCGGGGCCCAGAACAGGGTGGCAGGAGTGCGGGGTCCCAGCCAGCGGGGACTCTATGGAGCCGGGCCAGCTCCCCACTCTCCCTGCTGGTGCAGCCCAACCTGGGTCCATAGACCCCTGCCAGCCTGCACCCTGCTCTGGGCCCCACCGGTGCTGGCCCCGAGACATTGGTCCCAAGATGGTGACCAGGGGGCGGGGCACCTGTCAAGGGGCAGGGCTACCCATGCAGCCTTTGACAGCTTGCCAAAACTGGGTAAGCGGCCCTCTGCCCAAAATAATTGCCCACCCCTGGAATAATCTCTTTTGCTTACTAGCATATTAGGGTCCTGGACATCTTCTCCTCACCCAGATATGACCTCAAATGAAGGCCAGATTGAAACTACCATACTGCACAGACTTGTGTGTGCATACGCAGCTCTTTAGAATGGGCCCTAGAGAAGAATGATAGTTCAAGGAGCTCATTTTCACAAGCCCTACTGTAAAATGCTCCCTGAAAGGCTAGGGTACTTCCCTCTCTGTTTAGCTTTGTGCAGTAGAGCCAGCTGAAAAATGTAAACCACTTATCATGATGTTTTCAAAGTTGTTGCACACATTTTTATCAAAATTCCATTCTATAAATTGACTGAAAAGTGGGTTTGGGTGGGGGGTGGGAGGATCTGGAATCTAGCTTCCTATTAAGTTAGCCAGCAGCCCTATGCTTCTCCCTAGCTTTCCTCCTAGTCCTGATGTGCCTTAGTGCAAGGGCAACATATTAACCCCCTGCCCTCCCTAAGCACCACTCTGATCCCCTTCCTCTGATTGACCTGCTGCTCTGCTCCCTGCCCTATCTGCTGATGTGATACCTGCCTCTGCCCCTCATCTGCTACATGCCACACAGGGAGGCTGCCCAGACCACTTGTGCAGATGTGTTGCAGGTTGGTCACCCCTGCCTTAGTGCTTTCACATGCTGCCATTTCTTCACATGAGAAGTTTTCTTCTGTTGGATGCAGGAATCAGTAATTAGCAGCAGGGAGGGGAGTGTAATGTCAGGAAATAGGACCAAGGATGGAGACTAGGGAAAAGTAGGTGAAGCTGATCTGGCTCAGAAGGATCTCTACTTGTGCAGAATCAGCTGGAAGCTCCCTTTTTCTTCCCAGCCTGGTACTCCCTAGCACTCTTACCAAATCTCTGGAAGAAATTATTGTTTATTTATATTGCAGTAGCAAATACAGGCAATCTAACAGAAAAGTTGTGTCTTTGAGGATCATTTGGTCCGATGGAATCATGTTGGTGGGGATTTGCTGAATGCTGGAATTAGATATAGGTTCTAGGGGTGCCTATACAGGAGCATGGAGACTGCTCTAACATACTGTAATTTACAGTGTGTTGGAGCAGACTCTAATTAATCAGAGGCACTGATACACAAGAGGCAGAGGCTGGCTGGAGTGCAGGAATTGCAACACTCCAGCAAGTCAATTAATTGCATCTGCTAGAGTGTTGCAATTCCTGCACTCCAGCCAGCCTCCGTGTCTTGTGTATCAGTGCCCCCGCACTTCTAAATGGTGGTGGGGGCGCTTTATCTAAAGATAATTCAACAAGCTGTAGATAAAGTGTCCCTGCTGCCACTTGGAAGCGGAGGGATGCTGATACATGAGACACTCTGGGAGCTTTAATTAGAGCGGCTCAGACAGCTGCTCTAATTAAAGCACCCTTCCCCCTGCATTCCCAGAGCATGTTGACTTAAAATTTTGCAGCTTTCTTTCACAGCAGTTCTGTCATGGCCACATTTACACAGCCTTTTTTTTTTTAAACGGATTCTTGTCTTGTGGGCTTCTCAGAGCAAAATAAAATGAAAAATAATCAGTCACTGATATTATTACTGCTCTTCTGTGGGATTATATTGGCCCTTTAGCAGAGGGACAGGAAACATGTGACATAAAACTCCTATGGATTATTTAGAGAACGTATGATTTCAGCGGAACCGTTGTGAATGTCTTATTATGATATGCCTATTATAGATCATTGACACAATAAAATGTAACAGCTGTGAAAGTCACTCTTTATCATTTCATTATGTATTTACAGATTCTTTAATAGCTGTGCTGCAATGGAGCTGTTAAACTGTACATTACTTGATGGTCAGTCTGATCCAGGCACCTAATGTAAAGCTGGGTACTAAAAATCTAGATAGTATTTTTTTTTATTGGTGGTTGTTCTGGCATGTACAGTAGCTGCTTTTCAAAGTTAAAATACTTGCTACTTTGTTTTTAAAGAATTAGAAAAGAAACAGTCTGTAGCTTAGAAATTAAAAAAAACAACTGTCATAAAATGCAGGATTTGCAGAAGGCACTAGGATTTAGGGTCTACATACAGCAATAACTTTAGAGCAGTCCAAACAAGTTATAAAACTTTATACTTGAAGACTGACATATAGCCGCTTGAGTGTTTCCATGACAAGTTTAAAGTTTGTTGGATTAAATTTTTATAGCACAATGTATAATTCTGTGAGATGAGGGATTAAGGACAGGCTACACTGTCTAACACAGGCAGATGCCTCTGAAGACTAACCTGAGTGTTGTAATGAAAGGAAATGGATCCTGTACTCGGAGAGTTGCATGTATGTAACTAAAAGTGTAGCGTGGCCCTCTGTGGCTTTTAAACTTTATGTGGTTTGTCAGGCTAGTAAGCAGTCAGGGAAAAGGCTCTAGGTTGGGGCCGTTTCCTTGCTAATAAGGGTGATGAACTCTCCTGATCACTGACATTTTCCTCTGAACAAATGCCTTAAACCAACAGTGGTGTCCCAACTTTTGGGGTTTTACAGGGTGGGGGGGAACTTGGATACATGGCAAAATGGTGGGCAAGTAGCTTTGGATAGTTAAGTATTCAATCTGTAGGACTCTGTGGGAGAGGGATTGATTTCATGTCTCTCCCTGCCCACCCCACCTGCTTTTTTTGTTTTTTGTTTTTTAAGAGTGAAACTTTTGGTAACACTTTCTCCTGTGAAACCCAGGCAGAAGGGGTTTGCCCTGCCATTTACAAAGATGCAAATGCTTCTAAAAAGACCAGAGACAGCTTGGATGGGCTTGTGTGCAAACTGAAAATAAGTCGCATCCAACTGAATAAACCACAACCAAAAGAAACTATGAATAAACCCAAATAAAGCAAAAACATCCAAATGTGAACACAACGGACTCGAGCGCGAATAAAAGGAAACGTGAAATAAAGCGTGGGTAAAAAGGAAGCGAACGTGAAATAAGATGTGGAGGAAAAGAAATGGAAATAAAATTCATTAGAATAAAAGTGAAGTGAAAGTCAGGGAAGGGAAGCGGAGAAAGGGGGTAGAGCAGTCTCCTTAGCCCTCATGAAACAGGGGGAGTCCGAGGACGGCGAGTGCTGGAGGCAACAGGCTGAGTCCGCTCGCTGCCCCAGAGCAGGGAAGCGCCGGGCTCGTGCTGCTGGGCGGGGAGGGCCCAGGGGGCCACGGGTGTTTCCCCCCAGCCCAGCCCAAAAAAAGAGGGAGCCCGAGAGGCGAGGGAGGCTAATGCCGGGCGCGGGCGCACGTACCTGGCGGGGTGGGGCGGGACAAGGCGGCCTGAGGGGAGCGAGTGCCACGTCTCCCTGCCCCGCGCGCTCCCCGGGTCCTTTATAGGCGCCTGCTCAGGCGGAGGCTGCCTGAGGAGACGCCGGGGGTGCAGCCCGCGAGGGCGGAAGCGGGGCGCGCTTCTC
>NW_017728992.1:15750021-15750248 GCF_001723915.1 Gavialis gangeticus | reverse complement strand
TACATACGTGTGTATGCGCGTCTATGTGTGTACGTGTGGATAGGCGCCTGCGTGCGCGTAGAGGTACATATGTGCATGTGTATATGCTTACGTGTGTGGGCACGCGTGTCCGTGTGTGTATACACATGTGCACACACGCCTCTCCGTATCCATGTGCGTGTATCGCTATGTGTATTTATGCACGTGTGCGCGGGGGGGGTGGCCGCGGCGCGGGCCGGCCGGGGGCG
>NW_017728992.1:15731278-15749526 GCF_001723915.1 Gavialis gangeticus | reverse complement strand
GCCTCTACCTGCCCGGCTCCGGCTCCGGCTCCGGCTCCGGCTCGGGCTGCAGCGCCGCGCTGCCGGCAGGGGGAGCTGGGAGCGAGGGCTCGGGCGCCCCGGCTGCTCGGGAGAGGCGGTGGCGGGGGCCTGTGTGGAGGCAGAGCCTTCCCCCGGGCGCCCCCAGCCAGGGCCGAGGGACCCCCGGTGCATTCCCAGCCTCCCGCCCTGCCCAGCGCCCTCAGACCTGCCCCTGTGGAGCCCAAGTTTCAGGCAAACTTTCCCCGGCTCTGGGAAGAGGGGAGCTCGGGGTCCCGGGGCACCCCTGGCTGTCTAGGAAGCGCCTCGGGGCCCCGGGCAGGAGACACCATCCTTTCTTCCTCGCCCTGGGTCGCTGACCTGATGCCTAGGGCATAGCTTCTCCTACCAGCCCTGGGGCCAAGCTGCTCCTGGCACTTGCCTGTTCTATAATCCTTAGGGCATTTGTCATTAACCCCTCCCAAAAAACAACAAAAACCCCAGGGTGTAATAGCTGGCTGAGTAAGCCTCACTTTTAAAAGTGAAGCGCTCCCACCAAAAGGAAAGCCAGAGGTAGAGACATTCTCAAAGACCCCAAGGCAGTTGTCCCTGGGAAGATTACAACTGGAACTCAAGCTCTTTTTATTGTCGGAGCCTGCTATTATTATAATTAAAGCTGCAGGTTTCTTAGTTTTTTACATTTTCTTAAAACAAACACCAAACGCTTCTGGGCTGAGTTCTTGCAGGGCAAACTATAGTTGAAGCAGAAAAAAGAAAAAAAACAAACAAACCCCAAACCATTTATCCTAGCTCTGTAAAACCTGGTTTATAATGCAAGTGGGGCTTCAGGTTTAACCCTAGCAGCTTCAGCATCCTCCAGTCGAGCAAAGTTCCTGCTCGGTTCTGTGAGAGGTTTGACTGAGCCAAGATTGCAAAATTTGGCAATGTGTGTGTCTTAGGCTTTTGTTGACGGGGTGGTCTGAAGTCCAGTGAGGTCAAAGGGAAGAGGGCTGCTGGCTTGAGTGGATTCTGGCTAAGGTTTAGAGGGGCAGCCCTGAGAAAAGGACGTAGGTGCCTGAAATCTTCCTATTTTGGGAGTGCTCGGATATTAAATCATAATCCAGAAAACCTTTGCTTAGAAACCACCTAACCCTGGTGGGATGTAAATACACTAGGCAGCTCCCTTTTTGATGGGAAGTTCTGTAGGCTTTGGAAGCCTTGTTTTCCCACGTGCATGGGACTGCCACGACTCGAGCAGTTGGGTAGAGCTTTTAATGCTCAGACCCCTTTTAGATCCAGAAACTAGGAGTAGCAAGGGCCCCTCCAAGGATGCCAAATCTGGAAGAGGTGCTTTATTTGACAGTGTTTAGCACAAATGCAGCACTTGCAGCAGACCAGAACCAGGGACCCCCTCCCTCCAGCTGAGTGCCCAGACTACTAGGCTACGGTCAAGCACCCTCTTGCTTACTCTTCCTCTGGCCCCAAGAATCTCAAATTCCTTGCTGCAAGCAATTCCTCAAGGAGATGGGTGGTGAGCACCTAATCTGGGGGTTGGGGCATTCTCCTGGGAGGTGGGAGACGTGGGTCTGAATCCCCTCAGGCTGTGGAGGACCTGGTACCAAAGCCTTCTATGTCCTGGGTGAGTGCCTTAACCACTAGGCTAGTATAAAGCAGGGGTAACTCATCATCACCACCACCTGCTCTTCCAGAAGTGCTTTAAAAAGAGTGAGGCAGACAGGGTTCTTTGGGTGAATCGGATATCTTTTATTAGATCAACTTAAATAGTTGGAAAAATTTTTTCTTAGCAGCTTTTGTGCTTAAAAACCAGAACAGGACACTTTTAGTTCTTTCTAAGAATACTCATAGGTATCTTCATTTGAGGGCAGGGTTCCAGGTTTTGCATGCTAAGTGGCCTCTCCCTTGCTTGGTACCCAGGTGTCAGAGAGGGTCAACATGTTCATAAACACCCTTGTGCCTAATGTTTGCTGTTGGCTAGCTCCAGGCAGCTTCCTGCTTAACTTATGGATGCCTCCTGAGGCAATAAACTTTCCTTACGCATTGCATAGGGAGCCAAGGGACTTCACTGTGAGGTGTTTTTTCTTTTTTCTTTTTGACTAGATTCCATTCTAGTCCCAGATGCCTAAGATTTAGATACTGTAGTGCCCAAGTGGTAGGTACCTCTTTTGGATCTAGCCTGCACACTTGGTTTAATCACATTCATGGTTTTGACAGATTTCTGTGTTCTGGAGGGGTAGAGAGCACCTAATCTTCAGCGTGGTGGTTGGAGTAGGTAATGCTAATCTGATTTTATTACTTATTGAGGGTACCATCTCATTTGTTCATTTTAATAGTGAACAGATGTGAGAAGTCCCAGAGAGAGGGGAGACTTCACCTGAATGGGACTGAGTTTGCAGTTCTATCCTAGAAGTAGTTTGGAAATAAAACAAAAAAAGTGTAAAAGCCTTCTACTAAGTTGTGTTTTTTCCTTCAAGGTATTTTAACAATAGTGCTCTGGAGGAGTTGGACGTGTTAACTTTGACAGTCTACGCCAGGTTCTAAATCTTTATGCAGTGTCAGTTTCTTAAGATACGGGCAAGTAGCAAGGTTGTTTACATACCTTGCTGTGGCAATATCAAGTTCCTTGTGATTAATTCTCAGTGATATGGCCTAATTTACACCTAAAGTGTACTGTGAATATTCAGATAACAGATTCATTAGACTGAAACAATATCTAGTAATCAATAAACACAGCATGAGCAAGCATTTCAGAGTATAAACAACATATACTTCATTTTTAAGAGGGGTTATAGCATAGGGGCTATAAAATCGTATATCTTGGTATTTCAGGAAAAAAATGGCCAAAAATAGTTGCTATAGTTACTGAGACAAATTGGTAAAATTACTGTCATAATTATAAAGAGGTGACACTGTGGAAGTTCTTATGATCTGGAAAATACTTGTAGGGATGTATAATTGGTGTTCCTGTCAGGGCTGAATTTCACATTACTGTGTAATTTGACTCATTTTCCATTTTCTATTTTGTTCCCACTGTGTATGCATGCATTTCCTTGTGAAGACAGTTGTAAGCAATAATATGCACATCTTTTATCTTTTCTCATTTGTTTCTGGAAACTATAAATACCTTTTAAAAATGCATATCTTACTAGCCATATCAGACATATTTCCAATGGACCCCTCTGTGACATGCATTTTGTATCAAATCCTCGTGGTAGGCTAGTTTTAAATTCTAGCCTGCAGGATTGCATAAATGACCTGCGAAAGACAGGTGGCAGTCTGCTATTTCTAATTCCTCTGGAAACTTTGTGAATCTCAGAGACTGAACTGGTTTGTGCAGGTAAATGTGGGTCTGATGGCGAAAGTAAGACAGAACCTTCTAAGGAAAATACTTAACTTGCTTAGTAAATGCATCCTGTTGTTTCTTTAGGGAATTTGTCATGGAGAAGTTAACTGCACTCAATATTTGGCAGGAAGATAACTACTGCAAACTTTACTGGAATGCAGGCACTCCATTGCTAGGACTTTGCTAGCAGCCCACTGCCTGGATAGAGACCATTTTTATTTTAATTTTTCAGAATTTGAAAAATTGTATAAAACTTCCTTTTTTCTATTATTAGCGTGCTAATAAGTATTGTCTTGCATCATTGTCGTTTCTTGTATACAAACTGTCAAAAACAGTATGAAGATAAAGAACCAAGTACTTCAATGGCATACATCATTTCATTGTTATAACTAATCTTTGATTATCTGAGGCATTCTAGTGCTAGGACGTCTCTATTTGCATTCCACAGTGAATTAGAAAGCCAGGGAACTTCAAAGATATTATACCCCTGATGTAGTTGGAAAATGTGGAAGTGGGATTAACTGTCTACTAGGACAGCACTGAGAGCTCTTGCAAAACTTTTTTTGCTTATAGCCAGAACTCTAATAACAACTTAAACTATCTTCAAAAGTTGGGATGGGGAAAAAGGATAAGATTAATCTTTATAAATTTTGCTATAAAATATTAACTGCAATGCCATTTTCAAACTCTCTAAAGGGTGTTTATACATGTGCTGCAGGGGGTGTGGGGAGAGGCATTTTAATTGGAGTGCCTCCAAGAATGTGATGCGTATCAGTGTCCCCATGCTGAAAAATGGCGGTGGGTGTGCTTTGACACTAGGTGCAGACAGAAATGACCATTTTTGACTGATCTGGCCACACAAAGCAGTTTATAGCTGTGACCAAGCACAAATGCATGACTGGAGGCAGCTTCAAAAATGGCTGATTGAGTCAAAATCTGAACCCTCATTGCAGGATGTATTGGATACAGATGTTTCAAAATGTAGCATCTTTTGTAATTGGTGTCTGTGGAGATCCCAGCCTGTTTGATGTTTTAAGAATGGGAGGGGGTGGGGGAAAGGGAGCTGAGGGAGTTCAGTCTGGGGGTTTTCAGCCCCCCTTCCCCACCCTTTCTCCCCCTCCCAGAGAGTGGAGCAGGTGTATTGGAGCTCCTCCCCAAGGTGGGGACCAAAAATGAGCTCCCTCCGCTACCTTCCCCCACCTTCTATTATGAAAACAGTGAGCACTGGCAGGGAGCCCAGCCATTGCTATGGGAACCTGACTGCAGGCTCCCAGCCAGCAGCTAGATTCCCCTCCCCTCTGGAACCAACAATGAACTTCTGTTTGGTCTGGCTTAATGCTGTAACTCAGAACACTTTGCAGAAATGGTTCCAAGTTACAGCTGGGAACTGCACTTTTGTCCGCTCCAACAAGCTTTAGTTGAAGTGCCCCTGCTGCCATTTTTCAGCATGTGGACACTGATACACATGCTGCTGGAGTCCACTGGAGCATAGTAATTACCAGACTTGATTGATCGACTTGGCTCTGTGTTGTAATTACAACGTGTTGGAGCAGCCTCAATGCATGTGTATAGGTGCACTAAGTGTCTGACTGATTGCTTCCGTGTTTACCATTTCAAAAAATCTTTTGTGAAATGAGGTGTAAAGGATTTCTTTCCTTCCATTTACCTGCTCCCCTTAATATTTGCAAGCCATGTATGCACATAACTTTTAAAGACCTTTAAACTGTTTGACTAATCCTTTCATAGATGGATCTGCTACCATTTGTTACTGGAGTGCCAGCTTTTCATTGTTTGTGGTGTTCTCAAATAAGGGAATAAAATGTAAGTAGAGAATAAGCCTTTTGAAAGGCATTGGTCAAGTGGCTGTGCCTCCTTAGAGTCTACTTTCCTGTATTTACAATCCTTGTTGTATGTTGACTAGATAAAAACACTGCATTAGTTTATTTGTCTTTTTTAGAATATATATACTGTGACCTCCAGCCTGTTGCTCCCCTTCTATTTTATTCTACCTGAGGCCATTTCTGGGGCTTTACAATTAAAATTAAATGTGTTAAAGTACAATTTAAACTCAACTGTCAGTAAACTTGGTCCTAATATGGTTAGGGCAGCCAGGAGGGACAGGGCCACACCCTAAATGGTTTTTCAAAACCAAACCACAAAAAAACAAACTGCTTCAAAAACAAATTCTAGTTTAGATGGGGAGTCAGAGGTAAATTTGAACCTGGTCTCCAATTAGAACCAGGTTAAAAAAAATTAAATATGCTTATTAGAGTTGAGAGTAAGGCCTTAGATAGGGAAATACAATTTGGGGAGATGTACTTTTCTAACACAGGGTACTCAACCCTGAACCTGCTGGCCAGATTAACCCCCAAACCAAAGTAATCTGGCCTATGGGGCTGTGGCGAGTCCTGTGGATTGTGGCCCTGCATGCCAAATTGTGCATGCAAGGTGATGCAGGACCTGATCCCGACATGGGGCTGGGCAGAGGTGGTGTGGAGTTTTGGGGCCCATCTCAGTATATGGAGCCAGGCCGGGTCCAATCCAGCATGTACACCAGCTTTGCACCAGTCATTTGGCCCCCAGGGCCAGATGATTGAGTACCACTGTTCTAATAAGTTGAAGTGCTATTCTTCTAGCCCACATTGTCTCTGAATCTTGTGTTGCTGGTAAACTTGACCTAGGAAGATGTAGTGTTAAGTGAATGAATATCTAGGCTTTGTGTCTTTATTTTCCAGTTAAAAATCATGTATGTTTAGTGTATATGTTACAAAAGTACTTAAGACTGACCTAACACTGCTTTTATTGAGGTCCATTGTAGACTTTAATGGGAACTGAGTTAGGTCAGTGATGAGTACTTTGGAAAGTCTCAAGCTTGCGTGTTATAGATGGGTTACTCATGTAAAGTGCCCATGTGTCTCTTGGCTTGGCAAAGTCTGAGTATTCTTGATATAAGGGAAACATTTCTGAAAGGGACATTATTTAAATTCAAGTAGATGAAGAAAAATATTATGGATGAAGGTGGTGTATTTTAGAGGGTGAAGTCGGGACTGTGCTGTTCTATAGTTAATAACTGCTGGTTTCCTTTGGCAGCATTTTATTTTTGTTTGATAGTTTCTGGGTACCTCAAATCAGAATACAGATCATTCTTAGAGAATGTTTAGCAGGAATACAGATTATAGTTAGCTCCTTTTACAGGAATGAGATTTAGAGTTCACTGAAACTTTAATGGATTTTAAGAAAAGGACACATTTGGGAACTGATGGTGTTGCACAGGATAATTGTTCTGGGTACTTGTGTTGACTTGCTTGGCAGATATTTTAATTAAACTTTGTTCATGCTGGTGATAAATATGAATGTAAGTCAGCAGACTGGATTTAATAGCAAGATTTTTCTGATTTAAATACCCATCTATTTCCTCTTTTGTGGCCTTTTCACTCAGGAAAACTTAAATCTTGTATTTTTCTGGAGATAATGAGAGACAGCTGTGATGTTAGCATGCTCCTCTGCATTTGTGGTACAGAGAGGAGTGAGCTAACTTAGCAAAGCTCTGGATGGGCCAAAAGGCAGTCGGGCTCTCAGCAGGCTGTATTTATTCTGCCTTCTGATACTGTGGTAACTCCTTTGCCTAAGGTCTGTGCAGTAAGAGCTAGGTACCCCTAAAGCTGTGTCTTGGGGAGCAGCCCTTGGAAGAACTATCCTGGTCTGCAGACTGAAGATTGCAACTGCCTTTAAAAAGGGGGCTGTAGTTTAGGTGTCAGGGCCAGAGTCTGGCAGTCAAAGGGAAGCAGGCCAAGAGACCCGCATAAAGGAGGTAATTCTTTCATAAATGTAGGTAGGTATACATTGAGTGTTGCCTTTATTTTCCAGAGGCTGCCCTAGGGCTTCTGGTTCCTCTTTCTTGTTGCATTTCCTGAGCATGGACCGGGACTCTTTTTCCTGCAGGTCAGATGTGCCTTTAGCTCTGTGAGGACAAAGCTGTGTAATTTGGGCCTCATGGGCTTTCTTTTTTGCTGGTTCTCTCAGCTGGAAGATAACCTATTGTTAAATGCTTAGTTAAAATGGGTTATCAAGCTTTGCCATGACCATGTGAAGCTTGGATTTAAATAAATAGTGTTAATGAATATAGATTGATTTTTTTTTTTTTTTTTTGGTGACTATTATGGTGAGGCTGCAGCCTTTTTATAGTTAAGACTGCAAGTGGCTTCTGCTATAAAGCTCTCTTTCTCTTCCTATCTATAACTGTATCTTGGAAAATTTGATGTTGCAAATTTCCAGAGATACTTAGAAAGCTACAGATCAGGCTGTGGGCAAGAGTCATCTAATTGTTCTTGAGATGCAGGTAATTAAGCACTTACCCTAATTTGATGTTTGGTTTGTGTTAACTCTTTATCATCCAAACCTCATATTATAGTTGTTGTTTTTTTACAATGACATTAGCAAGACTGTGATTATTCATTACATGCAAGTGTGAGCATGTTGACTCTCATAGTCTATTTATGTCTTAAAACACACAGGGGCCTTTTATATAGCTGACCACTAATAAGACTCCCTTTACATAAAGTGCTATGTCATTTCTTTCCTTTTTTTTTTTAAAAGGACAGCAAAAGTTCTGGCCTGCTACATAGACCTACCATATTGGTTGGTATTTGGGAATCCTATGACCTGGCAGAGAAAAGAGACTAAATTGTTCTTTGCAAGAAAATGATTTGATTCACTTATCCCTTTGTTTTGTTCATGAACTAATTCTGATTTCTAAACAAATTGATGTTAATTAGCATTGCTGAAATATGCATTCAAATTTCACCCAATGGTAGCATGTGAAAAGCTATAACATTGAGTCTCTTCCTTTAGGGAAATGAAAAGAAGTTGCCCCTGGAACTCCATCGTATGTTGTAAAAGTTTGCCCATCTTTATACGTCTTGCACACCATGCCATTCTTTGTCACCTTTTTCATAGATTCATAGATGTAGGGTCAAAGGGGACCTGAGCGGATCATCTAGTCCGACCCCCCTGCCCTGGGCAGGAATGAATGCTGGGCTTATATGATCCCTACTAAGTTAAGCTCATATGACCCCAGCTAGGTAATTATCAAGCCTCCTTTAAAGACCCCTAAAGTAGGAGCCAGCACCACTTCCCTTGGAAGCTGGTTCCAGATCCTGGCCGCCCTGACTGTGAAGTAGTGCCTCCTGATGTCTAGCCTGAACCTACTCTCAATCAACTTGTGGCCATTATTCCTTGTTACTCCGGGAGGCGCTCGGGGGAACAGGGTCTCACCCATTCCCCTCTGGTCCCCCCTAGTAAGTATATAGATGGCCACTAGATCCCCTCTCAGCCTTCTCTTGTGAAGGCTGAACAAGTCCAGGTCCCCTAGCCTCTGCTCGTAGGGCCTATCCTGCTGCTCCGTGATCATGCGAGTGGTCCTCCTCTGGACCCTCTCAATGCTGGCCTCATCCCTCCTGAAGTGCGGTGCCCAGAACTGGACACAGTACTTCAACTGTGGCCTGACCAGCGTCGCACAGAGGGGGAGGATCATCTCCTTGGACCTGTTCCTGATGCATCTGTGGATACAAGACAAGGTGCGGTTAGCCTTACTGACTGTGTCCTCACATTGGCAGCCAATGTTCATTTTAGAATTGATAATGACTCCAAGATCTCTTTCTGCCACCGTGCTTTTGAGAAGGGAGTTCCCCAGCCTGTAGGTATGCTGCTGGTTCTTCCTGCCCAAGTGCAGTCCTCTGCACTTGTCAGTATTGAAACCCATCATAGTCACATTTGCCCACCCCTGTAACCTGTCCAGATCCAGTTGTATCCTGTCCCTCCCTTCTGGCGTGCCCACCTAACCCCAAATCTTGGTGTCGTCAGTGAATTTGAACAGGGTGTTTTTCACCCCTTTGTCGAAGTCGCTGATAAAGCAATTGAACAGTATAGGCCCAAGGACTGAGCCCTGGGGGACTTCACTGCCCACATCCCTCCAGGTCAAATATGACCCATCCTGCACCACTCTCTTGATGCAGCCCCCTAGCCAATTTGCAATCCATCTGACTAGGCATCAATGCCACAGTCACCTAGCTTTTTAATGAGAATGGGGTGGGAGACTGTGTCAAAGGCCTTGCTGAAGTCCAGAAAGAGTACCTCCACCGCGACACCTGCGTCCAATGATTTTGTGACCTGATCGTAGAAGGTAGTCAGGTCGGTCTGACAGGACCTGCCCTTAACCCTTAATGAACCCCTGCTGGCTGCCCTTGAGCATCTTCCTCCTGGCCTCTCCTAGATATGCTCCTGGATAATTTTTTTTCCACTGGTCTGGATTAAGATCAGCACAATATTATATATTTATTCCCCTTTCTTTCAAGCTTTGAACTTTTAGTTGATATTGATGATACTCAAAGGGCAAGAACTGGCTTCTGAATTATAGATTCATAGATGCTAGGGTTGGAAGGGACCTCAACAGATCATCGAGTCCAACCCCCTGCCTAGGTAGGAAAGAGTGCAGGGGTCTGATTAGTACCCTCTGGAGTTAACTGGGTGGTTTGCACCTCCAAACCTGTTGTTTTGCTCTGTCTCCAAACTCAGGCAGGCAACTTGAAGGTTTTTTCCATTGCTGTAACAGCTGTAGACTTCTTTCAAAAAACCCCAAACAACAACAAACCTGTCGGGGAACAGCGGCCCCCAAGGTCACGGTGGGCCGAAGGTTTCGGTACGGAACAGGCGGGATTAGCGGCGAGGAGTCTAAGCAGTACGGGACTCTGCAGTTTCAAATAAAGTTGATTTATTTACTTATGCTTTTAGAGCGTAGGCGGAAATCTTGCTTTTTCAGTTACAGTGTTAACGAGAACAAATACAAATAACAAAAGGGGTCTGTTGGCCCACGGGGTTCACTAGCGAGCCCTTGCTTTCTACCCCCTGAGGGATAGGTGTGGCTGCCCACTAGCTAGTCCCAGGGCTGGTCAACAGCTCATTAAATCGGGAAAACGAACAACGAAACAAAATTGTAACACGATGAATGAACGATGTGAATGTCGTGACGCCAGTCCAGCCGGACAAATGGATGACTGGAGACGGAAGCTGAGGTTGGAAGCCGAGATGTGATGAAGTGGAGATGCACTCAGAGTCAGTAGGGATGATCTGAATTGTGATCGATGATCGGTGCCAAAGGTAAGTCAGAAGCCAGGAGATCGGTACAGCAGACATAGGAACAGAATGAGATCGAGAATAACATGAAATGCCAAGCAAGGAAGGAGACCAACAGGCCAAGGAGCCCTACTGAGAAACAGTCCCTGAAACGACAGCCTCTGTTCCCAGTCAAGCAGGTCTCCCCCAGTTATGAGACAGTCTCTGCTGAGAGCAGTCTCTGTACTCTCACTGGGTCCAGTCGCTCTCTCCCCCCCTGAGGGAGGGGGTCTCGCAAGGTTTTATAGCAGCCCCCTTAGCCAATCAGGGCGCTTAGTTGTTAGAATTTTCTGGATCAGTGATGTCAGGCTCTTGGAGAACTGAGCATGTGTATTTCAAGCCCTGTGTATCAACTGAGCATGGGTCAGCAGAGAAAGTAGGTCATGCTGATTGACAGTTCCTCAGGTCACCCAGGGGACACGTGCTGGGAACACTGGAAATTTCCATTCAGGGCCTAGCTGCGCATGTCGGCTTCAATCCTCTGTATTGGCAGCATAAGCTCAAAATTTTGCCCTGACAAAACCAACCCCCCACAGAGGTTCCAGAATTGTTTTTTCTTTACTTAGTTAAGAAATATGTCTGTCCTCCTTCTGCCTGGCCAACCTTTTTCCTGCCTTGTCCTTTCTCCATCCTTTGGGGAGTTTTGTCTTGTGGAATGCCTGAGTATTCCTCATTTTGACCAGTCCCCTAAGTCTCATAGTTTTGTTTCTGCTCTTTCATTTGAAGGCTAATGTTTTCCAAGCCTTGGAACAAGGAATAAGAAATAATGAGTAAGAAATGGTAAATTTTCTTGCTTTGAGAATATGGATATTGAGGAAGAGAACATTGGTTCTTCAGTCATGTGAATGTGTCTACATAACGTCCAGGCTAGGGACAGACATTAAAAAAGCCTGAGCCTGAATTGATTCAATCTTTCAAAGTTAGTCTTAGCTGGCTAGGCTGAACTGGTTTGTAACTGGGCAGACATTCTCTCTGGACTAAGGAACTTCAGGAATGTGCCTGCAATGGCTCAGGCTAGAAGCCAAGGGGTGCTAGAGCAGCCCTCCCTTGCCTTGGCAGGGCAGGGCTGAGCTGAGAAGTGGTGTGGCCAGGCCCTGGCAGGACCTCTGATTAGGGAGGTCTGCCTGCACCATCCCAGGCTTTTCCCACCTGGCTGTTTAAGGGGTGGACAACCCCAGGCTAGCACTGTGAGGCATGGAGGGGTGGGCAGTGCATGCATCTGTTGATGATACAGAACTTTCCAATCCCCTTCTCCCTGCTTCCTTATCCTGTCTGCAGCAAACTGACAAGCAAGGAAGCCAGCAGGGAGCTGATAACAGTGTTTGTCACTTCATCAGCAAAACAATAGCCTCTTTCCATTAATTCAAACTCTTCTTAAGCAGCTTACCAGCTGACCTGTTAATTTGCTCCAAAATGCTCTAAGTGGTAACTGTTCTGTCTGCCTGTCCTAGTGAAATTGGAGACACACACAGACATCTCTAGGCATTATGTACCATATCACATGTCTAGGGTCCATGGGGCTGGAGTCTGTTGTGGGAGATGGGAGGGAGGAATGGGGGGATTCCTGCTTAAGCAGTGAGGGAAGCTAGGCAGACCCTGCTGTGCCTGCAGTCTGCAGGAGCTCCGGGCAGGGAGCAGAGGGGAGGGGCTAGCCCTGTTGTGGAGCAGAGAGCCCCGGCCAGCCCAGAGAGCACATGGGGATGTTGCGGGAGTCTGGTTCATCTTAAGCCAGCAAGGGGTCTGGGACGGACATTGCATAAATGGTTTGACCCAAATCAGTGAAGTCTGATACTACATTCAACCAGGTTTATCTCAAACCAGTTTCAGCCATTTTCAAACTGGTTTATGTGCACTGAATGTCTGTTCTGTTACAGGTTTAAACCAGTTTCTGATCACTTAAACTGGTTTATGTGTAATGTGTGTTCTTAGCCACAGTGACTGACTTACGCTAGCATGACTGGACTAAATGAACTTTTGGAATTTGCCTGAAAGATGAAGAGTACAGTGCATTGCAGTGTTCAAATGATCAAATCCCACACCTGGTTCAAACTCACTCACAAACAGGAAGTCATTGGTTTTGATTTCTTGGAAGCTCCTCAAAGTGGTTCTCAACCCTGTTAGATTCAGAGTAACCCTCAGAAAATGCCAGCTCTTAATTTTCACTCTTTTTTTTACTACAGAAAAAAGAATAGAGGAACTTTCTGTTGCAAAGAACTTAGGAAGACCACAATAGATAGGAATATTTTTAATATGGGCTAGGGCCAAAAGTTGCACACAAACTGGTTTAAGTGATCAAAAACCACTTTAAACCTGTAATGGAACAGAAGATCAATGCACGTAAACTGCTTTCTAAATGGCTGAAACTGGTTTAAGATAAACTTGGATGTAGTATCAGACTTAACTGATTTAGGTCAAACCAGTTCATGGAAATTCTGTCTTAGACCCCTCCTGGTTCAAGTTAAACCAGAGTCCCTCAGCATTCCAGGATTCTTTGCAGCCCAGGGCTGTGCTGTGCTGTCTGCTCCAGAGAGCAGGGTTGGCCTTGTCCTTCTGCTCCCTAACTGGAGCACTGTCACTGCTTTGGCTGGCTGAGAACAGGGTAGGGAGGGAAACCCAGCTCCAGATTGCTGCTGGGTCTGCCTGCTGGGGTGGAGCAGCCTCTGCCAGGCTTTTCTCCCACTCACCACTGGAGCAGAGGAAGAGGGGTGGCCAGACCCTGGGGCAAGGCAGACAGAATGAGGCAGAGGGCCACCTCTCCCTGCCCAGGGCTCCAGCCAGGGCAGACCTGGACTGAGGGAGGGAGAGGGGCTTAAACACCCTCTCCCACCCCTCTGCCCCAGTATGCCAGCCTCGGGGTGGTGTCTGGCTACGCCCCCATCCCCTCCAGTTGAGTGGGGAAAAGCCTGACCCGGCTGGCTGCTGTGCCCCTGCCAAGCAGGCCTCTGCTGGAGTCCCAGGCAGGTGAGGGGGTTTAAACCCCCATCCTGTCCTCTGTCTCAGTATGCTGGCCTGGGCTGGGGTTTAGCCACCATCTCCCCATCCCCTCCCAGCTCCAGTGGGGAGCAGGGGAAAAGCCTGGCAAGGGCTGCTTCCTGCCTCCCCCCCGCCCGCCGTTGCAGGACACCCCTCTCCCCAATCTTACTCTGTGGGCCTGCTGGGGCCTGGCCATGCCCCCTCCCCCCCAAGCTCATGCAGGGGTGGGGGAAGGGCCTGAAGGCTCTTTCTCCCAGCTTCCCTCCTGCCTTATAGCCACTGCCAAAGGGAAGAGAAGGCATGCTCTGGCACCTCCCCCCTGGCTTCTAGCCTGAGCCACTGCAGGCATGTGGCTGTATTTCCAGAATGTCTTGGTTCAATCTACACAGTTTAGACTAACATGCAAAAATTGAATCAGCCTTGTCCTTTTTGACTGTCTGTACTTGGCCATTATGGTTTCCTATTTGAAATCTGTAGGCTTATCTTGTGAATCGTGATTGTGCACCTAACAGTGTTAAAGTTACCTGTCATCCTGCAACACCCTTAAAAGGATCTCAAGGCACTCCAGTTCCATGGCACCCTGGTTGAGAATCATTACTCTGGATTTTATTTTACTGTTAACACTTTTTGTCCAAGTATTAGGCTTATGTAAAATGCAAACTCTTACATTTTAGCAATGATTATAAAAGACAGAATTCTACTATAATTAATCTCCAGGTTACTTCAGTGGTACTAATTATATTATTGCTTAATAGATATTCCCACCATTTATAAAAGTACTTAGAACTATTTTTCCTGTTCTTTCTCTAGTTGCAGAAGTTCATCACTGAGAAAAGCTGCTCACATTTATGATTAGTTATACCATCGGTGTGCATGGAACTTTATACAGGAATGAGAATATAATGCCTTCCTTTGCTGTAAGGAACTTACAGTCTAAGTCCAGATCTTGCTCATGCACATGTTTAATTTTATGGTTTGAGGAGTTTCTTTGAATTCAGAGATGATAACCATTGCCTAAACCCATGTAAGACCAAAGACTAAATAGTCAGACCCTTCATCCAGTACTCGCTATACCATGATGTAATCTGGAGGTACCAGCTAACTTTTTCATTTTAAGACTTCCAGCAAATTGAGTACATCCTGAGGATGAAACATTTTCTGATGTTGGGATATATTGGTGATTTTGAGACGCTAAGGAAATAATATGCATTAATATTAAAATGTATCACGTTACTATGGTGATAGATACTTTGCAAATGTGTATAACATTGTAAAATTATAATAATGATTGGAGCTGTGCAAAGATAAATTATAATTTTAAACCAATTTTGAGCTTGGTACAGAAGTGATGGAGTAAGATTCTTTGTCTTGTATTTGCAAAATTTAAATAGAAAAATCTAGCCCTAAAATCTGACATTTATATCATTGTGTGTGCGCGCGCGCGCGCGCACACACACACACTGACCTGTTCATTAAAAATGCTTAATGACAGTTGTAATTTTCTTAAATAAATAGTTGTGAATATATTTTTCATTATTCACCCACCTCTCATCACAAATGTGGTTCAGTTGAATTTCACTTTCAAATTGCTAATTTTCATAACCCGATGAATATTCCTAAATATATCCCCACCATCTCTATAGGCTATGAAAGTGCTGTTTGCTACACAGATGGCATGACCTCTTTGCTAAAGTAAATGCTAGTAGGACAAGAAGGATAAACAAATCAGTGTAAGGTCAGTGTCAGTCCAGTGGCTGATGTACAAAACAATTTGTTAAAAGGGATGTGAATTGAAACTGAGATGAGAATATCTTTGGTTACATGGGTTCTAAGAAGCTCATCTTTTTGAAGAGTACAGAAATGTTAGAATCCAATATTGATTATGTACAAGATCCATAACTAATATGGGCTGTGGGGAAGGATGGAGTGGGTGAAACTATGGGCTGAGGAAAATGAATAAAGGAAAGGTGATATTTGGCCTTATGCGTTTGGTATCCCCATGAGGAGGCTGACAGGAAACTTGACCTTTCTGTAGGTTGTTTGCTTGAGTGGGAGGTGTCTGGTAGCGCCATGTGACAGAGCTTTGCTAGTTGTCTCCTGGGGGCTTGAAGAAATTTTCCTTGCCACCTTGAATGCATTCAGTGACTTCTGAGTCCCCTTTTTCACATTTGGAAGCACTGGATATTTGCTATGGCTAGGAGTGGGAGATTAT
Source organism: Gavialis gangeticus (assembly GCF_001723915.1). Taxonomy (NCBI): domain Eukaryota; kingdom Metazoa; phylum Chordata; order Crocodylia; family Gavialidae; genus Gavialis; species Gavialis gangeticus. The sequence continues at coordinate 15,733,813 of NW_017728992.1, read as the reverse complement.
TTCAGATATTCTGGTGCTCCTCAGTGGCACTTAAGTACCCAACAGGTTTCTGTCTGTGTTGAGCATTGCTTGTTGTGATTGGGGACAAGCTGATCATCAGACTTGGATTCCCCAGGTCAGATTGGCTAAAATCACTCCACTGTGTTTACCTTCTTCTGCAGTGTGGCGTATGGCACACTTCCTGGGATCTTCTGAGCATAGTTTACCACAAATCCTGCCTTAATGGCATCCTGGTCTTTCCTGCTTTCATCCTGTGGAATGTTGTATGCACTTTCTTTTTATTTGGTGTTTTGTGGTTGTATTGAACAATACAGCCCAGACTGGATATCCTTGTGGATGCTTTGAATAAATGACTGCCTCTGCATAATGGCGGTTGCACTCGATGCAATAGGAAGCTCTTTCCAATCCTTGCTTTTAACTGCAGTTTTTAAAATCAAATGCTCGTAACAGGCTTTTTTAAAAGGCAGCAGGTGTTTATACACATTTGCAAGGAAGAAATCTGCATGTAGAAAGAATCAAAAGCAGCGTTTAATAGTTTTAATGGAAGTACAGATATAAGGATAAACTAGAAAGAGAAATTAACTAATTAGTTAATTACTATAAGGAAAAAAACACCCCAAACTTTGAAGCTTCAACATGTTCCGTAGCATTTTTATTCTATGTAGTATGCTTGGTCTCTTATTAACTTTTTTTTTAAACAGGTTGTGCCTCAGATTTAGTGGCCTACCAGAGTGAGGTAATGACCTCACTGAATAGGGCTGGGGAACAAAAGCACACCTAGTACACTTCTGTCTCGCATAGCTTTCTCAACCTTTGCATGCACGGCTTGAGTCAAATGACTTTTAGGCTGACAATGTTGATGAAACCCTTCTCGATAGAAACCAATGTGTGAACAATAATAATTCAACTGGGAAGACAGTATAGCTGGCTGGATGTAAAAGATTCATTCACTTAAAGTTTTAAACTATGAATTATTGCACATTGACATTAAATTTATAAAGGAATTTTTCATTTAACTTCCATAGATAAAGATTATTGTTCTATAGGATTGGCTACCTATATTTTAGTGTAGCAGTGCTTCCTTCTGATAACACCATTTAAAATTCCAGTAAACATAAGCTTACCCTATACAAATACTGAAGCAGAGAGTCAGATTTTCCTTGCTTTGTTGTTTAGTGTTTAGACTTCCTTTCTTTTAAGGCTGAAATCTGAGGTTGAGATGGTCAGGCCAGCCTTGCACCTTGCTAAAAGATCTTAAATATTGTGTACATTTATTATTTGTTGAAATGGGAAATAGCTCCTACAATGTTTTGGCATTTACAGCATGGTAATACACTCACATTGAAACCTTGATACTGCAAACACTCTGGGGATTAACTTTATTCACCTGAATAATCCCATTGACCTCAGTAGCAGTTCTTCCAAGTGTGAATGTGACCCAATAGCAAGTATTTGTTACTGGTCCCATGCTGTGCCCAATTCAAGAGGATGTGTTTTTTGCAGCCTCACCTAGAAAGCTTTTCTTTTAGGGGATTTAACCAGTATTTCTCAATGGAGGTCCCATGGTGTTTTAAGATCAGTTTAAAGATGCTGTGTGATGTCATTAACACTGTTAGATGTGTAAACACCTACACTTGATTCACAAGATAAACCCAGAGCTTTCTAGCGGGAATCCACTCTGTCCTAAATATTCTGATCTCTGTGGTCTTTCTGAGTTGCCTGCAACAGATGAATTGGTCTATTATTTTTCTGTAGTCAAGAAACCAGTGAAAGCTAAGAGCTAGCATTTCTGAGGTGTGCTTTGAGTCTATTGAGGAGGTGCCCCAATTCCAAAAAAAAAAAAAAAAAAAATGTTGAGACCCACCGATTTTAAGACTCATGCTCTTAGCTTTCAGTCCCTGTTGTGTCAGCCAAACTAGTATCCAGCAAACATAGGCGCCAACTCTGTGGGTGCTCTGGAGCATGCATTGAAAAAATTAGCAGATGCTCAGCACCCATGAGCCATGGCTGCAGCTACTTGCAGACATTAAAACAACAAACAAACCCCAAAACTGCACTTTACTAGAAGAAGCAGCATGCTACTTCAACCCAGCTCTGCAGCATCTGTAAAGATAGGGTGTTTCAGGGGGCTTTTGGCACTTAATCAGCTTTAGCTGAAAATCAGCTATTAGATAAAAGTGCCAGAAAAGCCCCACTAAAGCACCTGATCTTTACTTCAACCTGGCTCTGTAGCGTCTTTAATGAGCTGTCTTTTCTGGGCATGCACGGGGCTGAGTGCAGGAACATGCCAAGTTTGAAGTTAACTGCCTTTTGGTTTTTTTTAACATCTGCAAGCACCCACTGGCAAAAACCAAAGTTGGCACCTATGCCAGCAAATTAAATTATTTATATCCTATTCCTTGCAGGTTCAGCCCAAGGTTAGCCAGTGGAAGATCTGCTAATATCCTGTACCCTTCCTGACACTTACCCTGAGACCTGCTGAATATTTATAGTTTATAGTGTCTAGGGTCGGAAGGGACCTGAGCAGATCATCTA
>NW_017728992.1:15721596-15731267 GCF_001723915.1 Gavialis gangeticus | reverse complement strand
TCTGCTGAGCTTGTCAGTCCGGGCTGGGCTGTAGTTGCGGGTTTAATACAGTTTGGTCCATGCAAACTTACTGCGAGACTCCTGTGTAAGCAAGAACATCTGAGCTGCAATTCATTCTGCCCACCACAAGAGCAGCTGTCTCCTCCTGCTCCTCTAAGCTACTTAGTACTGTGGAGAGGAGGTGGCGGCTGCTACAATGGTCTCTGCAGGAATGTGGAGGAAGGGAGCCGGGAGCTACTAAGGTGATGAGGAAGAAGATGACAAGAGCTACTGGTAGGAATGGAGCTATTTGAGGGTGCAAGATGATCTGCAGGTAATAGAGGGAGCATGAGTTAATGCTGAACCCTGGGACCATGCTCAGCTTCCTAGCTATTTTACATGGCCACTTGACTCCCCTGGTTCTCTTTTTCTTATCTCAAGCTCCCTGGCTGCTTATCGGCCCTTACCTTTCTTTGCAGGGATGCAAGGGGAATGCAAAAAAAAATGTAGCTTCACTTCCTCTGCTGCCACTGCTCTGGGAAATACTGGGAGAGAGATTTACACTCAGTCCGGTGCTTTCCATCAGGACTTAATCCACATCTAATATTTTCAAAACTGATGCATATGGCCATGCAGACATTTATTTATATATACTTTGCACAAATTTCAGACATGTGGAGCCTCAGAAAACTTGGCACCCATGTTTTACGCACCAAACTGACAGACAGTAGGAAAGATTTTATTATATAATGTGAATTGCAGAAACTGAATCTCAGGTTTTAAATCTGGAACACAGGAAAATGACTTATTATTGCTTTCTTGAGGGTGACACTTTCATTTGGATTTACTTAGAGGGTGTATGGATCCATTGAACTTTTAGCTGTTTCACAGTTCTTGACTTTTCCACGTGGTCATCCATCCCTTCATTTAGTTTTCTCCCTTGGGTTGTAGCGTGTTGAGCCAGAGAACTCTCCAGTGCTTGGGTCCGTCACTTGACTTTTTGGGTGTGACTGGGAGTTCATAATTACAAAATGAACTCATCAGAGAAGGAATTAGTTTCTCCTGAAACAATGCAAGTCCTCATTTATAGACTGGCTTTGACTATAATTTGGGTGTGATACGGAATCAAGTGGTGATCATGCTAGTCTTAACTTCTGAATTGACCCTCAAATCCAGGTGGCTGTTTTACAAGTCTGGGCCAGACTCTCTCCTCACTCCCACCCCCACCTCTGAGAAAGCAATCATTTTTGCTAAAGCAATCATGGAGCCAATTCTTCCAGTCATCAGAGACCTTATGATCTGAAGAAGAGCCGTGAAGCGTTACGATTCAATTTTGTATGGGAACACAGTTCAAATAGACTGGAATAGCCTGCTGGACTTCCTGTCTGAGCTGCATCAATTATAGCCAATAAAAAGCAGACATGAAGTTCACCTAGATGATCTGTTATATGTGTTTGTCTCATAATTACAATTTGCTTAAAACTGGTGATATTAATAGGAACTTTGAAGTAGTTTTCATATTGGGTGTCAGCCACATCAAAAAGTCTGTCCCCTGCCCCCTGCAAAAAATATTTACTTGCAGAATTTTAAAACTGCTTCATTGATTTAACTTAGTACAGTTCTCTTTGGCTATAAAGAACAAGTTGCAATGATTTGTGGTGCTGTGTCAAAAATATCATTAAGAAGTTTAGGATAAGGGGAGCAATTAGTGATTCACTTAAAGTGAAGACTAATGTCAGAGACCCCTCTAGGGCTAAACTTCCTTTGTGCTCTAGTCATTAATTGCCCTTTTGAATGAGAATAGTATTGGTAGCTGGGCTTAATTAAGCATACATGGGTAAGCCATGAAAACAGATCAGAAACATTTAAAATAATTTTAGGTTGTTTTCTTAGGAAATAAAGACTTTTTTCTTTTTGATGTGACTTCTTTCTACTCTTCAGGTAACAGTTTCTACCTAGTTTTCTAAACGTAGCTTAGGATTGTTTTTCATTGGGGATTTTGGCAGGAGATGTAGTCTTTTTGACTATCTCAGTCCTTTGATGGAATGACATTAATGTTTTCAGTCTTAAAACTGATTCAAAACATGTTAATATAAATCTGAGTAACAGATAGCACCATTGCAGTCTGAGTTTACCCTCTGATTAAGGCTGCATGGCTAGAAGGGCTACTGGAGATAGATAGATAGGTCTAAAATTCTTGTTACTTAAAATTCCAAAAAATTGTGCTGACTCTAGACTTTTTTTCTTTTAAACAAGAAGGTATTTGATCATCCACACTGATTTTGGGGTTAAGCAGTGTATCGTTAGTACAAACTCATGATTATCCATTGGACACTGTAAATTACGTGCTCCCATTGGAACTCATATTTTCAGTGGTGACCAACAAACAGTACTTCTGGCAGGAAGCATTCCAGATATCTGGCAATAAACTTTCCTTGCATGCCTAGCATGATATAGACCAGTGGTGCTTATGGTTTTGATTCTGGGCATGCAAGGAAAGTTTATTGCCAGATCAGGCCCTGCACTGTACTTCTGTGCCAGGATTGGGCTCCAGGGGCCTGCACTGTAGCGCTGTGTAAAGTTTCAGCAGCCGTTTTGTTTTGGAGGTGTTTTAGGCTGTTTCAGTGCCTGAAACGCCAAATCCAAATAGAAAAGGAAGGCTCCAAAGCACCTCTGAAATGAAATGAAGCATCTGAAACATTTCGGAAACGTTCTGGAAAATTTCAGAGTTTTGTAGTCAGGCTTGCAGGGAAACGGATGTATGCTGCTGCAGTGCCTCATAACTCGGCTCTGCAGGGAGCAGAGTTGCATGCTGGGTATCTCTTTGCTGGTGCTGCCCCAGCAATGTGGGGCTGCATGGTGTGGGTAACAGCAGTGAAGAGACCCCCGGTGTGGCTCTCTGCTCCCTGGGAGCCAGATCATGCAGCAGGGCGGTGCTGGTTCCTGCTGCGCAACCTGGCTCCGCAGAGAGCAGAAGCACAGGGCAGGCGGTGGTGGCGAGGAGACCCTGGAGCAGATCTCTGCACCCTGTGGAGTCGGGTTGCATGGCAGGGCAGTGCCAGTCCTGGCACTGGCAAAGAGTAGGGCAGTGCTCCTTGCCACTGCTGCCCACCCCATGCAGCCCCACGTTGCTGAGGCAGCAGGGGGCAGGAAGCAGTGGCAAGGAGACTCCCGCCACAGATCTCTACTCCCTGCGGAGCCGAGTCATACGGCAGGGACCAGCAGACATGCTCACCACTCTGCGTTGCTTCCCTGCCCCGCAACCTGGCATGACGGGGATCGGAGATCCATGTGGAGGTCTCCTCGTCTGCATGACGGGCATGCCCAATCTAGCAGGAACGTGGCTCGTGGGGCTCCCCAGAGATCCTAAGCTGGATGACATGGCACCAGGGACCAGATCTGACCCACTGATTGGGAGCTGAGCATCCCTGATATAAATTACAGCAGTGTGGGGCCATTGGAGAAAAGTATATTTGTAGGCTGTAACACCACTTAAAAATGAATTTCCTGTGTACAAGTTATAACGATACATTGTTAAAATACTGTTGTTTCAATTTCAGCATGAACAAAAATTTTCCTTGTTAAAAAATATGCACTGCAACAACTGCACTTTCCAGTGTAAACATCTGGAAAGAATATATATTATTTGTACTAATGGTTTTATGCTGCATAAGGATCATCAGAAAACACATTCAGTTATGTGGAACAATGCTGTAGCAGTTTGCAGCTTCAAGCCAACTAGTAACTGGAAACATTGATAACCTTACAGTACAACTTTAAAAGTTGGGATGTACCATTGGACTGATATGTTAGAACTTGTTAAAAATAGCATATCCTGTTGTGGAGTACATCCAACAATCTAAAATTAACATCATATCCTGGATATGATACTGCTAGTGGTCACAAGCACCAAATAGTATTCAACACCTCTGTTCAAGGCAAGCCACAACATATGTTTACTTCAAGTACATTATGGGTCTATGCAAGACTATTTTCCTACATAATCTTATTTAAATAGCATCAAAGATATTGTATTATTGGCATTAAAAACAGAGTCCTTTGTAGAGGCATTTAAAATCTTATGGCCCTGTCCTGTTCAGTTAGTGGGAATAGTAGTGGATCCTAATTTAACAGTAATGGCATAGGCACAAAACATGGGTGAGGCTTTTAAGCAGCCTTAATCGCATGTAACAATGTTCAAAATGTGGACAGCTTTCAGTACTTAGTAACTTAAACCAAGGCATTGAATGATGCGATTCATATGGCTTGACATGGGTTGTTCTATACTGGTTGGGATCCTACCTTCTCTCTGCCTTTTTTTTTTAAGGCAGCTAAGCATTTTGGTGTTCTGGGGCAGAAGGCTGTTTTTAAATACATCAAAGTAATGCTCTGGTGGGGAAACAAGAAGAGATACTGTTACAGTTTGGTGGTTGATTGCAGATGATGAGTTTTTAATGCCTGGCTCAGTGACATAAAAGCTGTACGTGTCTTCATTTAGCTATCTTGTGCGTGTGTAATGTATGTATGATATAGATATACACACAATTCTCATATAGGAAGAACATCCTGAAACAGACGAGCGCATTGCTAAGCCAGTGCTATACCTTTAATTTAGTTCCTGTTATCACTAACTTCTGGCATTAAAAGTGAATATATTACCAAATGTATTCATGTTTTATTAGAATGATTATGAAAAACTGCTTCTTAGTTAAGTTTCCTGATTTAAAAAAATTATGGTTTTTAACAAGGTGAAAGATTTCTGTCCAATGCATTTTCAGTTTTTTGACAGAGCTTTAGAGAGTGTGTCTGAGCTAAGTAGTTAAAAAAAAAAAAAAAAAAAAAAAAAAAAAAGTAAGTTCATAAAGTCCTTTTTCATAGTTATTAAAATTCCTGCAAGCACCACATTTGGGGATTTCAAGTATTATAATTTCCAGCCATAGTTTAAGTATCTAATACTTTCCATTAAGCCATATTTTTAAGGGACTAAAACATTGCTAGCCTGAAAAGCTTGGGTTCTACATTTACAATTCACTGACGAAACAAAGAGAGATATTAATATTAGAACAGTGATAAGGGTGCAATGAATAAGATGGAGAGGGTAATTTAGTCAGCAGCCCCACTGCAGAGGCACCTCCATTTGGTGGAGCAAAGAAATTCAGTGGCAGACTCTGCGGTGTTGACAGCAAAGGGAACATTGGTAGATGTGGGTTGTAGAGTACTTGTAGGGTGAAAATAGAATGAAAAACTGTGTGTGAAGTGAGGCTGATCCATGTGAATTTTTCTGAAGTTAGAGCTGTCAGATTTCCATATTGCAGAAAACCATTGCAGAATGGGTTTTGGAAGGTGGGTTCTTTGAATAGTATGCCCTTTTTTTTTTTGCCCATTTATTTTTAGGAAAAAATGAAGTGAGGACTCTTTTAAAGGCTCATCAACTGCAGGGAAGCATCTTAGACTCTCCTTTACATCTGCAGAATATAGAGTTTTGGGGGTGGACGGGAGGGGGAACAAGAACCACCTGGGAATATTGTTCTGATACAAATTATGTGCATCTCTGTGCCATGGTGAAACTGAAATGCTTGGGTTCAGTTCAGTAGACATGAATGACAGTTAAACATGCTTAGGCTTCTGCCCCAATTGGTTATCTCTAGGGGTGCACTGATAGAGAGTTTTTTTTTTTTTTTTTGGGCCGATACCAATGGCTGTTTTTTTTTTTTAAATGAGCTGTATTGGCTGATACTGATCCAATTCCAATAAGCAGCCCCGCAGGATGGAGAGTGGCATCTGGCTGTTAAGTCTGTGGGGGAAGGGATTGGAGGGGGGCAGATCGAGGCCCTCTTGGTAAGGAAGGGGCTGGGGCAAGGGCACGGGATGGAGCTACAGCTTATCTGGGGGGTAACTCCTGCTCCACACCCTGGGAGGGCATGGTGTGGGGGCCGTGTGCCCCCCTGGATCTACGTGCAGGGCAGGGCGGGCTGCCGCTGGGGCTGGGGTAGCACCAGGCTCTTCCTGGCTGAGGCTGGGCTGTGCTCAGGGCAGGCAGTGGGGGTGATCTTGGGATGGGGGCTATGGCAAATTTGGGGGAAGCTGCTGCCCCCCAACCCCCACTACCAGCGCCACCCATCCTGAGTGCAGCCTGGTGTAGTTCCCACACTGGGAAGAGCCTGGCTCATCCTTGGCCCTAGCCCACAGCGGCAGCCCACCCTCACCCTGTGTGCAGATCCAGGGGCAGATGTCCCCCATGCCCTCGTGGGGTGCGTGCAGTGCCAGGAACCACCCCCTTCCCCACGCCCCTTGGATGAGCCACAGCTCCATCCTGTGCCCTTCCCCAGCCCCAGCCACACTCCCTCCTTCACCATGGGGGCCTTGATTTGCCCCCCCCTTGCCCCTTCCCCACAAGAGACTTACCAGCTGGACCTGGCTGCTCTCCATGCTACCAGGCTGCACCTGTGCACGCGGCATTAATTAGCCACATTATTGGCCACATCAGACCGGAAAAAAAAAAAAGCGCCGATTACTCTGAATTTTCCTCATATCGGTGGCAATCTGATGTATTGGTGCACCGCTGGTTACCTGGCCTGGGTTGTAATACTAGATGACTAATAACTGATACCAGGGAAGTAAATGAGGGGACTAAAAAATGTAAGAGATGAGCATGAATTTTAAATGGTAAGACTTGCATTCCCAGGGTGTACTTGGCAACCATTTCCATGACATGCTGGCCCTTATTCTCCTCTCATTCTAGTATAAATTAGGACATTGTCTTTGGAAGTGGGTGGTATTAGGGTGCCAGTCAAAGGATATTATGGTGCATTGGTTTGAAATAGAAGCAGGGTCTGCATTTGCTGTGTTAGCAATTTTCAGGTAGGGCAGAAATGATTTTGGAAGTTTCTGATTCTTGTTTCTGAAGAGCAATTTTAAAACATTACTGTTGTGAAATGGACTCTTGTACACATGATAGGAGTTTAATTACCAAGGTTTTATTCTGTGCCCCCTAAATTGAACTGGCAGGGCATAAAATAAAACCCTGAGGACTAAAGAACTTCAGGTTTTTCATCACGTTACAGTGAGGGGCCCGATCAAGAAAAAAAATATTATTTTTTGCCAGAGCCTGCCTGCTGCGGTCAGGCTGAGCAGGCCCTGAGCTGCCTGGTCCTTCCCTCTCTGCGGCCAGCCGAGTAGGCTGCTAGTGGGTCGGGTGCTGCCGCAGCTTGGAGGCAACACCTGGCTTGATCCAACTCTTCCCTGAGCCTGCCTCCTGGAAGCCCATTAGGCACTGCTCCCTCGGTGAGCTCAGGGAAGAGTTGAATTGAGCCAGGTACTACCTTCAAGCTAGGGCAGCACTCAGCCCACTAGCAGCCTGCCTGGGTGGCCCCAGGGGGCACAACCACTGAAGAGGAAAGGACCAGGGCCCCCATAGCTCAGGGGCTGCTTAGCTTGCTGGCAGCTTGACCCCTGGCTGTGGGAGAGGCAGGCAGGCTCTGTGAAGGAAGGGGGGAAAATTAAAAAAGGATCAGGCTCCTCACCGCTTCTGCCTTCAGCAGGCGCCTGTGGCCAGCAGATGCCTGCTGAAGGGAGAAGCAATGAAGGATCCAATCCTTTTTTTTTCGGGGGAGCCTGCCCGCCTCTCCTACAGCCCCCTGGTAAACTGTCAGATTAAAGGCTGCAGTGTTACAAGTATCAACATTGCAAACTAAACTACATGGGGATGTGGTTTAGTTTGCAGAATTGCAAACTCCTTTGAAACCTCCAAACCTCGTGCATGTGTAAAGTGTGATGCTATTAAGCCACACAAAGGAAACTTCTGTCCTGTGTAGATGCTGATGATAATCACATGTACAAGCACCCAATGAGTCTTTCACCACTTATTCCTTTTCTGACTAAAGATCAATACATTTTTGCTGCCTTTCCAATCATCTGTCTATTCTTCAAAAAACAAAAGAAAAGAAAAAGCACGCGCAACATTAGATCTCTCAAAATATGTGGATTCTTGCAAGGGAATTTTTTGGTTTATTTTTAAATGAGATATTGTGGAAATACTCTTAGCAAAATGGAATATCTTGAGGAAAAAGTTGGGTCTTTTACTTGTTTATCATAGGAGGAAGAAGGATGGATTTGGGGTCAGTCTATAGTTATTCTCAGCTGTGGCCATTGCCCCATGGAAGCCTTGTTTTGAGGATTCCATGCTGCTCTTCCCTTCTTCATAGGCGTGAATTTCACTCAATTACGAGTTATTTACTAAATGTTTCTAAGGAACCTTAGGATTCCTGGATAGAAAGTGCTTTATTGATTCTGCATATTTTAAATTATTTCCCACTATATCCAGGTTCACAGTGAGTGGGTTTTACTGTACAAAGCTCACTAGAGTGCTGACCTTTTTCATTGATAACAGGCACTTCAGTAACCACTTAAATGTTGCTAATCTCCTGACACAGAAAAACCTCCCTATGTTTTAAACCACTTTTGAGTAGTTATTTAAACTGTTGAAAATGCAGGCACTATTGTATCTGCATTTAAAATAGTTCTGAGACTCTGGAGAAGATTTTGCTTTCTTGAAGTCTTTAGCTGCTTAAAAAATAAGACTTGGTTGCTTCTGAGCTGTGTAGGCCTCATTTCCAAATGAGACAGTTATAGGGGTCAGTTTAAATTCAGTGTAAAGCTTTTGGAGGGAGATTCTTGGGACTTTTCTTTCAGAAACATCTTCCATTTACAGTTTAGCTTGTCCAGAAAAAGGTTTGTATTTCATCAGGAACAGGGATCCTCCCATACCCAATTAGTTTTAACACTTCTGTAGGGTTTTCCTTTTGATATGAAAAAAAACCCAACTCGTATACTGTGGTTTTGTTTTGTTTAGTTAGCAACTGCAGCACTGTATGACAAGTTGAGAACACCTCAGTTATGTCTGGTGTGGCATTTTAGGATGCATTGGAAGCAAAAGGCTTGAAAGACACTTGAAAATGCAGGATGGCTTAAGAACTCACCAGCTTTGCTAAATGTAAGCACTGCTGGGAAAAGGCAAACCAGTTAAAGTGTAAGGGGAAGAAAAGCAAAGGGGACTTAGCACTGTTTCTTGTATGTCTAAGAGTTGGATTACTTTTAGCTCATTGTGTGTCTCTGGTCTTCTAACTTCTGAATGTTTTTTTTCTTTATCTGATGCCTTACCAAGTTCTGTGCATCTCTGTGCTTGTCAGAAAGTTAAAATTCCAATTTTAACTATGGGAGATGGCAATCATTAGCAATATTTATTGGCTTTAAACACTTGTCTGTTATCTCAGCACTGTCAGATCCTGCTTTATCATTTAATAGCTCTGCCTCTTTTTTTCTAAAATGGTACTTGCAAAACAATGAAATTTCTCAACTTTGGTAGACATGTAACTGACTGGAGGAGATTTGTATCTGGGGGAGCTGCAGCTTGAGTGATGTTACAAGTCTGTCAGTATGTAGTGAGAACAGCATTAACATGGACATTCATACTAAAAGGTTGTGTGCCTGATTCAGCTGAAGTCTGCTGGGTTAGGTTAAGAGGGCTTTGTAGAGGTCAAAAAAGAAAATTGGAATGGTTGAACCCTCCCCGCCCCCACGTTGATAGTTGTCTTCAGATACCAGATTTTGGTGTCCACATTCTGTACCTTCTTTGTGTACTGGAGGTGTCACCAGTTTAAACAACAATACAGAATGCTGTTGATTTTTTTTTT
>NW_017728992.1:15713990-15721473 GCF_001723915.1 Gavialis gangeticus | reverse complement strand
TTTTTTTTTTTTGGGGGGGGGGGGGAGGCTCTTGGTAGGTTGATTTTAGTTTCATTATTTTTAATGAAATTGGCTGTCAAAAGCTAAGTTGGTTCTATGGTAAACTGTTCAAGGCTGAGTGAATGGGAAAAAATTAATATGCAGTTTTAAAGAAACACGTTTGGCCTGTACTTTTGATTTAAAAAAAACTTCTCAAAGTAAAAAATCATGTGAGCCCAAGAAATTAAATGGGAGCATCAGAAATAAAATAATTAAAATTTAAAAAGCACAGAATTGCTTTTAATAGAGGAGCAAGTAGGATGTAAAACATAGACTAGCTTGAAAAGGAAGTCTATGGAAGAATACATGGACTTTTCTGTAATGCATTTAGTAAGTCAATATCACTTTCTTTTATTTAAAGTTGGTTAGGCTTTGCATTTGTCTCAGGTCACAGAACAGACAGTATTTGCTGGAAATATGTCTGATTACTTTTTCTTTTTCTTAAGCCCAGTAAATCCCTGGAGAAAGCTGCTTTGGGGTTAATTATGTGTGGGGAAGGATAAATTAGCAAATTAGAGAGTTAATGGTAAATTAAAAAGCGACTTGGGTCATGGCAGCTATTTTGTACTGATTTACAGTTTGGGGGTGACAGGCTCTCCCACACTTCTGAGCTCATGGCTGAATGATGTGAAGGCTGAGTGTTGACAGGAGTCAGCTTTTAATGACAACCACTGTAGTGTGGAACAGCCCCTTGGCCACTTTATTAGATTTGTTACTGAAGCCTGGAAGCCCTTATTTTGATGGTGTCTTCATGAGAAATAAATCTGAATTCATTATTTTCATTAAAAACAGGCTTTTATTTAGAAGTAGACAAACAAAGATCTGCAAAAGCTCTTACACCTTTAGTTGCTATGTTTTGCCTGTTTTGTTACTTCCAGGGGTTTTAATTTTCATGGGACACTTCTCCACTGTAAATATGAGTTGTAAAACACCCAACCTTTACAGTCTGTATGCTGTAAAGGATCCCAGGGAAAGAAATGGTAAATCACAATTTGTAGTCAGAAAATATTGTCCTTTGTTTCTACAGAAGCCATAATTACTGGTACTTACTAATGAATAAAGGACATCCCAAAAGGCAAAACTATAGCTATTTTGTTTGTAAATTATGGTGTGTTGGATTTAAACAGTTCTTAGATTTTTGTGTTTTTTAGGAGTGTGTTGGTTTTTTTTTTTTGTTCCCCTGATAGTCATGGAGGAAACCTTGTGATCCTTATAATATTTTTGATCCCCTGGGAGGAAATGTTCTGAACAGTCTGCAACCACTTAGTGCAAAGAACAGGTGTTGAGCATGTAATTGCCCACGTAGTTTGCTAAAAAAGTACCTCTTTCAGCGCCATGTTTTTTCCAGCTGATACAATACCTCTTACATGCAGCACAACACAATGTAGTGCAATTTAACTTAATTGGGGATAACATTTCTCTCTCAATTTAAAAAATACTTTATGGGGAATTGTTTTCTGTATTGGAGTACAGGCAGAGTTTTTTATATATTGTTATAATTCCACATATTTTAGAAATAGCTAAAAAGAAGGTTGAAGTCAATGATCAGGAAGTAAAAAAGAGTAGGGAGATGCATTTGGAGTGAGTCAGTCAAGGGCAAAGGCTTATCAGGGTGTGTGGGAAAGAGATTTGCCACTTCCTTTTCTACAATGAAGAAGGCAGGTATTAATTTGGCATAAAGAAAGTAGTGAGGAGTAGGGAGAGGTGAGCTCAGATGGTCAGCATAAGGGCAAGATGGCTTGGCCGTACTGTATATTGAAGACCTGAAAGGGGTTTGGCATGAATGTTTGAAATGGCGTTTAGTCACTGAAAGTCGCTAAAACTGAGGATGTGACCATCTGCTTGAATGAATTCTGCTAAACTATGAGAAGTAATTATTTTCCCTTTTTCTCTTGTTTTCTTAAGTACTGACCCTGCAAAGGGACCTCCCTCTGAGTCCCCTTGACTTTTTCTAGCACTAGGACATTTGCATGTCTGAATGGGTGATGTTTCTTGTAATACCCGATTTCCCAGAGTGGTCAGATCCACTCCTCCTATGAACTTTGTAAAAGCCTGTCTTTTTTTTCCAACTAAAGGACATATGTATTCATGTGTGTGATTCATATAGTAACTACATCTTGTTTTGTACAGGTGTAACAAAAAGTCACAATAGACGGTGCAACTGTAGTGATAGACACATTGCAGTTGCTATTCAGTCACTATCTATTGGCTTCATGCTTAACAGGAGGTCCAGGCACAGTAATAAAATCTGACTGGGCAGGACCTTGATTTGTGTGGAAGCACTCTTGCCTGTCTATAGTTGTATTTGCTTTAGGTAATACAAAAGTGTCTTGCTTCAGAGAAAGTCCATGTATTGTAACAGTAACAATTAACAATTTTTAAATGAATGTAAGGACAAAATAAAAATAAAAACACTTATTCCTTGGGTCTGGCATAGAAAAGCCCCACGGATGTGATTGCAAGTATTAAAAAGTTAATTAAATATATATTTTGTGATCAGTTTGGACCAAATTCAACTTGCTTTTAATCAGCTGAATCATCTTTAATTCTACACATGAGGTAGGGGAATTTTGGTGTTCAGTATTGTTTTAGTCGGACTCTGTTCCTCACTTTAAAGTGATCTGGAGGAATGTTTTGTGAAATTGTCTCCAGCCAATTCTAGTAAAAGACAGAGCTGCTGTTTTGTTTCCGATGTCAAATTTACAGATACTCCCTGAGATTTTTGTCTGGTGACTATAGTTACTGCTTGCCTTTTATTTTGGAATGTGTAGCAAACTTCTTCATTGCACCATGGTGAAACAAAGTACCATGCTCACACCACACACATGCAAATCCTTTTAAATGAAAGTTTTGTATGTCTTCTGCCACCTATTGGGACTGAAGTTGTGTAAATGTACATGTTGCTGTGGTAACAGAAAGCCAAATTTAATTGAGGGAACATATGCAACATGCTTATTTGTGGCATTTTCTTTTAATATGGCAAACAATTTAAAAAAGAGACAGAGTAAGTTGAGCACCAGAATCAGCTGTTTACTTCAGTAGTTTTAATTGCATTATAATGAAAGAGGTTGCATGGGTAGGGGGTAATCTATGTCATTGCTGGACTCTATTAATCACTTCTTTCACTGAACAGAAAAAGTGACTTCCAGATAATAGAATAACTTTTCTCTTTTATACTACTAGCTGAATCTTATCAGGATGCCAATGCACAATCAGAGTCAACTGTAATTTGTTGTTGTTGCTGTTTTTCAAAATTTTTTTTTAAAAAAGAAACAGAAAAGGCCTGAATAAAACACGGCTTCCCCCGCCCCAAACAAACCCCTTATTTCATTATTTCCAAAACAAAACATTCTTTTTTCTTTCCTCTGAGAAAAGTGTATCATAAACGTATCCGTCCATTTGTTACACTTCTGGTGTATAATTCCATAGGTGACTCATGTTTTTTCCTTGATTTGCCTTTAGATCTTTATATTCTTGGTGCTGACACTCTCTTTTTTTTAACTTTTAATATTCTCTGGCACTTTTTTTTGACATTCAAACCCAAATGCTGAAAGAAGACTTGCTCTTGTGGCCAAACAACTCAGATGCTCCCATTTCAACAGTATGTTCACAAAGTCAAAAAGTAAATTTGGCATAAATATGGTGTGCACATTCTCTGACCATTTCAGTCCTTTGAAAGATGAGCTTAAAAGAATGTCAGAGATTTGTGGGAAGAAAAGTTGTTTTCCTAGGGTACCCTGCCCCATCTAAATTACCCTTTCAATGATTGGGTAGTTTTTGTCAAATGTTATCTTTTGTGGTAGTTGTGTTACCCCTGACTGCAGAACAAACTTATTTATTTGTCTGTATTCTACCTGTTTCTTTTGTCTGCTGAGTGTAGCATAGGTGAGGCAAGGCTGTATTACTGTAGTATTATACAATAACTATATTATTGCAATTGTATTTGTTAATGTCTTCAAACTACTCTCCCAATCATCGTTGTTGTGAATCTGAATTTAGAAGCTTAGTTCAGAGTGTTCATTAGGAGCTTTCATTGCCTGACATAAACAGCCCCAAACTAGTATTGCAGGAACTCAGGGCTGAAACTGCTACTCCACAGAACTGTTCCCATGGACTAGAGAACAGCCCATGGCCGGCAGGACATGGTAGGAATAAAACAGGAAAAAGTAACACGTCCGTAGCAGCCATGGACAACTAGTTCCCTACTAAACATATGGTGTGCACAAGTGGGGTGAGGGTGTATAACAATCTTAATCTATTTCATGCAACATTCAGATGTAATAGTATCAATGATAAATGTATCTTGGTTATTGAGTTGTGTAGCAAGTTAAAGCAGATAAAAGATTGCCTGAATCTGAAATTTGTTAAATTAATTTATAATAAAGAGGATTAAAAACAATGTCTGGTTATACTCAACCAGATATGAAGAACACTTTTCTTGGACGCATGTATATGCAGCTTGTGGACATATGACAATTTTGAATATGCAGTAGATAGATAGGATATTCTAGAAGCGGACATAGTATAAAATATCCCTTTATATTGTAATAACTTGTTCTGTGTTTGGAGGGTGTACAAGGAAAATGATACATTGTGTCAAAATCATACAGTGCTGTGGTGGGCTGTCAGAGACATCCATCTAGTCAGTGTCAAGGCTCATCTGTTTTAGATTTAAGGTAATAATCACTTGAAGGGGATTTTCAGAGTTGCATGCCCAGCATCTATTGACTTTTATTAGGCTTCTAAATACTCATTGGATCTTTGAAAAGCTTGCTTGGCTGTCCATTGTGAACTCTTTTAAACTGTTTATATTTTTGAGAGTGTTTTATCCTAAATGTTATGAATGTTCTTCAAAAGTGGTTTGCACTGTACTCAGCTGCTGATTCTCAGCTGTGAGTAAAGTTCAGGCATATAAACATTGGGAATTTATACTGTCTATATTTCAGTCAATCACACTGATGATGAGGGGGGTGGGAAAATGGATGGGATAGAGGGAGACTAGAATATGCAGCTATACGTGTGCTGTTTTTCTTGACCATGTAGAGAAACTCCACTTTTCTTCAGATGAACTTGGGTGGATGTGTTTATATATCATTTACTTTGGCCTAACTCTTCCAGCAGTAAGGACTGTTAGTTTCTATTTAAAAAAAATCCTTGTTTATGACTTTGGAAAAACAGTTTTACAGTCACCATTATCTTTTTCTTTTTCTTTTGTATTCTGATGATCTTTGGGACTTTTTGTTGATTTGAAGCTGACCATATATGTATTTTGTATAAATGGACATGATTTGAATCTACTATTTGTCTTTTACTTGCAATTAAGAAAATAATCCTAACAGTAAAATAGAGGAGTACAGTATGACATTTGACAGAGGAAGAGTGCCTTATTTAATGTGAGACCCCCCCCAAACTAGATGTATAAAAAAAAATCAGCACATTGCCAGATCAGAATAAAAGGTTTACATGTAAGGCCTGTTGCTTTCAGAAAACAATAGGATTTTTGCCACTGCTACTTAGGTCAGAACTTGCAATTATGGTGTGAAGTCAGTTTATGCATTTTAATAGGCCAAGTGTAGTAGTATGTGGGTTTTTTTTCCCTTCCAGCTTTTTCTGTCTGGGTAGCAGTGAGCTAGAGATGCATAGTTTGAGTGTTGTGATGGCACAGATTGCTTGGTGCATAAGGCTTATGGAAGCCCTACGAATAGGAATACATTTTATTGTCACTCCATGATGATCACTACAAAAGAGCCAGGAATACCTTAGCTACATGACCTACAGAAAGGGAACATGAGCTGTTTCCACACTTCATGGTTACGTTGATGGTTCTGAAATGGTTTGATTTAATATTACCTCCGTAAGCCCATCTGTACTTCTTGGTTTTTTATGAGATTGTAAGTTTTGAAAGACTTTTGGGAGAAGGGAGTTTGTAGAGTCCAGGACGAAGAAAATTCAGCTTGTTCCCCCCAAACAGTCAAATGCTGTTATAGTACTTAGTTATACTAACTGTTATCATTTGCTGTAGTGCCAGAAATTTAAACACTGATGGTGTTAAATGGACATGGGCCATATTTTGCCCACCCCTCATCTATACCCATCTCCCAGACCCAGTCCACCAGGCACTTTCATAGGACACCCCCCAAGAACTGACCTCCGCCCAGCCCTTCTACCCACGAGGGTGAGAGTGAGGCTTCCACGTGTACAAACCCACCCCCCACAACATACTCCACTGGGTCTTGCTCCTACCCTCATGGGCAGAAGGGTTTTGCCCAGACAGCAGCTTCTGCATGGGGCTCCTGCTGTAGTCAGAACATGCTTGTTCGGGACAGCATGCAGGGAAGCGGTGGGGCTGGTGGGAGGGGGTGGAAGATGGAGCGCAGTGTGGAGCCTGCGCTCAAAGGGGCAGCTGGAGTGCGGAGCTCAACTGGGCAGGGTGTGAGGGTGGGGGATGTAGGAACCCCCCTGGCGTGCAGCACGAGCTGCTGCTGCCACCAGCAGCAGCAGATGGGAAGGTCAGGACACTCGTGCCTGATGCAGGCACAGCTCCAGCCAGTGCTGCGTGGTGGGAAGGAGCTGAGTCTGCCTTATTGCCAGGGCTCCATGCCACATGCCTGCAGCTCCAGCACTCGCAGCAGGGGAAGCCCTGCGGTGGAGCCTGTTGCTTGCCCCACAGGGAGCAAACAGCTGCAGTCCCCCAGGGCATTGGGAATAACCCCCCTCCCTGTCCCCTCTGCCTCAGGCCATGGTGGCCCACCACTGCAGCAACGATGGGGGAGTGCTTGGCAGACCGGGCTCAGATTCCTGCTGGTGGGACATAAAGGTGGGAATTAAACCCCTCTCTGGCTAGACCCCTGCCCCTGCCTTTCCCTGTTCCAGCTGGGTAGCAGTGGCGGGGCCAGCCCTGCTCTGCTGGAGCAGAGCCTAGCCCAGATAGCATACCGGGATGCTGGGGGACTCTGGTTTATGTTAAACCAGGAAGGGGTCTGGGACACACGTTGCATAAACCAGTTTGAGCCAAATCAGTTAAGTCTGATACAGGTTTCCCTCGCTTTATGCTGTACATGAGTTCCTGGAAAATGGCAGATAACTTGAATTCACGTTAAGGGAACCCACTTTACAATGTAACAAATAGAGATATGTTCCAAGACCTTGACTGTACTGATCCCCAGACCCATTTCTATTACAAGACAATTTTGGTATTCACCAACAGCAGACAGTCCACACCGTACTACATTCAGCCTGGTTTATCTCAAACTGCTTTCAGCCATTTTCGAACTGGTTTATGTGCACTGAACATCTGTTCTGTTACAGGTTTAAACCAGTTTCTGATCCCTTCAACTGGTTTGTGTGTAATGTCTGTCCCTGGCCCTCCCTCTCTTTCCCTCTTGTCCCTCCCTGTTCTGCTCCCTGAGAGGGGTCCCCACCCCTTTGGAAGGGTCCCCAAGGA
>NW_017728992.1:15704965-15708990 GCF_001723915.1 Gavialis gangeticus | reverse complement strand
TAATGTCTGTCCCTGGCCCAGGAAAGAGGTTGTAGGTCCTGTAACCAGTTTCTTTTTTTTTTGGCTTGTACACAAACTGTCACTCTCTACCTGTAATGTAACTAGGTGCAAGTGAGGGGGCACTCACTGCAGGTGTCAAGTTAGGAGGAGCACCAGAATTGTCCCCCAATCCCTTGGAGTCCACACCCTTTCAGCAAGAGCAGCCCCATAGCTTACTTGTGCTGGCAACTCCAAAACAGTTTCTGGCTGTGGCAGGCACAGCAGGGGCAACAGTGCAGCTGGGGATTACGTAAGAGTTTCTTGCATGGGTAAGACTGCTAAGTCCTCTTCCCTGCCCCTGCTCTTGGAACTCATGCCCCCTTTCCCTCTGCAGGGTTTGCCCAGTGTGCCAATTCTGTGTGGTACTCCTCTGCACCCTACATTTGAACTTGGCTAGTGTACTGTGTCCAGATCTTAAGGTATAGACGGATGGCACGAGTCTAGAGGAGAGCATAAAAGAAAGCTTTAGAAAACCTGATGAATTTGATTTTGATTAGTTGTTATAAAGAGGGCTGTGATCAATTATTTTTCATGTCCACCAAGAGTAGCGTGATAAGCAGTTGGCTTAATTTGGAACAAAGGATATTTAGGTTTGAAGTTAGGAAGACTTTTTTTTTTTTCCTATCACTATAAGGATAGTCTCTTAAAGCAGTCTCCATTTTTTGGAAATAAAAAGGGACAATGTGAGTCTTTGAATACAATTTTTAACATTAAAAGAACAACTAGTCCTGTGTTCAATGCTCAGTATAGGAGAGTGAAATTAAATTGCAGTACAGAAACTGGAAAATGGCAAACTGAGGCTGAAAATAATGGCTCTCTGGATCTTGAGTGGGGAGCCAGGCCGGAAAAATAGTATAGGCAGGTAAAGAGCATACCTGACTCTTATCTTTTGCTATGCCAGATGACACTTTGGTTTCACCATCTGGTTTGCACTAGAGATGGCACATGATATTAGAAAGGGAGGTACAGCAGCAGCAGTTTGCAGCGGTTCCATCAAATCTAAGTACTCTTCACATGCTATCAATAGGAGATCTTCATGAATACTTAATTTTGCTTCCAGTCTACAATTTTTCAACACAGTATTTCTCCCATTTAGGAAGAATTTTCAAGAATTTCTTCTGTGCCTAAAATGTTCCATCTTCAAGACGTTGGTCTGAATCAGGCAGAGCAGGGACTTGAAGCTTGGCCTCCCACATCCAAGGTGAGTGCCCAGTTACTAATCTCTTCGCTACGTGTTGTGCATTGGGGGTGGGGTACCAGAGGGAGTCTGTCTGGTTCTTGCCGCTCCCCCAAATATTTTTTATTGAGCTTAGTTTTGTTCTGATGCAAGTTAGAAATGACTCTAACATTGCAAAAGGTTTTTATTGATCAGGAAATGCATTTCTTACCTTGCTGTAATCCGTGGTTTCTTTTTTTCTTCTAACGTATGTGGTACTTTGGGAACACACATCAGAAACCTTGGAATTACAGGAGTGTTTTAGCAGCCCTCCCCCAAACCCACAACTTTGATAACCTTGGTTTTACTTACTTACCAGCTTGTATTATGACTGTAAGTTCTTTGTAGGATACAGAAGGTAATTTGTTGCTAGACAAGAAAAAACTTGCAACGGCTGATGTCTCTTCTCATTATAGGACATGCATGGTTCTTTTATTATTTTAGTGCCAAGAGTTAACTGCAGCTCTTCATTATAATACTACAATTTCTGCATCTCTGTGTTTACAGTGCTAGGACTCCATCACATATGCTACTTATGCTTATACCTGTTGGCATCTGTCTTGCTTCCACATTGTTAGTTCTAAAATTGCGAACTGTGTTGCTTACACCTTAAATTAGTATCAGCAAGGAGCACAGTGTAGGTGATGCTGAATATTATGCATGCAAATTTAAAATATTTAATACTATGCTGCCACGTGGGATGAGTTGCTATGTAATTATCAGAGAATTTATTTTGATGCAGGCAGGTTTTAATTCATTTGAAAATGGGCCTCCAAAGGTAAGTTTCCTATGTATACAATCCTTACTTATGAGAAAATGTGGGTCCTTTATTTTGTGATCCTTACACAAATAACCCTTTTAGTTGTTTGGTTCGAAATCACAGTTCTGGCCTTTGGTCATTGGACTGATCTCAGAGAAGTACATTCACGTCTTGGGACAAGTAGAGAATGTCTTGGATTAGTCACCAGTGATAGCCTCTGACCAATGTGGTATTGAATAGTGTGAATGGCCCTGATTATGAATTCAGAAAGGTTCAGGAGAAAATAGAGGAATCTGCTTATTTTATTATCCAACTGGCCCACATGTTGAGTTGGAGCTAAATGTACCAGCTGATGATAGCGCTAAGTCAACCCTTTAATGGATCCATCAAAGTTAGTTATGGAGCCAGACTAGAAAAAAAGATAAAACAGCAACTTCTTAGTGTTATCTGTGTGAAACAGTGTTTGAATTTTTCACCCCGCTGCTATTTCACAGGCTATTAAGATTCTCTTAAAAAAAAAATCCTCAAACTACTGTATATACTGTATTAAAGTAATTGTGTCCTTTGGTTCAGCCACAGCAAATGGTTCAATTACACTGGCTTAAAATCTATTTCATGTGAACTGAAATTTAGATCAGCTTCACTCTTTTTTTTTTTTTTTAATCCTACATCATATGCCCTGTGAATTGAACACTGCCAGATTTCAAGTTCATTCCTTTGGTTGTACAAATCATGAACAAGAGATCTGCATTTTTTGGTAGTCTCCTTATTTTGTTTTTTCTCACCAAGTGCCACATCTTTTTAGTCTTTTTTTTATTTTTATCTTTCATGCCCTGTCTGGCATCTGGACTCTCCACTTTCCTGGGCAGGGCCTGTCCCCTTGTTGTTTACCCGCACAGTGTCTACCATTGCAGGTCCTTGAGCATTGATTGATGTTTCTATTTTTATTATATAAAAAAAAAAAAAAATGGCAATCATGCATGCACACCTACCTACCTACCTGTTAAACAATTTAAGATTTCATGTTCAAGTACCCAAATCTTAGGAAATACCAGAATTATGATAACTTATGTAAATTTAACATAGCACCCGTGCATAAAATCTAAAAGCATGACCACATACTTCTATTTTCCACAGTGGCTAGGGACAGAATTTACACGTAAACCAGTTTAAGTGATTAGGAACTGATTTAAATCTGTAACAGAATAGAACTTCAGTACACTTAAACCACTTTCAAAATAGTTGAAACTGGTTTAAAATACACCTGGATGGACATAGTATGGGATTTAACTGATGTAGTTCAGACCGGTTTACAGTACTTCGGTTGCAGATTCCCTCCCAACTCAATTTAACTCAGTCCCCTAGTATCCCAGAATGATGTATAGCCCTAGGCTGTGCTCTCTGCTCCAGCAGAGCAGGGCCTGGCTCCCAGATGGGGTGGGAGGGAATAAAGCTTCCACTGCAGGCTTCCCCCCCATGTTGGGTACAACCTGGATGGAGGTCTGGAACTGGGGGCAGGGGGGGTGTTTCCTCTCCCCCACCCCCTCCTCAGCTGGCCTGCCAGCTGGGGAAAACATGTAGCTGGGTGATTGGCCTGGCTCCCCACTCAGGTTAGGGGTGTAAACACCCCACTGCAAGCTCCACCCCTGTGCCAGGCACAGCTAGGTTGGCAGGGCTAGAATGGAGAGAGGGAGAGGGTGACCTGCTTTTTCCTTGCCAAATCCCTTCTCAGCCTCCCCCATCTGGCTGTGCTTGGCACCAGGGGGCTGCCCACAGTGGGAGCCATTTTACCTCCCACACTCTTCTTAGCCATCCTGGTGGCTGAGGAGGGGGTGACTGACCTGGCTCTGGGTGTGGGGGGGTTGAGAGGGAGCCTGCTGGGAGCTTCCCTCTTCACTGCTTACCCCCATGCTAGGGAGACACCAACTGGGGATTTAGTGTAGGGTTGGGGGGATTCACCCACACACCCTTCTGAGCTGGCCTGGACATAGGAGGGGGCATGGCTAGGGG
>NW_017728992.1:15702991-15704650 GCF_001723915.1 Gavialis gangeticus | reverse complement strand
GGGGGGGGCAGGGACAGGGAGGAAGGGAGAAATGCCTTGCTAGCAGCTTCCTCCCTTTCCTGGCACCAGGGAGACCCAGGATGGGGGCCCAGTGTGGGGGAGGTTCCCCCCATCCTCAGCTGGCTGGAGGCTGAGGAGGGGGCACGGCTGGGGGAATCTCCCATCTCCTCACTGTCTGCAGTGGCTGGCAGGCTAGGAGGCATGCTCTAGCATCCCCACCTGTCTCCTGGTATGGGCCACTGCAGGGATCTGGCTGCTTTTCTGGTTTGAAAAATGAATATCAATTCACTTTTTTTTTATTGGTTCAATCTATGCAGTTTAAAGAAACCTGTAAAGATTGAAATCATTCAGCTTTGGGCTTTTTGACTGTCTGTGCTTAGCCCTTCTCTTTCAGTGCAAGGAATTGAAGCTGACAGTGCTCTTTAGGTGGGCCAGTTCCTTAGTTTTCCTTTCCCACATTCAGTGTGTGGCTGTAGACCTGATTTTGCTGCATAACATTTGAGTCCTATGCTAAAAAGAGACTAATTTTAAATTTTGCACAAAGCTTGTATCATTACAGCATGCAAGTGCTTTGTAACATTCCTGACTGTATTTTCACAATACTTCTGTGATGTTACTAGTTAATATTAACTCCCCATCTGTAGAAAGAGGACTAGGTACTGAGAGATTAATGTGAAAAGAACCTGATTTTCAGAGCAGTTGGCATTTATATATCACTTTAGACATTCAAAACATCATTCACACTAGCTTCTATTTTTGCCCCAAGTGCCCAGCATTTCTGCAAACTAGTCGGACACCAGTCAGGCACCTGGAAAATGAGATGCAAGTGACAAGTTTGATTTAAGTGACTTACTTGGTATTGCTTTGGAACTTGTAGTAGAGATGGTGATAGTGGTTGGTTCTCTAGAGTCCCATTCAAAGCTTAAGCCCTGAGATTCTTTTTGATAGTTCTCTGCCTCAGTCTCTACAGCACTAACTTGGGCACCCAACCCAAATTCTTCCCCAAAGCAGGTCCATCCTGTGCACTGAACAGGACCTTCATGCAGTGGGAGACAATGTTTTCTCATATACCTTATACACCCTTTTCCAAAAATTGACTGCTAGAAATTGGGGTGCACACTTTAAGTGAGGAAATACAGTAGCAACACCTCTGCAGAAGAGGACATTCTGGCAGGGGAAAGGGAATGTAACGTAAATTTCTTATTTGGGTATGTCACGTCTGAGACAAAATACAGTAGTAAATGGCAAGACGGGTTTCCCTTGCCAGCTGCTGGGGTTAGGTTCCTGAAAGTTCCTGTCGGTGGTAGAAAGGTGGTTGTCAAGACAAAAGGTTTATAGGAAAAATGGCAGGTGGCGGGTTGATGCACAGCCACAGAAAACCGTGGTTACTCAAATGTATACTGTGGTAGCCAAAATGGTATATAGAATATTAAGTGTGGATACACAAAACTGTGGTTGGCAAGGGAAACCTGTGCCAAATTTAACACTTCTATTAAAAATGGTGGCTGTATCTTAAAAAAGTCACCCACATTGTATTAATGAGAGAAGAAACATGTTTTTAACATGGTTTTCACAGTTGCTAGAAATGGCTAAAATTTATTTTGGCTGAAACTCCTTGCCCCCTGCCCACTCTCCATCTATTCCCTCTCTTCCCCCTGC
>NW_017728992.1:15690782-15697991 GCF_001723915.1 Gavialis gangeticus | reverse complement strand
TGTTAAATGTTTTAGTCAGAAGTTGCAAGCAGCTAGAAATGGTGATGGACAATTGGAAGCAGCCTTGGGCAAACTTAGTAATAAGTGGTGCTATCAGCTTTGTCTATAACAATATGAATGATCCTTCTGCTCTTTCTCTGCACTTGATGTGGCTAGAGCAGTGAGGAGAGTACAGAGAAGGCTGGACAGCATTTCCCTTTTGAGAAGAAGAAATGTGGATGTTAAATTTGAGAAGGAAGAGAGATGGATAGGGAGGTGGAGAGAGGGAAGTGAAAATCGGGAAAGAGCAGAGGGTGATGCAGGAAGAAAAAAGAGCAAAGTGAAAGAAATAGGGAAGGAAATGAAACAAAAAGAAAGGAAGGAGAAGAAACCTAGATGTACTTCTTATGCTTTGCTTAATTTACTATGAGGGAGAATGCAGTAATTAGCAAATTTCAAGTTACATATTCAAATACCAAAATTGGCAGAATTCTCCAAACTCTCTTACAACAGTTTCTGGCTAACAGGACTTCCACACAGGGCCAGGGACTAGGAAACACAAAGGTCACAATATCATATTTACTGCATACTTATCTAAAAGGGTGTTAAACACTAGGGTTGTTTAGTCTCTTATTTTGCCTTGTATTGAGGGTCAGACTGTTCCTTACCATCATCCATGTTTAAGCGGAGTGGGAGGGGCGACATGAAGCTGTTTTACCCAAGGACTGGTTCTAGGAGAGATTGTGCTTAGTGATTTCTTCAGCTGTCTGATGTGCAGGGAAGGGTGGGGAACATGTGGTGCTCCACTAAATCTTTTTCTTAGGCCATAATTCCTAAGTCAAAAGGAGCTCTACAACTTAACACTTTTGTACAGAGAACTGCAGGTAGTATCAATGCATTTTTTTTAAACTGCTTGCATTGGATGCATCTTTCCATCTGTATGCTATGTTGGTTAACATTATTCATCTTTTCTTTTGAATTGGAGTGTGTTTATCACAGCAGTAGTTTTCAACCATTTTTCATTTGCAGACCCCTAAAAAAAATTTTTGAATGGAGGTGCGAACCTATTTGAATTGTAAGTGTAGTTATTCATATGCTTTTAATTAATTGTAGTCCTCTTTTGTGGACCCCTTAAACATAGTCTGTGGGCCACCACTCTTTGAGGTAACATCATCCTGGTTTTGGTTAACATTGGGCGCATCTACACAAGATGCTATGTTACTGTAGCGATGAGCTACAGACACTTAGCGTCAGCGGGCACAAACCGTGATGCTGATGCTACTGTGCAGTGGCAATGAGCTAATGAGTTAGGCTCCAGGAGCAGCGAGAGACATGTGGGTGAAAGCCCGCTGCACCCCAACTCCCTCAAAGCTCCCTGCCAACCCCCCACACAGCCAGAGGTAAGTGGGGCCTGTGGTGGGAGGGGGCTAACCCCTGGAGAGTGGGAGGAGGCAGCTGAGTGGGAGTTGGGCTGGGTCTCACCCCTCCCAGGCCCCTACTTCACCCAGCCTCTGAGAGAGCCACGTGACCAGGCTGCGCAAACAGGTGCATTTGTCTGCCAGTGTGTGAGTTAGCATGGAGTTAGTGCAGGAGGGTGTGTGGGAGGGTCTGAGGCCATGCCTGTGAGCCCCCTAGGGTAGGCGGACTCAGGCCCAGCCCGCCTACCAGCAGCATGCCGTGGATAGGTATGCACTGCACCCCGAGGGTCCCCTGGGGGGTCTATAGCCCCTCCCCCCCAGCACCTCAGAGACGGCCACCCAGACGGAGACCATGGTTCTGGGCTCCACACAGATGGAGCCCCTGGCTCTCGGCTGTGGGGGCTGCCTGTCCCTTTTTCAGGCTCTGGGGCCTGGGAGCATGGCTACCTCCCCTTGTGGGGTCTCCTCCCTTTTGGGGTCTCTGGCATGCAAGCTGGAGGAGCTCCAGGCCACAGTACAGAGACTGTGTGCCATTGGGGACTGTGAGCAGGAGATAGACTCCTACTGCCAGGCCCTTCTGCCCCGGGAGACGGAGGGTAGACTGCGGTCTCCCTCCAAGACAAGGGAGGACCCTGGGACCTTCCATTCTGTCCAGTCAAGGGGATGGACCAAGGTGGTCAAAGGCCCTAAGGCCTGCCGCACCAAGGTCCTTGCCCTGCCGGAGCTTAGCAACAGGTATGAACCTCTTGCAGCCCCAGCAGAACCTGCTGAGTTACCAGCTCCTGCAGGCAACACAGGCACTACTGCAGCTACTGCCCCTGCTCTCCTGAAGACAAAACGTAAAGTGTTTGTTGTGGGAGACTCTATCCTGAGGGGGACTGAGGGGGTAATTTGCCACCCCGACCCCTTACCCCAGGAAGTCTGCTCCTTCCCAGGCGCCCGCATCCGAGACATTGCAGAGAAGATCCCTAAGGTCCTCCAGCCCACAGACCACTATTCCATTCTCCTTATTTATGTGGGCACCAATGACATGGCTCGGAGCGCTCCCAGCCAGGTCATGAGGTGCTACAGGGATTTGGGAGCAGGGCTAAAGGGTGTGGGGGCACAGGTGGTGTTCTCTTTGATCCTCTCAGTCTTGGGGTATGGGTTGAGGAGGGAGAGGAGGATCCAGGTAATTAACCAAAGACTGCGGTGCTGGTGTCATCAGGAAGGCTTTGGCTTCCATGACCACAGCCCACTCTTTGGTGAGAGAGGCAGTGAGCTGCTGGGAAGAGATGGCCTCCACCTTTCTCTGCTGGGGAGGAGGCTCTTTTCAGCCAGACTGGCTGACCTGCTCCACCGGGCTTTAAGCCCACTGGGGGGTGGGGGGCTACCACCACTGGTGGCCCACTGAGCAACCCTTGCAAAGCCAGCAGGCCAAGGCACTTAAGGGAGCGCACCCCTGCCCCAGCCCTGGTACAATCTGTGGGCAAGGCAAGAGCCCCCAAGGGGACACTTGCCTGCCTGTACACAAATGCCAGGAGCTTGGGGAATGAGTAGGAGAAACTCGCCCTCCTGCTTTATATACATAATTACGATGTCATAGGGATAACGGGTACCTGGTGGGACTCCAACCATGACTGGACCATGAGTATAGATGGCTATACCCTGTACAGGAGAGATCAAGTAGATAAAAGGGGCGGAGGTATAGCTTTCTATGTTAAGGAAAGCTGTGTGTCCCTGCAAGCTGATGTTGCTGACCAGGGTGGATGACTAGAGACCCTCTGGGTTAAAATCCATGGGGAACACGGCACAGGGACACAATGGTGGGAGTCTACTACAGACCTCCCACCCGAAGTCAAGAGCTTGACCAGGAGTTCACCTGGGAACTGGCTGAGGCTGCGTGCTCCAGGACCATGGTTGTTGTGGGTGACTTCAGTTACCCAGACATCTTGTAGGAGGATCACTATGCAAAATCCAAGCAGTCACAAAGCTTCCTATCATGCATGGATGACCTCTATGTGACTCAAGAAGTCTCTGGGCCAACGAGAGGTAAAGCGCTGCTCAACCTGGTACTGGCTACTGGGGATGACTTAATCGACAGCTTAGTGATCGATGGGCAGCTGGATGATGGTGACCATGAACTGATCACCTTCACCATTCTCCCTAAAGCTGGCAAGTCAGTCAGCAACACAGAAGTCCTTGGCATGGATCTTTGAGAACTCCTGGCGCTCTGGTGCAGTGCCCAAAGACTGGAAGAAGGCCAATGTGGTGCCTATCTTCAAGCAAGGGAGGAGAGTGGATCCAGCTAACTATAGGCCCGTCAGCCTGACCTCTATCCCAGGGAAGATCTTAGAAAAGTTTATTAAAGAGACCATCCTTAATGGACTGGCCAACGCCAACATCTTGAGGGATAGCCAGCACAGGTTTGTTGCAGGTAGGTCTTGCTTGACCAATCTCATTTCCTTCTATGACCAGGTGACCTATCACCTGGACAAGGGAGAAGAGATTGATGTCATATATCTTGACTTCAAAAAAGCCTTTGATCTGGTATCCATGATCACCTCTTTGCGAAACTGGTCAATTGTAGCCTTGGGTTCACCACGATCCGCTGGCTGGGAAATTGGCTCCATGGTCAGACCCAGAGGGTGGTAATTCATGGAAGTCAATTGTCATGGTGCCCTGTAACCAGTGGGGTCCCCCAAGGCTCTCTCCTTGGACCCATATTGTTCAACATCTTCATTAATGATGTGGACATTGGAGTCAGGAGTGGACTGGACAAGTTTGCCGATGACACCAAACTTTGGGGCAAAGCATCCACACCAGATGATAGGAGGGCGATCCAGGCTGACCTGGACAGGATCAGCAAATGGGCAGATGAGAATCTGATGGTGTTGAACACTGAAAAATGCAAGGTTCTCCACCTCGGGAGGAAAAACCTGCAGCATCCTTATAGGCTCGGCAGTCTACGCTGGCTAGCGCTACAGAAGAAGGAGACTTGGGGGTCATGATTGACCACAACATGAACATGAGCCTACAATGTGATGCTGCAGCTAGTAAAGTGACCAAAACACTGGCTTGCATCCATAGATGCTTCTCAAGCAAATCCCAGGATGTCCTTCTTCCCTTGGACTCGGCCTTGGTGAGGCCGCAGCTGGAGTACTGCGTCCAGTTTTGGGCTCCACAATTCAAAAAGGATGTGGAGAAGCTTGAGAGAGTGCACAGAAGAGCCACGTGCATGATCAGAAGTCAGGAAAACAGACCTTATGATGACAGGCTGAGAGCCATGGGGCTCTTTGTGCTTTTTCCAGGCTAGGCTCAGGGATGATCTGGTGGCCACCTATAAGCTTATCAGGGGTGACCACCAGGATCTGGGGGAACATTTGTTCACCAGAGCGCCCCAAGGGATGACTAGGCTGAACGGTTATAAACTACTGCAAGACCGTTTCAGGCTGGACATAAGGAAGAATTTCTTTCCTGTCCGAGCCCCCAAGGTCTGGAACATCTGCCATTGGAGGTGGTTCAAGCACCTATGTTGATCGCCTTCAGGAGTAAATTGGATGCTTACCTTGCTGGGATCCTAGGACCCCAGCTGTCTTCCTGCCCTTAGGGCAGGGGGCTGAACTCGATGATCTTCCGAGGTCCTTTCCAGCCCTAATGTTTATGAAGTCTGTGAAATAATGTGCAGTAGCTTGTTGGTACTGTGGGGTAGGGCTGGAAACAACCTGTGAGCTGCTGGGACTGTGCACTAACGGTGGTTACTGCTCAATCACTTAGTACTTGCTAAGGGGGCACATGTAGACATGCCCACTGACGGCAGAATTTTTTTCACTTGGTGGAATAGTTTGGGACTGTTTTTGAGCTATTTGACTGAAGTGTCGCAGTAGTTTTATCATCTCCTTTGGGCACAATTCTGTTCCTATAATAGGGACATTTGCACATCCAGAGAGGGTAATAGAATCACGCCTACAGTTTAGTCAAACAACACAGTCTGGATTCAAATCCACCTATTAGGTGCATAAATGGATTTGGTTGGCGAATACAGTTCTATTTTGCCAGAATAACAGTTTTTGCAAAAAGTGGGTAGGTCCTTCTCCAACATTTTCTTTTGACTCATTCTTATGGATCAGATGATAGTGATGAATTTGTACATGGATTAATACATTTTTTTTCAAGATTTTGAACTGGGTGGAATAATCTCATTTGGGCACCTAAATTCACTTAGATGCCTAATAAGTGGAACAGGTTCTAGCACTTAAAGTTATTCTCAAGTTGCTCTTTTGTCATCTTCTAAGTAGAACAGTATTCTGCCCTGACTGCTCCTGAATCTTTTGTGTGAATTGGGACTGAGTTACCTTTGTGAAAGATGAAGCAGCCTTCTTTCCTGGCTTAGACCACCAATTCTGTGGTCCAGTATGGAGGGTGGACAGGCTTTAGGTCTGTTTCTTTCCTCCTACCCATTTGTATTCTCACTGGCTGTAGGTGGAAGCAGTCCCTGAACTTCTTGGAGTCCCAAGTTGTCCCTCCCTATTGTGCTGGCCTGTGTAGGGGCACACAGAGAAAGCAGCTCCTTTAAAGCCTTTCTCTTGAACCCTGCTTCCCCTTGTCAGACATGGTTTTACCCTGTTTGATTTCATTTGGGAAGACAGAGTAGAAAATGCTTTGAAAGCAGTAGTGGTGTGAATGAGTGGGTGGAAAGGACTTGTTCCTTTTTAGATAAATTGGAAGTTTAAAATAATACAAATCCTTTGGAGACATGAGTTTGTCTCCTCTAGGACTGTGGAGTGAGAGGAAAAGTGTCTGAAAAACTATTACAAGGGTCACTCAAATTGGAGTAAAGGGGAAGAATATCACTATCTTTTGGCCTGAAGTCACAGGCCAAAATGCACTAATATTCAAAACACAGGAACTTGTTTTCTTCTTTCAAATATATAAAAGAATAAAATCATTGTGAAACTTAGAATATGATTTATCTTAAAAGTTTTGTAAGCTGGTGGGACCTGCAGCTGTATAACATTTATATAATGTCACCTATCTGTTGTGAGAAAATAATACCTCTAAAAATACCCTCAGTCCTTATTGGGCCTGCAGTGATTGTCTGATGAAGAAATAAATGCTCGAGTCTTGACATTTGAGTTTGGGTTGGGTACAGAGCATCTGACTTCCAATATTTGCATTTGTACATAGAATTTAAATGTATATAATTATTTAAAAAAAACAACAGAATGTATACATTTGGGGAAGAGGGCTTTAATTAAGTCCCCCACTCCAAGATACGAGCTCTTGATTTCAGTGAGAGTTGCTTGTATTTTGTATAAGAAACATCACAGATGGAAAATGTCATTTCCTACATAGAGGCTTCATCTGGTTTATAAGCCACTGAAGTTCAGTAATCTGATTTTAATTTTTTTATGCCTTATTTAAAAAAAAAAATATCTGGGACTTATGACTGGTACTGTGATAGTGATATCTGAATACATCACCATCTATAATGCATTCATCCTGTCAGCACCCCGATAAGGCAGAGGAGTGCTGTTACTTCCATTTTACAGATGGAGAACTTAGAATAGGTCACTTGCCCAAGATCATACAGAGCAATATCCTACTAACAGGAGAGCCTTTCCTCTCTAATAAAATGAAAGATTGATAGCTAGTTTTGCCATTGCCCCTAGCAGTCAGAACTGAGGAGTTGCCACTTCAACTATATTAATATATTTGTTTGGCTGTCCCTGGCTGCTGAAATCTAAATATAAAACTTAAGGACTAATATCTGGCTTTGTGTGCCAAGTTATGGGTACCTAATTCAGTGTTACAATGCATGCATGGGGCATGT
>NW_017728992.1:15681267-15685782 GCF_001723915.1 Gavialis gangeticus | reverse complement strand
GTTCAATATGTACCTTTCACTTAAATCAATGAACACCATGCATAGTTTTGAAGCCAGGATTTGGTTCTGTGGAACTCTTCAATATGTTATAATGTCAGTAATCAAGTGAAAGTTGTTATTCTAACTTCTATATAAAGTACAGCAAAAGTTTTCAGGGGGAATAGAAAAATGTGCTGCTTCAGCCTCCCCTTTCTTCTTCCTGGCACTATGAACCTTATAGTAGGAAAATCTCGCAAATGTTTGAAAGGCTTTTTGGGCAAAGGAATGGTCTTTGGAATTTCACATTAAGTTTATTTCCATAGATGCAAGGTGCTTCTCATCAGTCAGGCTCTGGCCTGCAATGTTGAGATACCTCCAAATGCCTCGCTGTATTGAGCGACCCCTCTGTCATGCTAGTTGGCAGGCAGGCAGTACGTTTATTTGCTAGATATACAAATGCAGGCTAGTGCTGGCCCTAGAGAGGCTGACCAGTGAGAGACCACAGAGGAACCCCATGGGGGCTCTGCCAAATGTGTTTCAAACAAGGGATGTCAAACTTACCCTGTGCCTTGGGCTGCATGTGGACTGGCCCTCTGTCTCGGGTGGGGTTTGTCTTGGGGCTTCTCACAGGCCGGATCTGGTCTGGGGCATGAGGTAGATGTGGTGGGGCTGGTGGCCACACCAGCAGCAGCAGATCTAGCCTAGGGCACAGGGCAGCAGTGGTACACCATCACTCTAACTATGCCCCCAACTTTTGTAGTCCAATGGGGCAGATAGAACAGCTTCACAGGCTGGTTTTGACTCCCTTGTTTTAAGCAAACGTCAAGCTGGAAATTGCTCCAGATAAGACCTCTGCCACTTTGTTATGAAAGTCTGTTGAAAGTCAGTAACTCTTTCACCTTGCCATAAGATTTGGAGAATGCTATTTGGTTAATGAACCATCCAGTTTCATTGGAACCTTACTAGGATTGCCTGATACTTTGAAAAAAGAAAGGACGGAAAGAAAAGAGAAGCTGAAGGAGCATTCTCTTTTGGCAGTTAATCTTCATCCTTTTTATTAATTGGTCCTGCAGCAATACAACCATACCAGGGATGTTTTGTGAATATGGACTACGAAGATGACTCGTCACAAGGATTTTTAAAAGGCACTCGAGTCTTTTGTGCTTCATTCAGAAAGTTCTGGAATCTCTACAGTATCTTTCATTAGCTCTCATTTTAGTGTTTGACCCAGTAATGCAATGCTCCATTGTCTGTTCACATAGAGATTACTTTTGTTGGATCACATAAACCAGAAATCCAAATAGGAATACCTTCAGACTTTGGGTGGGTTGGAATCCAGATCTGGATTTGAACTTTTGGTTGGTTCTGTGAAAATAGGGGATCAAGATCATTTGAGCTTCATACAGAAAAAACAATTTTTGGTTTTGTTTTGCTGGGTTGTTTTTTTTTTTTTTTTTTTTTTTTTTTTTAAAAAAAAAAAAAAAAATTTTTTGTTTTTTTTTGGGTGGTTTTTTTTTTTTTTTTTCTGGGTGTTTTTTTTTTTTTTTTTCTGGGTGTTTTTTTTTTTTTTTTTACACAAGCATAGGATATACTGCCATGAGTTCGAACCTTCTCCAGACTCACCAAAACTTGTCTTCAGTTGACCCAGTTATCTTCAGTTGTAATGGGCGCATGCTCATTCGTCATTCAGGTTAGGAGATCAAAGGGGACTGGATAGGTTGCTAATGCCATTGCTCCATTGCATACCATTACAGAAAATGGTGTGCCTTAAACCTATGGGCCACTTGGCTAGGGCAAGCCTTTGGTTTTTATTTGCTGTCTTTCAGGATATAGTTCCATGACTTGGTGCATCTACCTGGAGATGCCTCTCTCCTTAAAATAAGTAGTTCTCGGAGCCTATTAGTGAGTGGAGCAGGTTGGGGAGAGGAAGAATCTAGCTGTTAAAGGTAGCACTTTTTGTGAGGGAACCAGAATTCCTGGTGGATCCACAAAGAATTATTTACTGTATACTCCTGCCAAATGAACAGCATTTTGGATGGGTATGTCTTCTACTCCAAATGTTGGAATGGCCTTAAAGCTAAGTCATGCATATTTATAATTATGCCGGTGTCATCCCTTTTAGAATGAGTTTGAAGACATATCACTCATTTAGCCAGCTCTTGCTACAACAGGTAGTAGACACTGTCGCGTTACTTTACTACCTTTGTGCTTTTTATGGAGATGACATGAATTGGTTAGACAGGATTTTAAAAAGTTTTCAGCATCTAGCAGCTTCTTGGAAAAATTAGACTGGAGTACTGAGCATTTTTGAAAACCTGACTGCTTTATTTAGGTTCTTAAATGAGACCTAGAAGAACTGGCCATCAGGGACCCCTCATTTTTTTCCAATTTGCATATATCATATTACATTAATATACAGCACTGCTGTGCCAGATTTGTTGATGAAGCATCTTGTGTGCATTTTGGAAGCTAATACCAGTCTTCATGGATAAATATGTCCTTTGATTCTGAATCTAGCAAACACAAAGGAGAAACAAAGGCAGAATGACACCACAGAAAAGGAAAAGTAAGAACTCAGTGGGAACATTTTTCATCTTTTTAGGGTGCCATAAAAAGACAACATGCAAAGAAGTTAGTTTCTTTCTAATTATTCTCTAGCCCCTCCTCCTCAAGTATCTGACGGGAAGCATCTATTTATTTTATTATGTCAGAGCAGATTGCAACAATGATGGCAAATTACAGCTGAACTAATACAAATACTGTTTTCAGACTCTTTGCAGAAAATTTGTAATGTGTTAGATGTTTTTAGGCTCCATCAGAATATATCATGGTGAATTCTGTCATTGGGAGCCTACTTTTTCATTGATTCATGGCACTCCAGTCACCTAATTGCATTTTGGGTTGAGAGAGATTGTCTCTCCTAATGACCTACTAACAAGGATCCATCATCTTTATTTGATTACACCAAAGAGTTGTTAGAAGGAACAGAACTGTGCGAAGGATTGAAAGTTAAATCTTGTGATTTGTTAGTCATCCTGGTTTTATGTGAACTTAAAAATATTAAGACTCCATTTCTCTTTGTCCTGATACATTTTTTTGGAGAGGCAAGTCACTGAGGTCATAGCTGCATAGGGTGCCTGGTGCTGTCGGGAGCATCTGTTGTCAGGTATACCCTGCCACCCTACAGCACATTCACTTAACTGAGAAATGTTGTGAAAAAAAAAAGGGATTATTCAATGTATGATGAAAATAACATAAATTGTGCTGGAAATCTTTTCATGTCTATAAATGCTACTTTTAGCACCTTTTTATTTACTTCATTTTGGGTATATTTTTCAGTCTATTTGGCTTGTCCTATACAGGTACTAATATTATTTATGAACCAAGCTAAGCAATGCATACATAAAAGGTACATTCAGAACAAAATTGGTTATGAGTCATAAGGCTGTTTAGCCTATGTTCCGATGAGACTTAGCATTGAGATTTATTTTTTATGGGAGTTCCTAATTGAAGTTTAAGGGCTAGTCATCTTTTTAAGACTGAGTCCTGAAAAAATAGTGAGGAAGGGGAAGAACAACCCACCTTTTGTATTAACTGTTTAGGAAGATCTCATGAGGGGGTGGTTTTGGGCATCTAAATGGAATCCTAAGGTGAGTACAAATGTTACCTTTCAACCACTAGAGTTGCAGTTCCACTGGTTGAAATGCTCTGTAAACAAGTGTTTACAACTCTGGCCATTTTTTTTAAACAGCTGAAATCTGGTGAAAAAATCTCCACCACATCAGATGAGATTGAAGTGCCAATAATTAGGGTTCAAGCATTTGAGCAAATACTTCTACACAACCCCAATTGATAGAAGCCACTGGGATGCCCCCTGGTATCCTGACATGCCCTGCTGCCACTCCTGCCTCTTCTCCAGGGACAGGCTCTGTGTTTAGGGATGCAATTTACTGCTGCAGTCCCAGTCACAGAGCAGACCCCTTCCCCTGTTAACCGTGGCTTGGGAAGCTAGCCCGTCTCAACAGCTTCCTCCCCACTAATCCCAACCAGCCCTTGGGCTTCAAATGCTGCCTGTGCTACCCAGCTGGGCACCAGTGGTTACATTTTAAAGCCAGGGCCAATTAAGCGGGGCATGGATCTGCCAAACCCTGCCCCCTCTCTAACCAAACAACAAGGAACCCCCTGTCTCTGGGACTGGGGATCTTTGAACTGCCCCCCACCCCCCACCTGCCCATACAGACACTGCCATCCCCCAGGGGGACCAGAGATACTGGACCCACCCTCCTGCACAGACATGGTCTTTGATCTCGGGTAGGGCCTGTGTCTGTGGGAAGGCCTGGGGGGGTGTCCAGTTTTTGTTGTGGGAAGGTGGGGGAGCTGGCCAGTGTCCATGCAGAAGGGGAGTCCAGGGCAGATGTCCAGGCACTGCCAGTCCCCACCCTCCCTGGCCTATGGGGACCTGATAGCACCACCTCCTCAGGGATGCTGTCAGCTTCCTTTTGGGACTGGACTTCCCAGACCTCCCCCCCCCCCCCC
>NW_017728992.1:15677897-15681156 GCF_001723915.1 Gavialis gangeticus | reverse complement strand
CCCCCCCCCCCCCCCCAGCAAGGTACTGCTAACCTCTATGGGGACTGGAGCTTCCTAACACCCCCCTGCCCTGCACAGGCTGACTGGCCCACTCCCACCCACACTTCCCAGACTTCCAGATGCTCCCTTCCCCCAGAGACGCTACCTGAAAGGCTGAGAGATGAAGAGTGAAGACTTCACCCAATATTCACTGGATCTGGCAGCTAGTGCCACAGGGATAAGGGTCATTGGACTACTGGAGGGGAAAGACATGCTTGAGGGATGGCAGACCCACTCTGGGTCTGCTGACAGCTGTAATGGAGGGAGGGGGTGTTGTTGGATGAGGAGGCAGAGTCCCTTTGGGCACTGGTTAATCAGCCCTGACTTGGGCTGGTTTCATGAGGTAAATGGCAGTCTGCAAAGCATCCTGGGATGTGTGCTCTGGGTTTCCCTGGTTAGATGTTTTTAGCATTGCTGGCTGTCTGCGGAGCATTCAGACAGCTGTCTGTACTTGTGTACAGGTTTCAACTGGCTGAATTTCAAATGGCTTAAATTAACTGACTGAACTTCAACCAGTTGATTTGAATGTTTGTATGCACCCCAAGTCTACTTACACATCTAGGCCAGGTACAGGCATTACACTACTAATGGTATTCATAGATGCTGGGGTTGGAAGGGACCTTAATGAATCATTGAGTCTGGCCTCCTGCTTGTCCAGTCTTTTCTTGAAGACCCCTAAGGTAGGGGAGAGCACTACCTTACTTGGAAGGCTGTTCCAGATTCTGGCAACCCTAACCGTGAAGAAGTTCTTTCTGATGTCCAACTTAAATCTACTGTCTATCAACTTGTGGCCATTGTTCCTGGTTCTTCCAAGGGGTGCTCTGGTAAAAAGAGCATCTCCTATTTCCCTGCTTCCCCACCTCCTGGTGAATTTGTATACTGCCACAAGATCCTCCCTCAGCCTTCTCTTACCGAGGGCAATAAGGTCCAGGTCCCTCGGCCTTTCCTCATAAGGCCTTCCCTGCAGGCCTCTAACTATACAAGTGGCCCTCCTCTGGACCCTCTGTCCTCATCCCTCTTGAACTGCAGTGCCCAGAATTGGATGCAGTACTCCAGCTGTGGCCTTACCAGTGCTGCATAGAGGGGAAGCATCACCTTCCTGGACCTGTTTATGATGCACCGACCAATGCATGACAAAGTGCAGTTACCTCTGCTAATTGTTCCATCACACTGACTCATTTTCAACTCCAAGATTAATATGACTCCAAGATCTCTTTCTGTTGCTGTGCTGCTGAAAGGGTCATTCTCCCAGCCTATAGGTGTGCTGGTGATTCCCTCTCCCTAGGTGCAGCACCTTGCACTTGTCCTCGTTGAACTGCATCCTGTTGTTCTCTGCCCAGTTCTCTAACCTGTTCTGGTCTGCCTGCATTCAGTTTCTTCCCATCAGTGTGTTTACTTTGCCCCATAATTTGGTGTCATCTGTGAATTTGGACAGAGTGCTTTCCACGCCCTTGTCCAGGTCGCTGATGAAGATATTGAACAGCACCGGCCCTAGGACTGAGCCTTGGGGGACCCCACTGCCCACATCTTTCCAAGTTTATACTGAGCCATCCGTCACCACTCTCTGGGTACGACCCTTAAATCAATTTGCCATCCACATGACTGTGTAATCATCTATGGCACAGCTGTTCAATTTGTTTATAAGAATAGGATGGGATACTGTGTCCAAGACTGCCTTAAAGTCCAAGTAGATGACATCTACCTCGACTCCTGTGTTCTAAGCATTTAGTGACCTGGTCAGAGAAACAAACAAGGTTAGTTGGGCAGGATCTATCTGCTATGAACCCATGCTGGTTGGCCTTCAGCATTATATTACCCACTCGACTCCTACAAATGTGATCCTTGATACTTTTTTCAAGGGTTTTCCCAAGGATAGAGGTGAGAATAACTGGTCTATAGTTATCCAGATCCTCCTTTCTCCCCTTCATGTAAATAGGAGCCACACTGGGCCTTTTCCAGTCCTCTGGGACCTCACCGGAGCACCATTAGTGCTCAAACAGTCATGCCACTGGCTCTGCTATGACACTGGCTAATTCTTTCAGCACCCTTGGATGGAGCTCATCCAGTCTCACTGACTTAAGCACATCCAGCCCCTCCAAGTGTCTCTTTACTAGGTCAGTGCTGACAGTTGGTGGACTGGTATTCCTCCTGCTTCTGTTGGTAATGCATTTGGGAGATTTGTCTAGATCCATGTTCAAGAATAGAGGCAAAAAACTAATTGAAGAGCTCTGCTTTGTCCCTCCTATCTGCCACCAACTGCCCTAGTCTGTTCTGTAGGGGTCCTATGCTACCCTGCGCCGCCTTTTTGCTCCTTATATACCTGAAGAAGGACTTTTTGTTGTCCTTAATTTTTGTTGCCAGCCTGAGTTCTAACTCTGCTTTGGCCTTCCTAATTGATTCCCTCCAAGTGCAAGCCAAGGAGGTATACTCCTCCTTGGTAGCTACCCCCTGCTTCCACAGCGTGTATGCCCCTTTTTTTGCCCTTAGGCTTTCCTGTATTTCCCTGTTTAGCCAAGAGGGCTTCTTGGCCCCTTTTGCCCCTTTTTCTATGCAGTGGGATTTCCTCCTGCACCTGAAGGAATGTTTCCTTGAGGAATGACCACCCTTCCTGGGCCCCCATTTTGTAAGTGCTCTTGAGCTTTAATGCCCAACTAACTAATCTCCTAAGCACACTGAAGTAAGCCTTTCTGAAGTTTAGTACTTCTGCCCTGCTGGTTACTTTTTCCCACCCTTCCCCAGATAGTGAATTCAATCAATTGATGGTCACTATCCGCTAGGTTACCTTGTACCTGCAGAACCCCCACCAGGTTGTCCCTTGTAGCCAGCACTAACTCCACCAGTATAAATGACTGGTAACCAGTCTACCTGTAACAGAACAGAAATTCAGCGCACACAGACTGATTTAAAAAGGGTGGAACCCAGTCTAAGATTTGCCCCGCCCCCACCAAAGGATGAACACTTGTTCTGTTTGCTGCTGATCTTATAGTTTCATAGTTTCATAGATTTAGGGTCGGAGGGGACCTAGTAGATCTTCTAGCCCGCCCCCCCGCCAGGGCGGGAGAACAACAAAACCCCAAAACAAAAACGGGACTCAAATGAGTCCAGCCAGGTAGGCATCCAGCCTCTTCTTAAAGACCCCCAGGGTAGGGGCCAGCACCACTTCCCTTGGAAGTTGGTTCCAGCTCCTAGCCGCCCTAACTGTGAAGTAGTTTTTGCGGAT
>NW_017728992.1:15671414-15677194 GCF_001723915.1 Gavialis gangeticus | reverse complement strand
ATGGGGACCACATTTGCTACCTTCCAATCATCTGGCACCTGGCCCAAGCACCACGATCGCTCATAGAGCCGTGCCAGGGGCCCTGCAATAACCCCAGCTAGCTCCCTCAACACCCTGGGGTGGAGAGCATCCGGACCCGCTGACTTGAACGTGTCCAGCCCCTCCAGAAGCTCTCTAACCCGGTCCTCCCCAACCTGAGGTCTGAAGGCAATCCCCTCAAGTCCTGATCTAAACTACACCTCTTATAAATAACCCTGTAACTTAAATTGATTCCACCTTGGGCTTTTGGAATTGCTGTACCTAGCCTTAATTGGTGTGATAGAATATGGTCCAAACTGTTTCTGCAAAATGCAAGTTTTTCAGTGGAAGAAATGTATTCAGTTAAAATGGTTTTATGGCCTCCACTTGAACAAGAGCAGTGAAGGAGATGGCTTTAGGGCTGTCAGATTTGGAGGTGAGGAAGTTTGGAGACACTCTCCTTAGCAACAGAAAAAATGGAAGAGGATGGAAGCTTGGGTATCATCAGTTCTCCATCCTCTTATGCTTGGAATGGATTATGGAGTCCTCATCTTCCTTTCTAGCAGGAGAGGGGATGTCAGAAGGAAGGAAGGCTCTGAGATGGTCCCCTAGAAGATGTTTAAGATAAAAAGTGTATGGAGGGAAAAAAAAACTTTCTTTCCTTGCCAGCAGGAGCAGAGGCTGGAGGAATGGCTTAGTGACCTACTACCTTCTGTTCTATTTTTATTTTTTATCCCCCTCTTTCTTCCCTTGAGCTCTGCAGAGTAAAAAAGAACTGGGCTGCTGTACCAGCACATGACACCTCAGCTGAAGGATTAGTGGGGGGAAAAAATTGGATTAATGGAGTAAAATATAAGTGTGTTAGTTATGCACAGGGACATGATTTACTTTTAAAACTTTTTTTTAGAGCTTGTGGACTGCAGCAATTTACATGGTACTTTAATCTGAAGATAAAATTGATTAATGTGTTTAGAAAAAAGTATGCTGTAGTCAGTTGCTGTGCTAATCAAAGTAGACCCAAGCGGATATGCATCATAATGGATAAACAAGGTGAACTTTTACATATCTAGGCTGAATCTGCCAGAGAGATGGCTTTCATCACATTGCCACTAGCTAAGTCCCTCCAGGGACCGTGATTTCACATTCTCAGGCTGCCTCTAGATCACCCCTGCAATCAAAATTTAGTATATTTACAAATGAACTAATAACAGTGAGCCTAAAACAAAGGGTTGCATTTAATAATGCGTTTTAATAGCATAGAAATGAGTTGAGGATTAATCAAAACTTTTTAAATTGGTGCTAAATTGATTTAGTGATTTGCATTTGGCTCAGCACTGTATGCCTGTTGACAATAACTTATTAAAAAAATTGCCTTGCAATTTCCTCTTAATTGCACATGCTATGCTGCAGGGTGACAGTGAAGATATTAAAATATGAGTAACAGATGTGATGTTTGCTAATGGAGCATCACATCCCATATATTTTCTCTTACTGTTATTTATTTATTTGTACATGAAGCCTGTGCCTTGTAAAAAAGAGAAAATACACTTCTTCCTATGAAGTTTTGCTCATTTTTTTCCAGAGGGTTCTATAGATCTTTTCTGCCTCATGAATTAGTAATTGAAGAGTAGCCGAGTGTAGTGCAATTTTATATACTATAGCGTATTATTGTTGTTATTGTAGCATTATTAAATTGCAATCTGGGCCTCAACTTTAGATGTTTAGTCCTGCCTGCATTATGGATCTGATCTAAAGGTCGTTGGAATTAATAGGTGTCTTTGTGCAGAGTTCAGTGTGCTCTGAATCAAAACCTTTATGTGCAGATTGTGCCATTAAGACTTTAGCCGGGGTTGTGGCAACGTATAACTGTTCTTGGCTCAGAGGAGCTTGACTTCCAGAGTCACAGTCCCTTTGAAAGTCCCTATTTATACCAGTGTATATGTGCATTTGCTTTGTTCCTTAGGATGTTGCAAGATAGTCCTTTGTCTGTGATCAACCACAGTCTCCCTCTTGACTCCTCCTTTTGGAGTAGCCTTGGACCTTGGGAAGGGAGGAAGTAGTTCCTGTGCTTCTTGAAGAGCAGTTGTGTTGTTTTTGTCCCCAGGACAGATGGAGGGAATAACATTTTTCATGCTCTCTCAGCTGCTTTCTCAAGGCTGCATCATGGCATAGCACAGTCAGCTCTTAGGGTCTGCTGCATGTTTCCTCTCTTTAACATTTCCACTGAAACTTTATGGCTCCTGAAAGAAGTTGAATGTAAACGAAGTCTTCTGTTTGCCCACAGAAGTGCAGCAAACAGAGAGGCTATGCTTGTTTCCCCACAGTGTTCCGCCAGCCCAGGAGGAGCAGAGAAAAATGAGTAGTTATGCCCTTGTGCCTGGTCAGTTCTTGACCTCTGCTGTTTCCCTTTATAACTATGGTTGCCAGCTGATAACAGTTGTGGTCAGGGTTTCAGTGAGCTGACACCTTTTCTCTTAAGACTGGTGCAGAAGCCACCAGTTTATTTCACATGGGCTATCAAACATCATTTGTCTGTCTTGGGTTTTTGTGTCCTTTTCTCTCCTGGAACAATTGCTGGATGAGGAGAGGTTTATATTGTTTCATCAGCTGCATGATCCATTGATAGATTTAATTAATGTTTTTCTAAGAGAAAATATGAATTCTTCATTCAGGCCTAAGTATGAAATTTTGCCGAGTGAGATCTTGAAAGAAGAAAATTTCATGGTTGAGTGAAGGGAAAGCTGGGAGGAAAAGAATAGCTTTTCTTGGCTGTAAAATATTTTTGCTCAGTCAGAAAGTATCAGTAAGTTTTTAATTAAAATTTTTGGAAAAGTAATAGTACTTCCTTGATGAATAAAACGAAAGAGATTGTATCCCCACGCAAAACTTATTTGAAAAGCTTAAAAGGAAACAAAAACAGAAATTTACTAAGAAAGGAAATGTCATCTGAACCTTTTTCTAACATTGTTGTCATGATGAAATAATACCCTTTAAAGCCCTTCAGTTATGCTCATGTAATAATCTCTTTCATCACTTGTAATCCTGTTTGTAATTTTACCTTGATTTATTCCATCTGCAAGAAGTTAATATTCTTGGCTTTTGGCAGATAATGTTCAGTTCTGTCACAAACCAATTACATAGTAAATCTAA
This sequence comes from Gavialis gangeticus, assembly GCF_001723915.1. Lineage (NCBI taxonomy): Eukaryota > Metazoa > Chordata > Crocodylia > Gavialidae > Gavialis > Gavialis gangeticus. Next base: position 15,674,026 of record NW_017728992.1, on the reverse strand, counting down.
TTTCTTATTAAATATACAGTTCATAATAATCAACACAGTATTGATCAGCAGAGTAACTTTAACCCCCATATTTCAGTAGAGATACAGTATGACTCTCCTGGGTCTTCTCTTTTTATGGTAAACCATTGAAGAGTATTTCACTTCTGTGTTGAAGTCATTCAATTTTATTCCTATTAATTTTTTAAGACAGCTTCTCCAGTTCTCTGATTTATTTCCTTCCAAGTTTAACTGCTGTACTTATGTGGTCAAATCACATGAATTTTCTGGCAAAAATCTTGAAGCTCCCTTATAACTCACTATAATACTCATTATATGAAATAAGGATGAAATATAGAAGAATAATGGCATTAAACAAAATGTTATCCAGACCACCATCCTCCAAAGCATTTATACTACTACTCTTTCAGTTGGAAAATAATGATGTTCTACTTTTCCATCCCAAATTGCCACAAAATGAGCTTGCATTCCTGCTTGAGATGAGTAAGGGCCTTGTTGCATGTTACACTTAGCACATGCTAACTGCACTTACACTGCTAGTGTCCAAGCAGTGAAGGACATGTTAAGTGCCATCATGGGATAGAAAAGTTAGGTCTTTTCCAGGGAGGAGTTCTTTCTCCATATCCTATTACCTAACATGTGTTAAACTACTGTCAGACTGCTTCATGCAAGTAATATGATCAAGGTACTCCAGTGTGGTGGGGAGAGGGGGGAGCAACAAAAATGACAGCTGTTTGATGGACTTCCTTACCCCTGCAATGCACTAGAGCTGTGCCAATGTGACTCCCAGCCAGTGCACTGCACTGGAACCTTGAACTGACTCTGATGCAAGCCAAAGAGTGCACTGGAGCTGGTTCATGACTCTCGTGTATATTATGATCTATATTTAGATCATAGTAAGCATTCATGTGTGACTGCTCAGAAAACTTGCTAAGTCACGTTTAATGCTAACTATGATCTAAATATAGTACATGCTAAGCGTAACATGTCACGAAGTCCACTGATGTGGGCATGCCCACCACTACTTGACAACCTGCTTATTTTCCTGCATCCCCCACAGATTTTGGTTTCACATACAAAACTTGACCAGGAACTTTGTCACGTGCTTTGAGAAAAATCTAAGATGGGGATGGCCCAGTTGGTGGTCCATGGTCCACATGCAGCCCACAAGATGTTAAAGCATGGCACCTAGGCTCTCGCCTAGTCATCACTCCCTATATTGCTCTAGCTGCAGCTAGAATCTTGAGGTTCCCCCCAACCTGCTCCTCCTGGCTGCTGCTTTCTGCCTTCCCTGAAGGAGCTGGGGCAGTGTGGCACCATGGGGAGCTGAGGACAAGTTTAGGGCCACACTGGTGTGGGAGGGAATTGAGTCCTTGTGTAAAGGTGGAAATCCCGCCCCTGCAGTGCAGCAGTGAAGGGAGCCTACGTGGGCATGCATTGCAGTGGGGAGGGGATTTCATTCATGCTTCCCTGTGGTCCAGCATTGGGGGCGGGGGTATACAATACAGCATAGGTAAGGGAGCTTGTGGCCCCCAGGGGCTTAGAAATTGGACAGCATTGATTTTTAACTTATTCTGGATTGAGGGAGTGTATCAGTCTATTAAGTTTTGTAAAAGAAGGCCCTGCACTTGAGGTGTGGGTGATTACAACAGAAGTATGAGGTATGAAACATTTTATTTCTCTTCTCCAAAAACTGCAAAGCCAACTTGAAAGGTCATGTTTAAAATTCTTTGATATACAGTGCTGTAATAGGGTGATCTGTCCATTTTTAAGGTGGAACAGTTAGCCTCATTAACAGGGATCCAGGTTTTCTGTTTCCCATGGAAAAACAGAGTAAACTGTGGATTTCCCCCTGTACTAGAGTAAAACGTGGATTTCTCATTTTAGCAGAGAATCCCATGGATTTTGTAGTTTTGCAGTGAGCCTTCTGCAGGCTGGCACAGTTCCAGCCTGCAGGAGGCTGGGAGGGAACAGGAACAGGGTGGTCAGGGAGGGGGTGCCATGTGCATGTATATGCACGTGGCCCCAGGCAGCCTGGACAGCAGCTCCTACAGGTAAGTGAGGAGGGGATTGGGGGCCCCCCATAGGGAGGGAGTTGGGCAGGGATGGGGCTGCTGCCCTGCTGGGCAGTGTGTGGGGCTTGGAGCTCTGGACCAACATGTGCAGTCTCAGAGCCCCGGTGGGGAGCAGGATGAGGCCACGGGTGGCCTGTTTGGGGGCGGGGGCCTGCGCAGGAAAGCTGCTTGCCCCTGTGAGCTCCATGCTGCCCTGGTGACACTTGCCCTGTGCACGGGGGTAGCAGTGAGGGGCTCTACACTGTGCTGCCGCACACATAGGGTGGGAAGCATGAGCCTGCAGCTTGCACCTGCCACTCCTGCTGCACACAGATCTGTGGGGTATGGGTCCCCTTTGCCCCCTGGGAGTATGTGCTGTGGCTGGGAGCCATTCTAGCCCAAGCCCGCAGCAAGCAGCTGGGGGGGGAGAGTTGTTTCATGCTCCTTTTCCTGCAGCAGCCACTATTTGCTGTTAGGAGGAAGAGGCTGTGAACCTGGATCCCTGGTCCTGTAGCTGTGGCAGCTGGGGGCCCCCTCCAGCAGGGCTGGGGGGCAGGGGTT
>NW_017728992.1:15669872-15670132 GCF_001723915.1 Gavialis gangeticus | reverse complement strand
TATATGATTGTGGGGGAGGGGGAGAGTCATATGCCTGTGCCCTGCCCCCTCAGCACTGCTGGTACCCCTTACTCCTGACCCAGAGCCCTCTGTCCCCTGAGCCCTGCTGGCCACACAGCTCACTCAGGCATGCATGCACACACACAGAGCACGTGACCCCCAACAGCCAATCGCCTTGCCTGCTGCTCCCAGTCCCAAGCATCCAAGCTGCTGATGCCCAGGAAAAGCGGAGGCAAAGCAAAAACCTGGACATTTGTTCT
>NW_017728992.1:15667402-15668543 GCF_001723915.1 Gavialis gangeticus | reverse complement strand
GATCTGTGGGGTATGGGTCCCCTTTGCCCCCTGGGAGTATGTGCTGTGGCTGGGAGCCATTCTAGCCCAAGCCCGCAGCAAGCAGCTGGGGGGGGAGAGTTGTTTCATGCTCCTTTTCCTGCAGCAGCCACTATTTGCTGTTAGGAGGAAGAGGCTGTGAACCTGGATCCCTGGTCCTGTAGCTGTGGCAGCTGGGGGCCCCCTCCAGCAGGGCTGGGGGGCAGGGGTTATGGGTGAGGGGCAAGGGGCACTAGTAGGTCTGGGGGGTTGTGGCGCGGAGTGAGGGCTACCACTAGGGCTGTGGGGAGGAGTGAGAGGCACCAGGAGGGTGGGGCTGTGGGGGAGGCCTTTAATTTTAATTATGGATTTGGGGGGTTTTATCAGAGAATTTGCAATTTTTCATCAGGGAAAATCAGGATCCCAGCTCATTAAGAAAGCTCTGCTGTAGGGCATTTAGGTAATGAAGAAATGTCTCAGTGGGAGCTTTAGAAGCTCACAGAAGTGAAAGCAAGGAGGAGCAAGGAAGTAAGGTGTGAAGGGGACCTGGGGTGGGGGGAAGACACCCACTGGAGGCTTTTTGATCCCCTGTAGCCTAGCTCACTGGGCTGGGATCAGCTCATCCCTGCCCCCTTTGCAGCTCCCCACTTTTGAGAAGGGAGGTGAGGTAAGGGAGGAACACAGTGGCCCAGCCTCACCCCCCCACCCGCCCAGCCAGGGTCTTGGGAGAGTTAGCTGGGTCTGGGAAGGGGACAGGGCTGAGCTGATCCCAGCCCAGTGAGCTGGGTTACAGGGGAGTAAAAAGCCCCTGGTGAGGGTTCCCCACATACTCTGCACTGGGCAGACCCCAGCTGGGGGAGGGGGCTGTACCTGGCTAGTCCTGGTGCATTCATTCCTTGGCTGCTGCCTCTCAGAGTTGGGGGCTGAGGAAGGAGCAGAGCTGAGCTGATCCCAGCCTGGGGAGCTGGGCTGGAGGGGAGCAAAAAACCCCTGGTGGGGTCTTTGTCCCACACTGGGCAGACCCTGGCTGGGGGGAGCTGGTGCAGGGCCAGGTGTGTGCACCCCCCCATAAATGTGGTGTTGGAAAGGAGGCAGTACTGAGTCAATCAGAGCCCTGCTAGCCAGAATGGGGGGGGGGGGGGGG
>NW_017728992.1:15661285-15667040 GCF_001723915.1 Gavialis gangeticus | reverse complement strand
GGGTGGGGAGGGATATATGATTGTGGGGGAGGGGGAGAGTCATATGCCTGTGCCCTGCCCCCTCAGCACTGCTGGTACCCCTTACTCCTGACCCAGAGCCCTCTGTCCCCTGAGCCCTGCTGGCCACACAGCTCACTCAGGCATGCATGCACACACACAGAGCACGTGACCCCCAACAGCCAATCGCCTTGCCTGCTGCTCCCAGTCCCAAGCATCCAAGCTGCTGATGCCCAGGAAAAGCGGAGGCAAAGCAAAAACCTGGACATTTGTTCTCATTTTAAAAACCTGCATGGTCATGAGGACAGGGCCAAAAAAGAGGACATGTCTGGGAAAACCTGGACATATGGTAACCCTAGGACCAGGGCTAGATGGTGCATTTCTTCTCCCCCTTCCTCAGAGGCAGGGGCTGAACAGAGTTTTGCTGCTGGCTCTTTCCTCTCTGCAGCTAAGGAGGCGGGGGACAGGGTGGCATATGCCCAGCAGCAAATTAGGCTTGGGCTGCTGGGCTAGGTTTAGCAGCCTTAGGCAACAGGCCATAAAGAGCTTCTGGCCTGGGCCAGTGCAGGCTCTGCCTATCTTTGCCACTCAGGGTGTGTGTAGACCAAACGGGGGCCCTAAATTGAAGTAGTGGGGTTTTAAAACCACTGCTTCAATTTAGGGCCCTTAAAACCCCTGTGTTGTGTACGCACCCTGCACTTAACCACCTTTCTGGCAGGGAGGGGAGGGTGAGCTGCCAGCAGGTGGAGTGGTCCCTGGGCTGTGGAGGATGGGGGGAGGAAGGGGCTTGTGCTTCCTTCTGTGGCAGCAGCAGCCCACCCCCAGGCATCACCTGCCTGCAGGCATTCGACTTGGGCAGTCCCGGGAGGCAGCCTTGGAGGGAAGCACCGGGCCCCCGCACAGCTCAGGCAGGCAGGCTCTGGTGGGGAGGGGAGGTGTGTGTGGAAATCAGGCTCATCGCTTTTCTTCGGCAGAGCCTGCCTTGCCAGGCTACCTGAAGGGCTTCCTGCAGAGCCATGGAGTTGCACGGAGCTTGGTGCTTCACTCCACGGCTGTAGGGGTAGCAAACTAAAACTCCTTGGAGTTTTAGTTTGCTGCGCCCCAAGTCATTTAAGGCACATTATGCCACCAAATTTCCTACAGTGACTGGAATTAATGCGCAGCACACCACCAAGGTGTGCAAACACCAACATCATTAAAGTGGTGCAAAAGCATTTAGCCTGCTTTAAAGTGTCGTGCACACACGCCCCTCATTTCGTCTACACACGGCCCCAAACACTGAGTGTCAGTTCAGCTTGTTATCAGTTCAAGCTATGCAGCTTAGAAAAATCTGCAAAGGTGGAACCAGTTCTGTCTTGAGCTTTTTGGACCTCTGTACTTAGCCCTAGTGTCCCAAAGAGGCCCTGGGGGAGGGGTTTGTTTTGTTTGTTTGTTTAAAGCCTGAACTTTGCTTTAGAGAATGGGTTGAGTGGCTCCCCCAGGAACATTTTTTTTTTTTTTTTCCTGCAAAAGCCAGCAGGCTAAGGGACCTGCTTATGTGGGCAGATCTAGGATTTTGAAAAGGCAGGGTGTAGATGGTGAGGAGCATCATCACCAGGGGTCCTACTTTTCCGTGGAAAAACCCACAAAAATCCATGTTTTCCCATGATTTACTGAAAGTGTGGTGGTCTCTTGTGGCAAGTGGCACCATTTTGTGTCTCATTTTTTCCATGGCTTTTGCCTCGGCCAGTCAGCAGTGCTCCCCTTCCCCTCCCTTCCCCCTATGCTGCTGATTGGCTGAGAGGCAATAACAGGAAAAAGAAGAGCACAAATGGTAGCGCTTGCTGCAGGATGTAACCACACTTTTGGTAGGACATAGAAAATGTGGATTCCAAGCTTTTCTTCAATTTTCTGTGGTGAATAGAAAACTAGGATCCCTGAATTCATCACATAGAACACAACACACATTTTTCTCCAGTTAAAAAGAAACTAGAAGCTTTACTAATGAGCAAGGACCTAGGACTATAGTAAGGTTGAAGCAAAACAAAGAAACAAACAAGCAACAACCCACAAAACCTCTTTACTGGAATGTGCATTCATTTGCTGTCATATATATTAAAACATAACTATGTAGGCAAAAATAATCAAGCAATGTTTCTTTGGTGCTGCAGTTGTGATAGTTAAAGGTACATTTCTCTTTCAGATTCATAAAACAAAATCTAGTCATCTTGAGCATCCTGAAATGCATGCAGTGCTTCACTGAAAGTTATTTGCACACTTGAGCTAATGTTCACCTGATTTTAACATTTCTACACCCGAGTTAATATTTCTAGCTGGAGCTAAAAAACAGTCTGCAGGACTCTGAAATAGGAGCAGCAAACAGAAAGCAGAATTGCAGAAGTATGGGTAAGGGTAGCTTGAATAGTGGAATCATTAAAGACCATAAAAAGGAAACTTACCTTCAATGGAATGAAGAGTTTAGCAGGAATTAAGCAGATGATATTGAGCGGTGAAATCAGTTGACTTCCTCACTGCTTCTGAATAAAAATGTTGCTGCCACTGCCAGGCAGTTGGTTTTAATTTTTGGATGGACCAGGAATCAAAGGGGGGTGCAACTGCGCCCCTGTATATCTTCCCCCATCCAATTACAAGTTAGTAAATATTACAAGATGTTAAACTGTACACAACATTTTTCAAACCAGCACAAATGGGAGTGATCCCTGCATCTTGTAACAACATTTTTAATTTCAGCCACATTTGCTGTATAGCTGCATGGTAGCCTCCAACTTTGCTAGTGTATGCTACAAACTTTTTTGCCAGCAAAGCTGTCAGTCCAGGCTCTGAAGATGGGGCAGAGGGGCCCGTGTTAGCAAAAGCCATTGGCATGGCCTTGAAAGTGCTTGCTTTCAAGGCCTTGCACTATGCTAAAAGTCATGCTTTCCCACCCAGGTGTAATTTCAAATCTCTCTGAGCAGGGTAAATGTGAGGAAAAATCAGCACTGTTGTACATGTACTGGTTGATCTGCAGACTAAACAATCTGCTGGACTGGTTATCTGGCATTTTCCAGTCTGAATCGCCAACAGTCTTAAAATTTAAAAGAGAAGGGCCTGTCTTGATAAGCATGCAGTAATTTTTTCCCCACTATCAAAATAAATTAATATGCATGCAAAAGGAAATTGTTTACCATGATTTTTTGGTGGGTGCCTACTAGGTTGATTCCATTTAATACAAAAAAGCAGAAGTTTCCACTATTGTAGTTTAAAGCATAATTCTATTGTTTCCTCAGACTACGTGCAATAACTTTTTAATATTTTATTGAGCCTTACCGTTAGTGCTAAGGTGGTTGTTGAAAAATGCACATCTTCACTAAAACAACATGGCATGGAAGTGGCTGTTTAGTTACTCACTACTTCAAGATTATTTTATAAATAAGCAGTACCCTAGGCAGTCTGGTAGGATCTAGTAAGTGGTTTTAATGCTGCTAAAATGTGGTGTTGCTAACTTACCTTTTTTAGAATTAGATTTTAAGTAAAAGCAGAAGCTTGTAGTTCTTTTGAAAAATCTTTGGAGATGAAAATAAAAGCATATAGGCAGAAGTTACACCCTGTTGTGAGCTTTGACTATATTGCAGAAGCAAACCATGGGCAATAGTACAGATGCTTCTTTCAAAAAGGCTTCCTGAAGAGTTCTCTGGCTGGGGGTATGAATGAGACCTGAATATTTCATGTTTCTGTGTCCTTGATAGTTGGCTGGGTACAGTACTGTATGGAAAAATAATGACAAGTAATACAGTGCTGCTTCTCTCCCTCATCTCTTTAACATCGTAATCTGGGAACTTGCCAACCCCACATTCTGCAAGACTGGCAAACTATCTGGGGCATGGGGATAAGTGAAATAACTGTAGTCATGCTCTTGTTCTCTTTATTTCCCAAAATGTTGTTTCCTCAATAAAGCTACTTGTCATTTCACTCCTAAAATAAATCTGTTGTCTGTGCTATGCAAAACATGTTCAGGATTGTCCTCTGCTGCTTTGGTCTGTTTTGTATAACTGCATGTCCTCATAATGTGTGGAACAGCATCCTTTTAAGTGGATTGTGTAATTTTGTGTGAACGTGTTAAGAACAGTGTAAGATACATATGCGGTCAGGAGACATGCACATTATCTTCCTTTTTAGAATATGCCAAAACTACTGGTTTATACCTTTCAAGAGTTTCACATCTACTCAAAGAACCTTGTCTGCTTATGTCCTTAGACTAACACGGCTACACGCAGCAACCCTAAAACTTCTCTGTGGAGCTCAGAAAGTTGGAATGACTGGAACGTGAAGACCTGGTTGTCCATTACAAAAAAAACTATCTGAAGTGTTCTATTTATATTTATTCAATATTAAGAATAGAAATGACCTCAGATCACTTTTAAAAGCTCATTCATGAAAGGTCTTGGACTTGAAATACCTAGAATCATTCTTCAGCAATTTTTTTACATCATTTTGGAAATCAGGTTCATATAGACATCTTTGCTATCACCCTGTCACGTAACTCTAATAAATTTCAGCACTTCCCATAATATTTGCACAAGAAAAGTAAATAAGCCAATAAGGCAGTCATAATGGCAGCATGCAAATAAAGAGTCAAAAATGGGACCGAGTCGGATGTCTTCAAACATGAGCACGTATTTTCTAATTGTTCAAGTAGCTGCTTTTTAAATGAATTGCCAATTGAAATGAATGGAGCTAGTCACTTGGGAAAAGAGAAGATGGGGAGGGTATAATTTAGTCTCTCAGTCTATATATACTCCTTGTATCATACACATCATTTTAATCTGCTTTTACTCAACCCACTTATACTGCCGCACAGTCATAAAAAGTCTCTTAATCCAAAACTAATCTCCTTTTATTCATGTGAGAATATTACTCAGAGATGTATTTGGTAGCTGTGTTGGTCTGAGACGCAAATAAAGGCAAATATGTAGAACTCTTGGTTCAGAGATGGTACCTTTTATTAGACAAACTGGAAATTGCAAAAAAATTAAATAATAATAATAAAAAAATCTGCAAGCTTTTGAGCTCACATGCCCTTCATCAGGCTCAGGGCAAGTTAAAGATCGTAAAAAGTTCCCATATGTAGGAAATAAACTTCATTTTTGCACAGAGTAATATATTACTCAGTAATATATGCCTTAAGAATATGAAATGTGGGGGGATGCGGGAGAAGTAACTCTATACTACAAGTGTGTCATAATATAATGTGTTCATTACATTGCCTGCCATCTAGTGATGAAAAAGCTAAAGAAACATTTAATTAAAAATGGGTGATTAACAGAAATCTGGGATATCAGAGAGATGTAGTTGTTGGAATAGGATGGTTTTGAAGTCTAGCTCCTTTTCTTCAGTGTTTGTTTTTAGTAATAAAACTTTTTAAACTCCATAATCTAGCTTTCATTAAAGGCTAACAGTGAAATAAAAATATCATTTTAAAACTATTAGCTTGACCTCTGATAAACCATAGGCTTTCCTAACTTACTGTGTAGAAAGAACATGTGGAGCATAATAGAAAAAAGTGGAATAGTTTAAACTGTATATCTAAGGATTTTTTTGAGAGGGAGTCTAATATGGTAGACAAAAGTTAAAACTTGGGTATTAAAATTTAAGACAGAGATTAGCCGTTCATAATTATCCATTTCTGAGTTTGAGAAATAGCAGCTTGCATTTTCAGCATGCATCCTCATGGACTGTGAATGAAGTAATACGATAGGAAGTAAAACATGGGAAAGAACGA
>NW_017728992.1:15659538-15661274 GCF_001723915.1 Gavialis gangeticus | reverse complement strand
AAAAGTTCCCATATGTAGGAAATAAACTTCATTTTTGCACAGAGTAATATATTACTCAGTAATATATGCCTTAAGAATATGAAATGTGGGGGGATGCGGGAGAAGTAACTCTATACTACAAGTGTGTCATAATATAATGTGTTCATTACATTGCCTGCCATCTAGTGATGAAAAAGCTAAAGAAACATTTAATTAAAAATGGGTGATTAACAGAAATCTGGGATATCAGAGAGATGTAGTTGTTGGAATAGGATGGTTTTGAAGTCTAGCTCCTTTTCTTCAGTGTTTGTTTTTAGTAATAAAACTTTTTAAACTCCATAATCTAGCTTTCATTAAAGGCTAACAGTGAAATAAAAATATCATTTTAAAACTATTAGCTTGACCTCTGATAAACCATAGGCTTTCCTAACTTACTGTGTAGAAAGAACATGTGGAGCATAATAGAAAAAAGTGGAATAGTTTAAACTGTATATCTAAGGATTTTTTTGAGAGGGAGTCTAATATGGTAGACAAAAGTTAAAACTTGGGTATTAAAATTTAAGACAGAGATTAGCCGTTCATAATTATCCATTTCTGAGTTTGAGAAATAGCAGCTTGCATTTTCAGCATGCATCCTCATGGACTGTGAATGAAGTAATACGATAGGAAGTAAAACATGGGAAAGAACGAAAGCAAATGTTTAAAGAAGAGCTGAGTAATCACATTCAATTCTAATTCCATTGCTGATGTCAGTGGCACAGGATATTTTATGCAATAAATTATTCTATCCAGCCTGTCTGTCTAATTTATATGCCTCCTATAACCATAATATTTGAGTGCCAATGGAGAAGCATAGATTAATAAAATCAAAATAGGTTGTAAAAATACAGGGCTTGATTATAGCTCCTTAAGGCTGAGTCATGCTGGGGAGCGGGTGCTAGCTCTGGAAGTACTCTGTCTTTGGGTACATCTATAGTGCATCTGGGAGAGAGATGACTGTTGGGCATGTGGATGCTCCCAAGATAGTTTTAGTCTCATAATTTTAGGCTCCCCCATACATGGGACCAGCATCCTAGATGAGCTTGTGCCTGTGCAAATGCTTAGGCAGCCTTGATATCACTGCTATTAGTATGCAAGCTAACTAGAATTAAACTAACTCAGAGATGTGTTGATATGTGTTGCAGTCAATCCACTTATTGCAGTGGAGACATCTGCTTTTAAAAGAAGAGCAGGTAAAATGCTGCTCCACTGAAGGCAATGGGTGATTTCCCTGACTGCTAATTCAAATGTGTTATAAGCTTACACCAGAAAAAACGCTTTCTTATTTTTGTATAAGCATGTCCACAAGCGGCTTTATTTCAGCATAACTGTGGTAATATAAGTATCACAGTAAATTTCCTTGTATAAAGAAGCCCTTAATTGGGTCAGGATTTCACCTTACCGCTCTAGATATATGCAGAAGTGGAAACAATGGGACATTGCTTCTTAACATAACTCTAATGAACACATATATTTTTAGCAGCTCATTAATCAAAGTCCTTTTTCCAGTTTAATTCAAATAAAGTAGATAGGAGTAGGGGAAGTATAGAATTCTTAGGTATGCATTTTGAACTTCACATTGCTTATGGGGTGGATTTAGAGTCTGAAGGATAGAAAATATTGACTTTTAATTAGAACACAACTAAAACTGTTTTTAAGTCTTAATAATAGATGGTGATGTGAAATGATAGGAACTATTTTACTGGTATGAGTTGGGG
>NW_017728992.1:15641455-15659527 GCF_001723915.1 Gavialis gangeticus | reverse complement strand
ATGACTTTATTATTTGTGGTCTGGACTGGTGAAGCTATGAGTGAGTTGTTACAGTCGGACTAAACAAGCCATGTCCTCATGTTATATCTCTTTACATCCTCCAGTGCATACCACATGCTATATAGATCCAATTGTTTTCTGTAACCCCCCACCCTAAATCCTTCCCCTCAAATCTATTTGAGAAATGTTTTACAAATCTAAAATCTATTACCAGTAAAAAAATAGAGCACTTTAATAAGTAAAGTAGTTTGCCTATAGACTGTTACACTTTTATATACTTTTCTCTTTCTTTTAATTTTCTTTCTCCAGCAGTGATTGGTTGAACTTACCTTCTACCTGTATTTGTTCTAGGGCAGGGGCTTTCAACCTTTTTGCATCATTGTACCCCCCGGTGGCCAGATGCGAAGCAGTGTACCCCCGACCGCCAAGCGAGGGGGGTGGGGGGTGGCACATGGCCAGACAAACCACAGGGGGAGGAGGGGCATGGTGTGCAGCTAGATGCCGAGCGGCAGAAGCTGTCCACCTGCAAGTTTCCTCTGCATCCAGCCAGGCAGGTGGCACCTGTGCGGCAGTGCGGGATGGTGCATGGTGGTGCTCCATCCCCACCTGCCCGCATGTACCCCCCTAGGCCCTTCTCAGGTACCCTCAGGGGTGTGCATACCCCTGGTTGACAACTCCTCTTCTAGGGAAAATGTCATAGCTTGGTTCAAAAGAAGAGGAATTCATGCCTTTTGTATTTGATTTGTTTTTATCTGGGCAGCTGCCTCATTGAGCTCATTTGAGCCCAATTCCCTCCTGCCTGTGGTAGGGGACCAGACTTGATCTTACAGGTCTCTTCCATTCTTCTGTTCTATTCTCATTGGATTTCAGATGAGAAGGTCAGTGTTCTATAAGTCTTTTCCCATGATTAAAAAATAAAGGAAATTTTTGTCTGAGTAACTTGACTTTGGATGTGGTTTAGATCAGTGTTTCTCAACCTTTTAAGTAGCAAGTACCCCCTAACTTCTGAAAATTTTAATAAGTACCCCAACACTCAATTTTCCAGGGGATTTTATGTTTACAGACTAATGTGTGCCAACTGTGAAACTATATGTTGGAAGAAGGGCTGTGTATATAAGGCCATGATATGACAGATGTCCGATCTGGTGTGGATAGGGTTGCCACCTTGTGCACCCCTGGTATAAAACTCCAAGTATGTACCTGGGCAAGAGGTGATGTAGGCCAAAGCTAGGAGGGCTGAACCCAATAACACCAAATTATTACTGGGAAATTTAAAGCACCACGCAATACCTGGTGCACAAAATTTTTTGCCGTGGTTTTGAGAAGAAAAGAGGGTGAGAGAGAGTGTCGGGGTACCTGTGTACCCCCTGCATGTCTTATGTAACCTCAGAGGTATGCATACCACAGGTTGAGAAACTGTGGTTTAGATGCATAGACACTAACACTTTTGTTCCCTGTGTGATTTAAGGAAGCTTTTGGTACTTTCTGGTAACTGTTATGGGCAGCAAAGATCAGTACCTTTTTCTTAAATCAGTAGCAACCTCTTCTTGGTACTCTCTAAAGTACTACTTATTCAGTTGCTTCCTAATGGGTGTTTATAGATATGTTCTGGGAGGTGGGGGGGGGAGGTGGTGCTTTAATTAGCGAGCTGCACTAATTAAAAACACCCAAATGTCACATGTATCAGCACATCGGAGCAGCCTCTCTGCACGTCTGTAGGAGCCCAGTGTGATCCCTGACTTCACAGAGAGTTAAACCCAACCACCTCTTGAGCTACATGAGTTTTTTTCCTTACTCAGATTTATTAACCTTAGTTTTCAGAGACTCCAAACTCTGGTTATGCTAATCTGCTGTCTTGGAATATTAATTCATGCATGCCAAAATGCCTGGCTTTAACCAATGAACCCTCCATATGTGAACAGCTGCACAGTAGACATTGCAACTTCCTAGTGTGAAATGAACAGATATATTTATTTTTCCTACATATAACTGACAGCAATAGAGATGTATTTTTTAAAACTTCTCTTACATATTTGACAGCTGTTGTTGTTTTGATAGTCCATTTGAATGTATTGTTTTAAAATACATTTAATAGCTTTGGGACTTTATGTGCAGTATTGGTTAAAGACATTTTTATTAATGACAGTGTAGTATTTTTGTCTGATTTTTTTTTTTTCCTTTATTTTTTTCCAGGCCATCTTTAATTTAAAGAGATTTCTGCTGGAATATAGAATGTCCTATTCATTTTGCAGACATGTCTTTATTCTGTGCTTTTAACAGAAAATGATTACATCTTCTGGTCCCAATTAAATTGTAAAACTTGGATCCATTTCCCTCTCTCTCCTGCCCCCCCTGCCTCCTCCCCACTCCCCCAAATCTGGCTCTTTCACAGGTCCCAGGATGTTAATATCTGTAGGTTTCGTCCATTTTCTTTTAGAGAGAGAACAGTCATGTGCAAGATTCTAATTTTAAACCTTGCCCCAAAGTCTAGGTTGCTCACTCTGGAGTTTTGGTTTAGACCTATCTTTACTTAGAAGTACATAGAGCCTTATCTTCATTTGATAAACACCAGAAAATAAAAATAAGGGCTCAATTTAAAGCACATCAAATCAAAGAGAAAAGCCTTTCATTGATTTCATTGAGTTCTAAATCAACTGGAACTAAGCAAACCATCTGCTACCTATCACTGTATGGTAATAGGCACATTGCTTTATATAATAATGGATATATTTCATGAGAAAATCAGATAATAAGGAAGCAATATTGGAGAAAGAGAGGGAGAACCTGTGATTTAAAGTGTTGTATTAATTTATTTCAATTTGTATCTTTGCATACTGAAAATTTACCATCACTTGCTGTTACTGACATGTTTATCAAATCATTTGTTAAAACATCCTGGAATTTAGAAGAATATTGTCACTGAAGCTACATATTTATAACACCTCGTTTGTGTTTCATTGTTTGTAGATATTCATTAAGTTGCAGAATGATATCTTGAGAGAATTGTTTTGGAAAGAAAGTGTGAATATTTTTCAAAAAGAGAAACTCTTTCTTAGTGGAAATTCCAGTTGACAATTTTCAGTTTTAAAGAGACTTATTGAGTGATTTAATTAGATTCCGCTGCAAATTACCCTAGGCTCTGTCCTAGAGCCTAAATTATCCTGTTAGCTTTTGAATTTTCCTTTTCTTGTAGTAGTAGAGAAACAAAGTTAATGTGATTCAGGAGTCAATTAAGTTAAAGAAATTAAGATATAAATGTTAAAAAAAAATTATATCTGTTGATAAAATGGATACATCTCTTAATGTGCATTTTATTATTGTGATTAAATGTAATTGTGAATAATTTAAAAATAACAAATCACCATGTAGGATATAAGGAGAAGAAAATAACCCTTTTTAAAGAGATCTGAGGTTCATTTTTAAAATTGGAAAATAATCTGTAAAATATATTGGCGATGCCCTTCTAGTAGTGGATGTTGTTGGGTGTGTTTGTTGTGTAAATGCGATAGCCGTCCAACATCTTGACAGATGAAAGGAAATGTGTCAGAGTCACTCAATCAGTGGTGCTTGGCAGTGGTGTTGGAGAAGAGCCCAATGCATGAGCAGCAAGCCTTCCCAGAGTGGCTACTGGTCCACTCATCAGATGGAGGTTGAAGCACACTCTGCTTCCTGGCTCACCTGTGGGCCTTAGTTTGGGTGCTCTGGCTCTCCGTGGTAACCGCACCAGCCTTGACCCAGCTTCTCCAAACTGAGCAGTTGTAGGTAGGGTTCTCCCAGTTGTCAGTGGGAATGCTGAATTCTTGAGACCTTGCTTGACCTCATCACTGTATTGGAGCTTTGGCCTTTCTCTGCATCACAGGTGGTTCTTGAGTTGGCCATAGAGTGTAGCCATTGGCAGACTGTCTTGAGGCATGCGTACCATGTGTCCCAGCCAGCGAAGCTTGAGAGCATCCAGCACTGTCTGCATAGACTGTATGTCAGTCCTCTCAAGGATGACAACTGTTTCTCTTGATACCGGTTGCCATGCCAAACTTGGTGTATGCATCAGAGGACTTGTTTATCATGATTTGCAGTTCATCAGGTGAGTTGGAGACGAATGCATCATCATCTGCGAAGATCCAGATCCTGAATAGTGAGCTGAGTGACATGCCTTTTACTCTGAAATCATCTGATATTGAACAAGCTGCTGTCCATCTTCAATTCAGTTATTATGCTAGATTAATTGTTTGCTAAAGTGTGCCTGAGAAGGATAGAGAAGAAGGTGCCAAAGCTGGTAGGTGCTAAAATGCAGCTTTGCTTCATGCCAGTATCAGTGCTAAACTAAGATGATGTTCCATTTTCGTACTGCACGGTTGCATTTGTTCTGTCATGGAACTCCTTGATTAGGGACAGCACATTTTGTGGACAGCCAGTTTTTGACAGGATCTTGTAGATGCCATTCCTGTTAACAGTGTTGAAGGCCATTTGTAAGTCAATGAATAGAGAGGTGTCTTCTGTTTACATTTTTTCTTGTAATAAATGCAGTGTGAAGGACATGTTAGTCATGGAGCATCCAGCTCTGAACTGACGCTGGCTCTCAGGGTAGACTCACTCAGCAAGGTATTAGAGTCTTTGCAGCAAGACCCTTGCAAGCACCTTGGTGACCACACTGAGCAGAGATATCCCTTGGTAGTTTTTGCAGTCTGTTCTGTTCCCTTTATTTTTGTATAGAGTAATTATCTTTGCATCTTTCAGATCCTGGGGTATCTGGCTTCCTTCCCATCAAGTGCAGAGAAATGTGTGGGTGTCACTCGCAAGCTTTCTACCCCTGCCTTTGGGAGCTCTAAAGGAATCTGGTCATTGCTTGCTGCTTTCCCAGGGAAAATTTCCTTGATAGCTTTCTCTACATCTCCAGGAATTAGTATTTGGTCCATTATTGGAAACTGGGAAGTGGCAGCTAAGGCAGTATCGCATATAATATCAGGTATCCAGGTTGTAGCTGTATTAGTCTAGAATAGAAGCAAAGGAAATCAAAACTCATGGAAGAGGTAATATCTTTTATTGGACCAACTAGATATTTGCAAACAAATGATTTTATTTATTTGCAAGCTTTTGGGCATACTCACCCTTCATCAGGCATAGGACAGAGCAGAGATTGTAAAAGTTCTCTTAGGTAGATAATAGCATTCTTTGAGTAGAGTTCTTGTAACGCTCAGTCCATCCATCAAGATGTTCTTGCCAGTCAGTCAGAATTGGGATCATGTTTTGCCTTCTGGTTTGCAGTCTTTTTACAAGTTGGACCAAATGCCTCTTTGATTCCATTGTAGGTACTACAAAGATCCATTCTTTCAAAGCAGATTTGAATCCTTTTGCACAGGTCTTGCCAGTACTTCTGGGCACATTCTCTGGTAGCTTTCTGGTCCATAGCCTTAGCCTCTTTGAACGTGAGACTTAGTTTGTTGTTGAAATATTTAGGTGAGCTTGCTTTTTCTTTTTTATGAGTGGGAGTGGCAGATGTTCAGATGCTACAAGCCAGTCAGGTTGGGTGTCTATACATGTACATTAAGGCTGCTCTGATTGAGTCCGCTGGAGCATGGTAATTGTTTGAGCTTTAGTTCAAGCTTCCCTGCTGCCACTTTTCAGCCTGGGACACACTGATGCACGTGATGCTCCGGGCGCTTTCATTAGAGCTGAAAGTGCCACCCCTCCCCCTGGCCCTGGAGCACATCTATAAATGCCTGTTGTTTTTCTTTTTGGTTCCAAAGACATCCTTGGCAGTAGCTCATGTCTTGTTCTTGAAATTTTCCCACAAGGTGTAAGAATCAGGAATCAAATTGATCATTTTCAGAAATACACTTAAGCGCACATTGAAACTTTGCACAAGAGTCGCTGTCCTTCATGCTAGTGATGCTGAGACAAGGTTTGCCTTTTGGCTTTGCATAATGGATCTTTTAGGGTGTAATTGGAGCTTGGCCCTGGTAAGGGCTTGGTCAGTGTCACAATGAGTGCTATGCATTGATCGAGCATGCATTATTGCAAATGTTTCTATGATGGATCAGGATGAGGTCAAGTTGATGCCAGTGTCCTGAGCAGGGGTGCTTCCATGTGATCTTGCTACTGCTGCTGCCAGCAAAATAGGTGTTTGAGACTGTCAGCTCAGAAGAGGCACAAAGTTCAAGGGCATCTTGGCCATTTTTGTTGAGGCTGCCTGTGCTGTGTTGGCCACTGATGTGTTACCATTGTTTCCAGTCCTTACCCACACGGGCAGTCACCAAGAAAAGCATGTCTGTTCCTTGCATGGGTATTCTTGATGAATTGTTTCAGCTGAGACTAGAACTCATCTTTTTGCTGTTTGGAGTAGTCAATTGTTGGTCCATAGAGTCAGCATTCCTGAGTTTGCGTTCACATCCAATTGCTTGATTTTCTCATTGATAGATACTGCGCATGCAGTACATGCATGGGGTACATGCACTGAGGACAGACTTAACAGCAAATCTGACACCATGTATCTTTGGTTCATTGTCAGATTTCCCAGATAAGCAGAAGCGGTAGTTTACTTCACCTAGTGTTCGAGTTTCTGAAGGTCTCATCTCTCAGAAGGCTGCAAGATCGGACCCAGTTGATGTAGTTCTCTATCAATTATACCTGTTCTCCAAAGTTCATGGTCTTTTGAATTGAAGTCCAGTTAACAGAGCATGAATGTTCCAACAAGCAATGATTAATTTAGAGCCAGGAAAGAAGTTGGAAGGCAGCTTATTTAGCCCACTTTTTATAGGGCCTTCCCCAGATTGGGACAAACAGGCCACCCCTAAATAGGGCTGTTTGGACATCTGAGTTGATGCCAAACACCGGGGTCCTTCCCCAGCAGGATGAGCAACAATTGAGCACTGACCTTCAACGCATATGTCTAGGCACAACAAAGTAGGAAGGCATTGCCATGGGCCCTCCACCTTCTCTTTTGGAAGGAGGAACCATAGAAATCCAATGGCAAGATGAAGGTAAAGACATTTGAGATACCTGCTTCAGCTTCTAGTCGGGAAGCCGCTGAGTTGAAGGAAGCCACCTGCCTTATCGCATCCACAGCTGCACCTTTTCTGGATGAGCATGGTTCCAGTAGCATGGGTACCATTGCCCAACAGGACTCTGGTTCATCCACTTTTCTGGGGACATTTCCTCCCGCAGGGAGCTCCACTACCCTGCCCTTAGGTGCTCCTCTGCACAGAGACGTTGGGTGTTCCCAAAGGGAGACAGGTTTGTTGACCAGTGCCGATCAGTTGCCATTGCATCGCTGGCTGCATTGTTTATGCACCCAATGGCAAACCTTGGTGGGGGAACCTTTTATTGTACATACCAAAAGATTTTTGCATGCTATGACCAGAAGAAACCGTACTTAGGAAAGACAAATATAATGACAGATCTCTTTGTCTTGCTTAATATTTCTACTGTGATTCTCAATATAATGCAAATGAAAAGACAGTAGAGCACTAGATCACAAATAGCTTAAAGGCAGAGAAAGCTTTTAAAATAGTTTTGAAAACTGAAAATTAAAAAAAAAGATTAATTATTGCACAGTAAACTGCCTTCTGTCTGCATGTGCATGGCCAGGCAATATCTATTTTTGGCACTTATGTATGGTTTGGATTAATTCTATCTGTGGTGAAATAGGGTCAGGTTGCATTAATCTTCTGGAACTGAGATGGAAGAGAAGGAGGGCCCACTTATCTTTTAGCTCAGAAGCTTTGTGGTTAGGGTACTTACCCAGGCAGCAGTAGACCTTGGTTCTAGGCCCCTCTAACTCAGAGGGATTTTGAATTTGGATCTCCTGCTTCCCAAGAGTGTTCTAATCATGAATTAGGCACTGCCCATCCCTTCTTTTGAAGCTGGCTCCCTGCACCTTCCATTTAATATCCATTGGATAAAAAATAGCAAGGTAGTTGCTGGCCTATTTGAACTGGAACCCAGGGTCATGCCCCTTCAGAGGGAGCATCCATCTTACTGATCCATACTTCCTATGGCTTGTTCTCTTCTTCCTGGCTCCACATGTCTTCCACTCTTAGTTGCTTAGTGGGCTAGTCTCAAGAGGAGGGCTAGAAAGTGCTTTAATCTAGCCTATAACCTGGTGGTTAGAGCATTTTGCTGAGAAGTTAGAGATGAAGGCTCAAATCCCCTCTGAGGGATGGAGTCCTAGAACCTGGATCTCTCACTGCCTTGGCAAATGCCCTAACCAGAAGGCTATTGGGCTCTGAAGTGGGAATGCCTTCCTCTTCCCATTAAAAAAACAAACAAACAAAAAAAAAAACCCAACCTGCTAGTTGGGGGTTTTCTGTGACCATAAAGTTTCTAGACTTGTATAACATTATGTAAGTGCCTTGTGGATTCTGTTGCCCCTGGATACTACGACAGCCATAGTGAGCCTAGTATATGCTCAGTAGGTTAATGTAGGGTAAGCCTGGCTACATGGAATCCAAACTGTGCGTAAGTCCCCCAAACTACAGTTACATAGCCCAATAAGTGTCATTTAGAAGTGTGAAGGGGAAAGATTCCTCATAGAAAATCTTGACGAGCCTTGGGCTGAATTCTACCATAATTCTCTACAGTTAGATACAGAGGTTCAAAAGGCCCAAGGCAGGATCAGTTCAATCTTTCCGGGTTTTTGTAAGCTGCATAACTTGAACTGATAACAAACTGAACTGACACTCAGTGTTTGGGTGGCCAAGACAGGCAGAAGGCTGCACTGGCCTAGCCCAAGGCTGCTTGGCTGCTAGACGTATGCTACCCTCACTCCCCCCCGCTCCCTGCTTTTATTAGCTGCAGGGAGGAGAGAGCTGGCACAAAATTTGTCCTCAGCCCCTGCCTCTGAGAAGGGGGTGGGGAGGAGGAACACATCACCTGGCCCCTCCCCCCCCCCAGCTGGGATCTGCCTGGTACAAGAAAGGCTTTTCATCCCCTACAGACAGGTTAGCAGAGCTCTGATTGGCTTAGCCCTATCCCTCTCAGCCCCATGCCTGGGAGAGGGGGTGGGATCGAGCACTGATGTCCACCTCAGCTGCAGTCTGTCCGGCATAGGGGAAAGACCCTGCCTTGGGGTTTTCACTCCCCTGCAGCCCAGCTCTCTGGGCTAGGATCAGTTCAGTCCTGTCCATTTCCCAGCCCCAATGTGTGAAAGGCAGGGGATGGGGGGGGGACGAACATATCAGGTCAGCTGGGCATTGGCGCTTGCAGCTGGCGTTTGTCCAGTGTGGAGGGGGGCAAGTCCTCACTAAAGGCTTTTTGCTCCCCTGAAACCCAGCTCACTGGGCTGGGATTTGCTCAGCCCTGCTTCCTCCCCAGTTCCTCACCTCCAAGGTGGGGTGGGGGGGAACCCATTGGCCCAGCCTAACGTTGGACCTCCCAGGTCTGCCCAGTGTGGTGGTGGGGAGGCCCCCACTGGGAGGTTTTCATTCCCCCAGGGCCTGGCTTGCCAGGGTGGCATGGGCTAAGCCTCACCCCCTCCCCAGACCCTGCCTGTGCTCCACCCAGACGAGGTGGAGCTGATCCCCACCTGACTTGCTGAGCTGTACCACCCCATGCCAAACAGACTCTGGCTGGGGGGCCCAGTGCCAGGCTGGGCCAATGCATTCCACTCCACAGCCCCCCCTCACCTCTCACAGATGGTGGCTGGGGAGGGGGTACAGATGAGACTATGTCAACCTGGTGAGGCTGGCTGTGGGGGAGTGAAAAGCCCCCAGTGGGGGCTTCTCCCCCCCCTGCACTGGGCAGGCCCTGGCTATGGGGGCCAGGGGTGAGCCAGTTCATTTCTCCCCTACTCCACTGCCCCTCTTGGAAGTGGGGAGCTGGGGAGGGGGTGGGGCTGTGTCAGTGCTGGCCCGGTGAGCCAGGCAGCATGAGATTGAAATGCCCCCAAGGGGGATTTTCCCTCTGTGGCAGGAAGGCCCTGGCTGTGGGGACTGGATCTAGGCTGGTGTGGTCCCCTCCACTTTACCTTCCCTGTTCAGGAGTGGGCAGGGTTAAACTGATGCCAACCCCACTTGCCTGACTGCTGTGGGATCAAAAAGCCCCGACTACCAGGGCTTTCCTTCCCCTTGTCCTGTTCAAACAGGGGACTTGGGGGTGGGAGGAGTCTGGGGATCCATTCCATTGTGCCCCCCCCTCCCCTCAATCCTGCCAGGCTGAGAGGTGCTGACTGGGAGCAGAGGCTTTAGTGCCTCAGCTCTGTGATAGCTGAGGGAGGGGCCAGCCCTCTTCTGCTGAAGCAAACAGCAGAGCCCAGGGCTGGAAAGCATTTTGAGATGTTGGGCAACTGTTAATTAACTTGATTGGGAAGGGATCTGGGACAGAAGTTCCATAAAGCAGTTTGACCTAAATCAGTTAAGTCTGATGCTACATCCAGTCAAGGTTATCTTAAACTGGTTTTGGCCATTTTGAAAGTGGCTTATGTGCACTGAACCTCTGTTCTGTTAAAGGTTTAAACCAGTTTTGGATCACTTAAATTGGTTTATGTGTAACTTTGGTTCATAGCATACACGTTTAGTTCTACTCAATTCCAGTAGGGGTTGTATGCATGAAAGAGTGCAACCATAATTTTAGACACTGTTGTACTCTATCATAGTTATGCTTGTATGAGGACTGTGATTGGAGAGAGGAAGTATGACCAGAACACAACTACACTGTAGAAATTCCTACACCCTGAACTAGGCCCCCAGAGGAGCTGTTGCAGGTGGGTGCAACTTAAATCTGTTTTTTAAGTCTGGAGCTACTCATACCAATGGCTTTTCTGAACCTGGCTTCCAGTCACTAATGTAACCATTTTATATTTACGTTTAATATTTCTCAGTCTCTATTTTATTTGATAGGTAATGTTGAATGAAAATATGCCTTTGCTTTCTGGGGGAATATTGCCTGTTTGCACCTAATATTGTAATATCTTGTTTCTGACATCACATTTGGTTGCAGAAGTAACAAACTTGTTATGATCTTACAGGCAATTTGCAGGAATGGTAAATGAGCTGGTTTGGTTAAAATATGCTCAACTTTTTTAATTACAGAAATATTGCCTAATGATATTCTTTCTCAGCTCATGAAGGAAATTTTGGCAGCTGGAAAACACCTCTCCAGTTTTGTATTGTGGGGGCAGGTGTTCCAGGGATGTGGATGTGCTACTGGTCTCCAGTACATGGTTTCATCTTTAGTGAGAGAGTCCTGTTCTGGAAGAGACTCTCTGTTCTGGAATATGGTCTCCTCTTCAAGGGGCTTCCAAGAAACAACTGCTTACCAGTTTATCTGTGAGTCATCTTCTGTTCTTAGATGATTGGCTTCTACCCCAGCTGTGGTGTAGTAGGACTAAAATCCCTCAGTGTGGTGTACTGAATAGCACCATTCTATGATAAAGTAGTATTCTTTGTTCAGAGAGCATAATAGTCCAGTGAAATGACTGAGTCAGATCTCTTGTTTTCATTGTGGTGGAGAGATTGATGGCTCTGGTTCTTGTGTCTGTCATGGTATGGTGATGAATTCTGGGAAAGGAACTCTGCACTGTTTTTCTGTACTATATATAATATAGCAGTAGGACTTGATTAGTGATTATTGAGCCTCTCTTTACCTCAGTGTTAGGGTGAAAGGATCCGCTAAATGATTGTTTATGTTCAGGCTTTCAGGCTAGATGTGAGGACTGGGAGAAGATTTCTTCCTGGAGAAGACTCTGGGAGTGTCTACATGAGATGCTTTACTGCACCTTAGACTAATCTAATATGCAGTATCTACATGTATGCAGGATTTACTGTGCAGTAATTTAGGTTATTGCATCGTTTGTTAGTACCAACAAATACAGGTAATAGATTAATGGCACATTAGCTACTGTGTGGTAGCACGTGTGTAGATGCTGATTGGGAGCAATTTGCTCCTGGTCAGCCTAAGCAGCAGGTGGCCACAGGAGGTGGGGGAGTTGTCAGCAGCTCCATTGTGGGGCTTGGGATTATAGCCTGGCTCGGCAGCACTGGCTTGGAGTGATGTCCTGTAGCTGAGTACTAGCAATGCCCTAAGATCTCCCTTCATGTTTCTTGTTGAGAGGATGGGGGAGCTCTCTGTCCCCCTTTCTGGCATGGCTCAGTTCCTGGATTTCCCCAGGAGCTGGGAGTTGAGCAACACTGGGATGAGGGAGCTCTCTGTCCCTGTAGCACCAATCTAAGGAGAGAGAGATTCCCTGTGCCCTCAGCTCAGCCACTGCCAATGTAGCACATGACCCACTCAGCTCCCACACCTTGCTTATGCCTGAGGGAGCTAGGAGATGAGCAGCACATCTCCCCCCGGTCCTGGTGCTGCTTATCTCCTCAAGTTTCCCACTAGTCCCAGCGCTGCTCAGCTCCTTGCTCCTCCCAGGTATGGGTGGCGAGTGCGAGTGGACTGAGCCATGTACTGCACAGGCAGCAGCAGGTCTTGGGGGATGGGGAGCCTGGAGCTCCCCTTGGCTGCCATGGGGGCAGAGCAGGGCAGGGGAGCAGGAGCAGTAATGGATTCAACTGCTTCTGTTGGGAGCAAATATATTCCTGATGTGGGCACACGTGGAGATATGTTCCTGGGTGTAGTTTACTATGCCTTTATTTTAGTGCACAATAGCCTTAAGGTACACTAATTGCATGGGTAGGTGCACCCACTATTTCCCAGAGAAGAGGACAGTCTGTACAGTTGGGCCCAGAAGAACAGAGCCTCAGATTGAGATATATAGTAGGACATAATTGAAATCACATATCCAGTTACACTGATCCCCAGAAATCCATTGCAAGTATGACTCTGAGTGTAAGATATAAGCAGCAAGAGGAAATGCTGCTTGGCTTAGCAGGGAACTTTTCATTAAATTAAATCACAAAAAGGAAGCTTATAAGAAGTGAAAACTTGGACAAATAACTAGGGAAGAATATAAGAGCATTGCTCAGGCATGCAGGGATGAAGTCAGGGAGGTCTGAGCACAACTGGAGTTGCAACTAGCGAGGGATGTGAAGGGTAACAAGAAGGGCTTCTACAAGTATGCCAGTAGCAAGAGGAGGATCAGGGAAAGTGTTGGTCCCTTACTGAATGGGGGAGGCAACCTTGTGACAGAGGCTGCAGAAAAGGCTGAAGTGCTCAATGCCTTTTTTACTTCAGTCTTCAAAGACAAGGTCAGCTCCCAGTTTGGGGAGGAGGTGAGCAGCCCTCAGTGGTGAAAGAATAGGTTAGAGACTACTTATAAAAGCTGGGCATGTACCAGTCCATGGGGCCAGATGAGATGCACCTGAGGGTGCTGAGGGAGTTGGGTGATTATCATCTTTGAAAACTCATGGTGATCAGGAGAGGGCCTGGATGGTTGGAAAAGGGCAAACATAGTGCCCATATTTAAGAAAGGGAAGAAGGAGGATCTAGGGAACTGCATACCAGTCAGCGTTGATGGTTCTGGAATTAGGACCCAGATGCCTTGTTCTGGACTCGGGGCAGGAGGGGGGAGGGGGAATCCACCCTCAGACTGACCACAATCTTTCCTTTTAATAGGAAAAGGTGTATTGATACATAGTGATAATGGAAAAGAAACAATAGAAAAAAATCAAGCAGTTCTGTATATCTGCCAATCCTAGGGCTGTCATCAGAATTGACAAACATCTGGCCACGGTGGAGGCTTCACTCCTAAGGCTCTCTCTTAGGTGTCAGATGTCAACATAGCAGCAGCCTGGAGGTGGGATGCTGAGGCCCACCCCTTCACCTACAGTGGGGTGGATGAGATGGGCTGGCTGGTGGTGTGCCCTCTGTCCATGGTGGCCTCGGAGACCTCACTTGGGGATCATCTCAGGGAGGAGAACAGGGAGGGACCCTTTGTTATTTTCAAATCTCTGCTGTTGTATTCTCCTTTCCTCCTGATGACTCTTCATCCATGGCTGTTGCTGATTGGTCTCTCTGTGTTTGTCTCACTGTCCACGTTCTGTTCCATCAGCATATTCTAAGCCCAACACATGCACACCCTTCCCAAAATAGGAATTTCAAGTCCCCTTCTTTGACCTTGTGAGCTGGTGCCATCTTATTTCATGTTATGGAACAGTGTGGTATATGCCTCCAGTCTCTCCGACTTTGTCCTTGTTTGTTAGACAGCCTGTCTGCTTCTGAAGGCTGAGAAAACTGTGCGAGACCTAGGCTTTTAAAAATCAGTTAACCACTACTGCCATATATATATGCCAATTCGCCAAAAGCAAACCTTTAAATACCATTTTCAAGCCATCCAGCTTCACCTCAGTCCTTGGAAAAATCATGGAGAAAATCCTCAAGGAACCCATTTCTAAGCACTTGGAGGAGAAAAAGGTGATTAGTAGGACTCTGCGAATTTTTGCTGAGTATTTTGTTTCAAAGTTGTTTCGAGCTTGAAACAGCAAAATCAAAACAAAATGAGGGCACTCGAAATGTTTCATGGAGTGCAGCCATCTCCCACCACTGGGCTGAGCTGCATGGGGCTCCACAGCCCCATGCAGCGCAGCCCGGTAGTGAGAGGTGGGCAGAGCCAGGGCTGCACTCTGCCTCCCACCCTCGGGCTGAACTCCAGTCAGCTCCACCAGCCCCGTGGAACGCAGTGGGCAGCAGGAGGTGGATAGGACCAGGGCTGCGCTCTGCCTCCCGCCACTGAGCTGAGCTCCATGGGGTTGTGGAGCTGCTTAGTGTGCAGCCCTGACTCCCCTGCCTCCTGCCACTGGGCCAGATGACGTCAGGCTGGCACTGCTGCCTGGGGCCAGTGGTAGCATCAGTTTTCTCTGGTGCTGGGTGCGGGCTGTGCCTAGCGCTGGTTCCAGGTGGCAGCAGCGGTGTCCTGTCATCCAGCATGCAGATCCAGGTGCCCACACCTCCAGGAGGAGTCTGGCACAGCTCTCCTGGGGGTGCGGGCCCCCGGACCTGTGCACCGGATGACAGGAGGTTGCTGCTGCCAGCAAGTATCACAAGCTTTGCTTTTTTCAGTTTAAGGTGCAGTTTCTGAGAAACCTCTGCACCTATGTCCTTGAAACTTGGGAGACTTCATGCCCTCAGAAGGGGCTACCATCCCTGCAATTTTCATCTGAATCAGGCAAGAAATAACAGTTTTAGGCACATATAGCCTACGGGCGAAATGTCAAAACGGTTGTGATGAAATGAAAACGGCCAGCTTGCTTCGAAAGGAAACAAAACGATGAAACAAAACACTGTCCATTCAAAATGGTGAAACAAACATTGAAATGAAATGATGGTGTTTCACACAACCCTAGTGATTAACAACAGTCAGCATGGATTCACCAGGGGCGAGTTATGCCTGACCAACCTGACTGCCTTCTATGATGAGGTGATTGGCTTTGTGGATGTGGGGAGACCAGTGGATGTGGTGTATCTTGATTTTAGCATGTGGCATATCTTGACTTTAGCAAAGCTTTTGATACAGTTTTCCACAGCATTTTCACAGGCAAGCTAAGGAAGTATGAGCTGGATGAATGGACTACAGGGTGGATAGAAAAGTGGCTGGAGCATTGGGCTCAGAGAGTAGTAATCAATGGCTCAATGTCTAGTTGGCAGTCAGGATCAAGTGGAGTGCCCCAGGGTTTGGTCCTGGGGCCAGTTTTGTTCAATGTCTTCATCCTGCAAGGTGACATAGAGTGTACCCTCAGCAGGTTTGCAGATGACACCAAGCTAGGGGGAGTAGTAACTACACTGGAGGGTAGGGCTAGGGCTCAGAGTGGCCTAGGCAAATTGGAGGATTGGGCCAAAAGGAATCTCCTGAGGTTCAACAAGGAGAAGTGCAAAGTCCTGCACTTAGGACCAATGCACAAGTACAGGCTGGGGCAGCAGCTCTGCAGAAAAGGACCTGGGGGTTACAGCAAACAGTAAGCTGAATATGAGGTAGGAGTATGTCCTTTTTGCCAAAAAGGCTAACGGCATACTGGTCTGCATTGTTAGATGTGTTGGCAGTAGATGAAGGAAAGTGATTATTCCCCTCTGTGGTGAGGCCACATCTGGAGTACTGTGTTCAGTTTTGGGCTCCCCACTGCAGAAAGTATGTGGAGAAATTTGAGAGAGTGCGGCAGAGGGCAACAAAAATGGTGAGGGGGCTGGGGGACGTGACTTATGAGGAAAGACTGAGGGGAACTGGGGGTATTTAGTCTAGAGAAGAGAAGACAGAGGGGATTTAAGAGCGGCCTTCAACTACCTGATGTGGGGTTCAGAAGAAGATGGAGCAAGACTGTTCTCAGCAGTAGCAGATGACAGAACAAGGAGCAATGGTCTCAAGTTGCAGCAAGGGAAGTTTAGGTTAGATGTTAGGAAGAATTTCCTCACTAGGAGGGTAGTAAAACATTGGGATAGGTTACCCAGAGAGGTGGTGGAAGCTCCATCCTTGGAGGTTTTCAAAACCTGGCTAGACACAGCTTTGGCTGGGATGATGTAGTTGCGGATGGTCCTGCTTTGAGCAAGGGGTTGAACTAGATGACCTCCTGAGGTCCCTTCCAACCCTAATTATCTATGATTCTATGATAAAAGAATAAGACAGAAAAGGGGAAAAATATCTGAACTGTAAGTCAAATTGTGTTAAAATGAAATGTTTTTCAAAGTGCGTAAACATAAGGGGAGTAAACAGGGGAGATATTAATTTCAAATCTAATTGGTTTAAAATAAAATGAGTTAAAACAGTTCCAAGTGTTAGGTTTGCTCTTGAGTCTCCTTGACAATTTTATACAGTTATACCTGCATTTTCCTATTTTTAAGCATGCTTTCTTTTTTCACCACTATATTGTATAAATGACCTACACAAATTTGGAGAAATTTCCAGAACACTACTTTTCTAAGGGCTTAAAAATGCTTCATGTTATTCATGAGTATAATCTCATTGAAATCAAAAGAACTACTCGTAGGGTGAACTTTAAGTACAAGTACTTTATGAAATTGAGACATTACTGACACACACACACACACACACACACACACACACACACACACACACACGGTAAAAAATCAAGCTGTAAAAAAACTGCTGGCACATGCAAAAAGGAAGGTGGGAAAAATCCTGATTTTATTTTCCTGTCTCTCTTACTTCTAGCAATATGTATTATTTTGAAAAAATGGGTGAAAAGGGTAAGGCTTTTGCTATTAAATTGGAAATATCCCTTTAAGAAAAAACTACTCTTTCCACTTTTTTCCCTTTATAAGCACCTTATGCCAAAAATTTGGAAGGTTTAAATTAATATTTATTAATTCTTTAAAAATTGCTTGGCACTTTACATGTCTAATTTTTTTTAACATTAAACGTGAATGATGAAGTATAACAAGCTTACAGGCATATAGTAACATTTAACAATACTATGTGAAAGTCCTGGGTGCAGCAAAGGATTTCATGTATACATGCTGGGCAAGAAGTTACATTTATCACAAAAATACTGATTTTAGTTTTTCAGGTTATGAACTAATAGCATACCAGCAACAGCAGGGCATGGCCAACCTGCAGCTTGAGTGCAACAAGTGGCATGGGCAACATCTGTGTGTGCCATGCAGGAGATAGTGGTGGGGGCAGACAGCACAGTGACAGGTAGGACAGGAAGTAGGGGTGTACCGATAAAGATTTTTTGGGCTGATACCGATTGCTGATTATTAATGTGCCATAAAGGCTGATACCAGTCAGGTTGCTGATATGCAGCCTGACAACTTGGAGAGCAGTATCCAGCTGGTAAGTCTGTTGCGGGGGAGGAGGGAAGGGTCTGGGGGGGGGCAGATCGAGGCCCCTGCAATGAGGGGGGGAGTAGGGCAGGGGCAGGCATCCACCCAGGATAGGGTGGGTTGCAGTATGGAGCCGTGAGTGGCTCATCCAGGGGAATGGGGGTGGGGGCAGCTCTTGGTGCTGTGCACACCCTGGGGGAGGCATGGGGGGCCTGCGCCCCTCAGGTCTGTGCAGGGCAAGGGTTGGCTGCTGCTGTGAGCTGGGGCCAGTGGCAGCGCTGGGCTCTTCCCAGTGGGGGGGGGCTGGGGCAGGGCTGCGCTCAGGGAAGGTGGGAGCTGGAGTGGGGCTGGTGGTGGTGACACTGGGAGGGGGGCTGCCCCAAGATTCACCAAACCCCCCACTAGCCTGCCCCTCCC
>NW_017728992.1:15626317-15640910 GCF_001723915.1 Gavialis gangeticus | reverse complement strand
CCCAGCCCAGCCCAGCCCCCTCACTGGGAACAGCCTGGAGCAGGTCTAGCCCTGAGCCTGCAGTGGTAGCCTGCCCTTGCTCTGTGTAAAGACCTGGGGGGCACAGGTCCTCCATGCCTTCCCTGGGGTCCAGAGCAGGTGCTTATGGCTCTGTGCCACACCCTGCCACACCTGGGCAGCACCTACCTCTGTCCCAGCCCCACTCCCACTCCCTCCCTCATTGCAGGGGGCCTCGATCTGCCCCACCTTCCCTCTCTCCCACCCATGGGCAACTGATGTCTCTTAAGTGTGGGGAAGCAACCGCAGAAGCCACTGATGGTGTTGGCGGTGGGGACAGGGCTGGCAAGCACCTGCAGAAGCTGGTGGCAGTGGCAGGGAACGGCTCTGTGAGTGGGGTATGTGTCCCCCCCGTGGACTCCCTACCAGTCGCCTATGCTCCCCCCTCCCCCCCCATAGACTTATTGGCCAGACACTGCTCTCCAAGCTGCCGGGCTGCTTTCCTGGCTGTGGGCATGCTGCAGTTGCATGCATGTGAGCAGCATTCATTGGTGACATTATTAGCAACATTAGTCAAAAAAGCTAATTGCTGAACATGTCAATTTCCCTTTTATCGGTTTTACACAACTCTTCTCTTCTCACCTGTATATTCTCCCTGAACAGTTTATACCCATTCATAACAATGCTCCAGTCATACGAGCTATCCAGTCAAGTCTCTGTTATTCTAATCACGTTGGCCTCTTTTGCTTCCCACTAAATCCAGGTTGTTCAGGGAGCTGGCATGACTAGAGGTGTAAACCTTCTGGAAATTTTGAAGCCATGGAAAAAAAATGTTTTTTCTGGGTGTTTTGGGGGGGAAAAATGGAAATTTTGGGAAAAATTTAAATATATGCAATACTTAGTTTCTTAGCACCTTTTACAGATCTAAATTCACTTTGCTACTTTAAGAACATGAAATGTTTTATGTATAACTTGGTTTGCTCATAAAATTATCATGTTTGGTATATTTATTAAATTTAAAAGTATAGTTTATTCGGACAATAATTTCAAATTTAGTAATTGAATTTACTTTAAAATGTTTTTAATTTTTGTTACAAATGGAGCTAGATGCTGCTGAACTCTAAGGAACCTAACATCTCTTAGTTTTTGCCAGTTTATGAGAAGCAGGCAAAAATTAAAGTTGAAAATAGAAGAAATCATCAACATTATAGTAAAACAAAGAAAGTTGTTATGTATTCTGGAGTTAGTCACCTCCACAGTGTCAAGCAGATATAGAAAGCACACATTTTTTAGAAAAAGAGCTAAGAAAAAAAAGAAAAAAAACAAGACTCATTCAATACAAATTTTGCTGCATGAAACTTTGTCTAATCAGTCTCATTTTCTGAGCCATCACTATCAGCAGTTTCTGCTTCTTCTGATCCTTTATTTTTACAGTCTTCATGGACTTCTGAAAACTGAAGCTTTGCCTGGATTGAGGCAAGTTTTTCTACTCATACGCATGTTAGTTTATTTCTTGATTTGGTGCAAGTATTTCCAAACATAGACCAGTTTCTTTCACATGCTGCACAAGATAGAGGAATCTGAATCAGGTGACAAGCAAGAGGAGCAGAGGCTGTATCACGCAAAGGCCTTGCAACCTTGTTACAGGAGGGATACGCTTGCCCAAGTGCCGGATTGCATTCCTGGACCAAATACGTGAAGATATTCTGTATTCTGTAACGTTTGAAAGTACCTTTCCAACATCAAGTCCTAAGTGTGTTGCTTGTTTCATAATCCAGTCAAATGCAGTAGCAGTGCTATCATCACTAATGTTTTTGCCTTTGAATCTTGAATCAAGAGATTTACAGCAGCATGAATTGATTCCTGACCAACCT
This sequence comes from Gavialis gangeticus, assembly GCF_001723915.1. Taxonomy (NCBI): domain Eukaryota; kingdom Metazoa; phylum Chordata; order Crocodylia; family Gavialidae; genus Gavialis; species Gavialis gangeticus. The sequence continues at coordinate 15,639,039 of NW_017728992.1, read as the reverse complement.
CATTGCCTTTTATGACCGTGTAACTAAATCCTTGGATGATGATGTCGCCATGGATGTAGTCTTTCTAGACTTTAAAAAGGCCTTTGACACTGTCTCTTGCCCCATCCTCATCAGTAAATTAAGTGACTGTGGCATTGATGCCTACACAGTTGGAAGGGTAAAAAATTGGCTGATGGGGTGCACCCAGAGAGTAGTGGTGGACGGGTTATACTCAACCTGGTGAGATGTGAGCAGTGGGGTACCCCAGGGCTTGGTCTTTTGGGCCCGCGCTGTTTAACATCTTCATCAGCAACTTGGACAAGGGGCTGGCAAGCATGCTGTCCAAGTTTGCTGATGACACTAAGATGTGGGGTGAGGTAGACACACTTGAAGGGTGAGGGAGGCTGCAAGTAGATTTAGACAGACTACAAAAGTGGGCAGATGAGAATAGGATGGTGTTCAATGTAGATAAATGCAGGGTGCTGCACCTTGGGAGGAGGAATCCACAGCATATATACAGCCTGGGAAGTTCCCCTCTTGAAAGCACAGAGGCAGAACGGGATCTTGGAGTCATTATTGACTCCAAGATGAACATGAGCCACCAATGCCAGGCCGCAGCCAGCAAGGCCAGCCATACCTTGTCATGCATCCAAAGATGTATCTCAAGCTGGTTCAGAGAGGTGATACTCCCCCTCTATGTGACTTTGGTTAGGTTGCAGTTGGAGTACTGCATCCAGTACTTCAAAAGGGATGTGGCCAGCCTGGAGAGGGTTCAGAGGAGGGCCACCTGCTTGGTGAGAGGGCAGCAAGACAGGCCCTATGAGGATAGACTGAGGGACCTGAACCTGTTCAGCCTCAGCAAGAGGAGGCTGAGGGGGGACCTGGTGGCTGCCTACAAACTCATCAGGGGAGATCAACAGCAAATAGGTAGAGCCCTTTTCTCCTCAGCACCACCTGGGGTGATGAGGAACAATGGCAATAAGCTGATGGAGAATTGGTTTAGGTTAGAGATCAGAAAGCAATATTTTACAGTTAGGGTGGCCAAAATCTGGAACCAACTTCCCAGGGAAGTGGTCCTCTCCCCTACCTTAGGCAAATTCAAGAGGAGTGTGGATGATCACCTGTCTGGGGTCTTGTGAACCCAGCATTCATTCCTGCCTGTGGCAGGGGGTTGGGCTAAATGATCTGTTCAGGTTCCTCCTGACCCTAGCTACTATGAAACTATGTTTGGCAATGACATTCTTTCCGTCTGTTGGTAAAGTCTCTCACTTTTTTTTCTTCTGTACTTGTAAATGTACACTTAGATTTTCAAAAGCATTTGATTTTATCTGGGCCTTTAGGTAAGGAAGGTCTAACAAAAATGCACTGTCTGATTCAGATGCAGTGATTGCTGAAGAAATTGGCTTTAGAATCTTCAGGGAGTTCTGCAGCTGAACCCAGAAGACATCCTCATCAAGTACAGTGTTCCTTACAATTCTGGGTACTTTAAGATCCTCAATCATTACTGTTTCTTGGAGAGCTTCCTTTTTTTTTTAGTAAACTTTCAAATGAGATCACCACTCCATCCCATCTAGTTTAACTACAGTTTGAGTGTCATTCCTCTACAGGAATGAATGGATGCTGCTGCCAGTGTCTGCTCCCAGTCCTTTGAGGCCTAGTCAGGAGGACAGGAGCAGATCCACCAATCTCTAGATCAAAGTCAACAATAGAGGAAGTCTACAAGAAAAGAAAGCACTGAATCCTTCTTCCTTCTCTTGTGAAAATGGCAGTGCTCCCTGGGGGTAGAAATGCATCTTGCTATTGCATATGAGAGTTGTACTGTACTCCTTGTCCTTGGTGTACAGGAATTGTAATGATTTGATACTGTAGGTAGTCTTAGATAAAAGTCTTCCTATTACAGTTATTAGAAAACATTTTTGGGGAGTATAGGGTAGCAGTATATGAACACCTTGTCTTAAACATTTTATTCATCATTCTAAGTGGTTTTTTCAGTTTTTACAAACATTTTCAATTTTTCCAGTTTTTCAGCAAAAAAGAAAACAAAAAGTGCCCTTGGAAAAAAACCCAAAAAACCCAGAGTTAATTTGTGGCACTCTTGCCAGAAAGGTTGAGCCCCACTCAGTTAGAACACCCTCTGTCCGGACCAGATGATCCACAGAGAAACATTAAGAAGAGGTGTATGTGAATTGCTATATTGATGGTGATTTTTGTAAGGTAGTTGCCTTGTGTTAATTATACCAAGCTACAGTTTTAAGCACTACACAACATTTCAAAAGCTTTTCCCGATTCTTAAATCGGGAACTTTTAAAAATGTATTCTGAAAAAATTGGAATCCAAGGCTTTATTCTGTTTTTTCTTGTGAAAGCAAATCAAGGTTGGGCCCTAAGGGAATACTCATTACCACAAAATCATTCACTTGTACATATACAACTTCTTCCTACCTGCTCCATTTTAATGCTCTGAAAAATTAAGTTTGGCACATGGTAGTGACAAACACATCTTTATTTTTAGATCTGTGCACAACGTGGCAATTACACTTCATAAAGGGGATGTACAATATTTTCTTTGATATAAGTCTGCATGGGTTTGCAACTAGTAAGCTTTGCACTGAGTTTCTGATTCTAATTTAAACAAGTTTCTTTTTGAAAGGAGGAGGCCTTCCTTATTTCACTTTTCTTTCAGTTTTGTGCCTGCAGAACTTGCTCAAGTGTTTTGTTTCTTCAGTTAATTTGGGGGCACAAATCTGAGTCTTTCTTTTATTGCACAAAGTAATTAGTCATTACACAGACAGTTTTGCTTTACTTTTGTTTTGGTCACAAATCTTGTGAATTCAATTTTTTCCCCTTCTCAAAAGATGGGTTGAAAGCATATGTGAAAGCCATATGATAGAGGTGAACTCCTTGTAACCCTAGACTGTACCCCTTCTATGAGAGTGAACAGTGGAGCAGTGTTTTGCTCCCAATCCCATACACTCCTTCGCCATGTCCATGAAAATTACTTTCCTCCATCTTTTTTAGATTTGATAGCGACTTGAAACCAAAACAGAATGAAAGCATTATTGCTACTATTTATATATAGGGATCTATTTAAAACATGCAGAGGGAAAGTAAAAATCACGTACCACTCAGGGTGCCTGGCACCAACTTCACAGTCTTTTTGTGGTGAGTTCCCCACTCCCCACTACTGATTGGCTGAAGTGGCCCTTCCCCTTGCTGCTTATTGGCAGAGAGGGTTTCCCTTCATGCGACCCCATCCCTTGTAGCTGATTGGTGGAGAGGGATGGGACCGCACAAAGGGTAGTTCTTTCAGCCAATCAGTGGCGGAGGGAGCGGCTGCCATCTTAGCTGCTCCCCTTTGTGCCGGCAGCTTCCTTCCCATCCCTAGTGGGCCATGAGGCCAGTCACTGGGGATCCAGCATTTATTTTTAGTAAGCCTTTTTTGTGATCCTGCACAAACTCGCAGGGAATGCCAGTTTTCATAGTGATCATGGAAAATGCCTTGTTTCACTGTTTCCACTAAAATCACATCATGAATTGAGTAGATCTCTATACAAATCTGATGTGAAGTTTCTGGGACTGCTTTCATAATGTGGTATGTTGAGGACTTATTATTTTGGTAGAAAATAAATCAATTTGTTTGAATAGGTGCCCTACTTATGGGGAAAAACATAACATTTTTTTGATCTCTTGCTTTTGTCAAATATCACTGTATAGAGTAAATTCAACTTTTATCATCATGATATTTTGAATCGGGTCTTAATTAAGGCACCTGATTCAAAATATCATGCACCTTGTTTGCCACTTATAGCCTAAATATTGAATTTTATGTTATCTTTTTCAGTTATGTTTTCCTTGCATCAGATAAGGAAACCTTCTGCAAGACGAAACAATGCTGTTGAAATCTAAAGGCAAAACTGTAGTAGCTGTCATCCAGAGAACATAACTCTAGGGTCAAATCTTCAGCTAGTGCAAGTTGGCTTTACTGTTGACTTCAAATGAAGATCTGTGCCATTTTTTCAGGAATATTAAGTTTGAATTGTTGTTATAAATGTTAATTGTTTTACTATTAAACTATATCAATGAAACTATCTTCAATCTATAGAGTTGTAACTCAGTTATTCATGTTAAACATGTGCATTGCCAACTAATTTAGCAATTAATTTAATTTCCAATGGCTAATTTTGGGTTAAGGATTAAACTTTTATTCACCTATTAGTTACATAAGAAGGCTTGGCATTTAAGTGCAATTCTGTTTCATCCTGTTCAAATCCCTAAAAAACAGCTAATGTAAAAGGGCAGGTCTTTTTCCTCTTCATCACTTTTTTTGTGATTTAATCTTAAGGGTCAGATGATAGTGGGCACGTATACATGAGATGCTGCATTGCCATAGCAGCACATGCCGAAGCTTTGGCAGATGGACACCACAGTACTGCGTAGTAGCAACAAACTTCTGCCCAGTATCTTGTTGCTACTGTTCAGTAGGGTTAAAAATAACCTGTGTACCACCATGACTGTGCAGTACCAGTGGGTTGCAAAAAAATAAATAAATGTATTAATGGAATTTTAGGATTTGAGCAAGGTGTAAGAGAATCACACTTAAAGCTCCTAAATCCACTTTAGGGGCCCAATAGATAGAATAGGATCTGGCTCCAAGTCTCTTTGCACATAGTGACCAGCGATTTTTAAGAACATGGTCAAAGACCAAAGATTTTAAATGGTTGCAGGTAAGAATGTCAGTTGCTCATGTTACTATTTAAACGGGAAATTAGCTGGAGGTGCTACAAGAGTGTGCCTTTTCAGCTGGCTTGACAGTTTCTTGATCTTCCGCTCTTCGGAATATGCTGTTGGATGTTTATTGAAACTTAAATGCTTTTTTTGAAAACACCATCTGGATGCTGTGACATTCTTTCATACACAACAATTACCAACTATAAAATTAATTTGAAACATGCCACATTGAAAATAGGATCAAGTTAGGTAACAGTGCTAGTCAGTCTTTTGTGCAAACAGCTATGTCTGAAGTTTAGCATTTAGATGTTGAAGACACAGTTACAACTGACTACTTAAACTGGAAGGTCCTTGGGGCTGAGACTGTTCAATCTGTTTGTACAGTACCTTACCTGAAACGAGCACCAGGTGCATGTGTTAATTGCATGGCTGTATTCCATCCCTACACCATGCCCTATGCCTTGCAGATGGCATCCTCATTGATGTTCTCTTCCTCTTAGCTCCTTTTCTGGGGTTCTTGGACCCTTGCTGGTCCCACGCTCTCAGCCTCTCAATCTGGGCTTTGGACCCTAACCTGGATCCCTAGGAACCTCCTCCTCCCCTTAGTTCCTCCCCAAACCTCCAGACTGCCTCTTGATGTACTCTCCAAGCTGACTTTCTGGAGCTGCAGTCACCTTGCTGCAGTAGTATTCTCTCAGCGGGTTCCAAAATGTTACTGCTGGCTTCACTCAGGTCTGGGCTTAAATTTTACCTAAGCCCAGCCTTCCTGCAGGGTCAGATGACTCCATAATAAACCCTGGCCTGACCTGCAGGTGGCCCCAGCGCTAGCCTGCCTGCTTCTTAAAGCGGTAGGAAAACCAAGTCTTGTGCCACAGCCTGGTCCTTGACTGAGTTATGACAGTAGTACCAATATATAATAGCATAATGGCAATATCATCTGTCTCCTTTCTTTTACTCCTGGGCAGCACCATATCTAGACTCCTGGTGGCCCCCTTTGCCAAAGATTGGGCCCCCAATCTTCACCACAGATCTTTAGTATCGGGCCCTCCTTTACCAAAGATAATGATGATGATGATAATAATAATAAAAATTACCATTTTCAGGCCCCCCTTCTGTCTGGGCCCCAGGCGGCCTCCTGGTTTGCCCATGCCTGTGTCCAGCCCTGCTCCTGGGCTCTCCTGCTCAGCATTGCCTATGTGAAAAAAGAGGGACAAATATATATCAGTGAGGCATACTTATCCCTTGTTATAAAGCCTTTGTTTGCTCATAAGGTCTTTCTGGTTTGCTTGTTTAGCTGAGCTTCTTAAATGGCTAGCTTTTTTTCCTAGTATGTCTGTATATTTTCATAGGATTATTATGCTCCATTTCTAGCTTGACCACTTTTTTGAATGCTTGATATGCTTTGGATCAGATAATTTTTTGTGGAGACCACAACAATTTTAAAGTGATTAGCTATGTTAGTCTGTAGTTGGATGGATGGTAGGGTGGGGTAACACCTTAGAAACTAACTGGTTCATTGAGTCATATGCAACAACCTACTTTGTCAGATGGTATGTTCCTAATATGATGAACTTGTTGCCCATGAAATCTCACACCTTTCTGAACCAAGTTATCTCTAAGATGCTACCCTGCCCTACCTTCTGCTTACAAATTTGAACTGATTATAAAGATTGTGTATGCTATATTGTGGGGGTGGAGGGGGAAGTTTGAATGAATTAATGTCCTGGAAAAAAAATCACAATGGTGTCAGGATTTGACCTCACTGATGCATGTGTTTTCATGTGAGTGCAAAGCAGTTTATGCTGCAGGCATAGTAGAAGGGTTGTAGGAGGAGATTAGGTGCAGGGCTAAGAAAAGTCATTTAAGTAAAAGCATAGATAAACAGGCTTCCTGCTTTGAAGTCATATAGTGCATGAATGTTACGGGGCTTAAAGGAAATATCCATATTCAGAACATAATGTATATCTAATATATACTTATTTATAAAAGTAGCAGGGTCTGTTTACTTTGAAGATTTGTAGAAACTACCTAACAAACTTTATTACTGATATTTTAGTTGTCCGTGTTTTCCCTAAGGCAAGAAATGGATTTTTCTTTCAGTGTCTCAACTTAGAGTTCAGTTGTTCTAGTTCAGAGAAGAACTGAATTCCCGTTGGTTTTGTGATGTCACTGGACTTTTACAGCTGGGATACACTAGAGGGAAAATGCATGAGGAGAACTCTCAGTGGCCTTCTCTCCGTTCTCTGTGGGTTGAATCCCTCGTTTGTCTTTTGGCTGCCTTCCCATTTCTTCTTGGTACCTGGTTACCTAGTCCCCAGTCTTTGTGGGTTATTATGTATTTAGGAACATGGGACTGGACAGACATTTGAAACACAGTGTACAAACAGTACAGCCATGGAAAGCAGACCTTACACAATACTTGTCAGTGTAACAATTCACATTAGGCCCAGTATTTTGCTGTCACAGACAGTCCGCTCACAGAGTCCTGTTCATAAATGTACTGAGCTCTACCTTAAAAGTACGTAGATTGTTTGTTCCACCCTACCTTTTGGGAGGCTCTTCTAGAGCCTTACTGTTCTGATGGTTAAGGAACCTTCTTCCAATTTCCAAACTAAACTTATTCATGGCCAATTTATACTCATTTGTTCCCATGCTAACATTTTTCTTTAGCTTTTACATACTTCATGGCAGCAGTCATATTCCCTTCTCGGCCTGGATTTTTTCTACATTAAAGAAACTAAATTGTGATAGTGTTGTCTCATAAGATAGAACAGCAGAGACTTCCTATGCCAGAAGAAGGGTGATTGCATTGGAAAGCTTGCAAACAACATTTTTTTCCAACTACTCAGTTGGTCTAATAAAAGATATCACATCTACCCAAAGAACCTTACTTGCTCTCATAAGACAGGCTCTCTATACCCCTGTTGAGCCTAGCTGCCCATCTCTGTGCCTGCCTCAATTTGACTTGTTCTTTCTTGGATAGGCATTACTAGAGTTGTACGCAGTATTCCAGATTAATTCTTGCAGTTGCCTTATTATACAATGGTTTTCATATTTTCCTAACTCTAATACTTCATTTGATATGTGCTAGGATTACATTTTTCTATTTCATGGCCACATCACACTGATGGCCAATTGTCTGTCTACACTGTGATGTCAGTGTACCCTGGCCAAGGTGGCCTCAAGCATGCCCCACCCACTTGCCCACACCACAGTGAAGCCTTCTGGAGACTGAGGTCTTGAAAGCAGTCATGGAGAGCACTAAGCTATTTAAATTTTGCTTCTGTCTTGGATGTGGTAATTTCTATTTCCATTTTCATATCCTCAGTCCTATAAACTTTAGACTCCATGTTCAACACCATTCTCTTTACTAGAAGCAGGACAAGGTATTCGCTCAGTTTTGATCCACATCTATTCTTTACCTTGCCTTTCTTTGTAGCATTCCCTCTTATTTCCCTATTCTCTTTCTGCTTCCAAAGCTAAAGAAAGTGTTACTATTTATTTCAGTTTTCTTTGCAGATGTAACTCAGCTTGAATTTGGCATTCCTCACTTCACTGAAATTGCTTTTGCCAGTTACTCTAAAATGATGCTAGGCAAGACTGAGTGCACCTGCTTTTTGTCTGATTGTGGGAGATAAGCAGTTGCAGCCTTGGCTAATACTTGAAAGGGAGAACACTTAGGAAACCTGGATGCTGTAAAGCAGGGGCAGGCAAAGTCTGGCCCATGGGCCAGATCCAGCTGGCAGTGGACTCCATTTCCTAGCAACCGCTGCCCATGTGGCTGGGGCTGGTTTCCATGGAGACCGCAGAAGCGGCCGGGCTGCGATAGTGTGGGGCCAGGGTTTCCGTGGAGTCCAGCCCCAGCAGCACTGGTAGGTAGCCGTGGCACCTACCTCTTCCTGGTGGTTGGAGGGGGCAGGGAGGGGCTGTGCTGTAGGCACGAGTGGAGGGGGCTCAGGTGCTGCCACCTGCAGCAGAAGCAGCACCCCTGGGAGGGGTGGCTACAGGGGGCTATGGGGAATTTTGGGGTGACTGTAGTCCCCCAAACCACCCCTGAGCACCACCTGCTGGTAGGGCATGCTGCAGGTTACAGAGCTGCTGCGGAGCCTGGCTGGGATCTTGTGGAGGTGACAGCATGGTCCAGGGCCAGGGCAGAGCTGTAATTTGCAGCCTGCATGTCCCAGGTAGGGACATCCAGGGGCATCCAGGCAGTGGATCCTGGCTCTGCCCCAGCTCTAGACCACACTGTCACTGCTGCAAGGAATTGAGGCAGAGCTGTGATCTGCTGCCTGCATGTCCCTGCCGAGGATATGTGGCCTGCAAATCCTGGCTCTGCCCTGGCTCTGAACCACATTCTCACTGCTGCAAAATCCCAGCTGGGCTCTGGAGCAACTCTGTGCCCTGCCACATGCCCTGCCAGCACTGCTGGGACCAGTCTCTATGGAAACCCTAGCCTTGTGCTATCACAGCATGGGTGCTGCTGAGGTCTCCATGGAAACCAGCCCCAGCCATGCAGGCAGGGGCCATGGGGAAATTTGATTCTGGCTGTTGTCCAGATCTGCCATTTTGCCCACCGCTGCCATAAGGCAAGGGGTCATGGTTGAATGCTTGGTGAATGTTAGATCACTGAAATGAATTCAGTAAAAAAAAATTCTTTTAGCTCCAATGTCACTTACGAGCTATGAGGCTGGAACCCTTGCTGTTACCAGGGGGGAAGGGAAGGGGGAGGAGGCTACACATCCCCTTAAAAGAAATGCACCTAAAAGATAGGACAAGGATGAACATGACCAGAGAGGCAAGTAAGATGATGACTGTGGGTGACATTGTATATGCAGTTGGTCACCTAGATGACATTCTGTTTCCTTTGGTCGTCTCAGTTGCAGCTAGGTCAGTGGCAACTTAAGCAACCAAATGGAAATAGAATATCACCCTTTAAGCATATTATAGGTGATGCTTCTTATGCATTCATGTATTATGTATTCATGATTATGAGGATCACATGGCTAAGCAGTTACTGTCTCTGGGAGAAAAATCACAATGTTGTTTAAGCATTTTCAGCACAGGAATTAAATGTATTCTATCACTTGGCATCATATGAAGCCTCCACAGTTAAAGATGTCCAAGGGATGACCATTTTAAAATCCATTATTGTGCCATGTGGGTGGGAGGTGTGGTGGGGGGAAACAGATTTGATGTTCTTACCTAAAATATTTCATTTCAAGCCCTCTAGACAAAATCATGAGGTGTTTTCACCTGTCAGGCTAGCTGCTTTCACTCCTTCCTCCTTGCACGACTTCTTCCTCACTCTTTTAACTAACTCTGACCCTTTACTTTTTTTGTTTCCTCATTCAGAAGCACAAAGACAATGGTTGACTAGGGCAGAGGAGAGAGAGAGAAGATTAAGTGTTTACAAATGTAATGGCTTTATATATCATAACAATCTAACAACACAGAACCAAAATCATATTTAACAGATACTGAAGCTATATACCAGCACATTATTATGGTGCTGTATATTTAATTGCATTATCAGCATCAATGTGTTTAGAAATTAGAGTATATTGCAGGAAAAAGTCAGAATTATGATTTAGATTAGTTCTTTACACATTTTCTTTAGTGTATTAAGAAGCTTTAAAGTTGTTTAATGTGAGTTCTTCTCTGGGCTGCTGTCCATATAATGAAACATTATGCTAGCTTGAGTAAGTTGAAATAAAAATTGCGCATGCAGACTTTTGGCACAGCCCTAAACAAAGAACATTAGTTCAAGGAAGCATCAGTGAGTACAGAGCAGTACTGGTGATGAAGTTGCCAGGTTACTTAATGATTACTTTTATTGGTAGTATTTTTTTAATTTATCTGTCTAAGGCAGTGGTGCCCAATCTCTTCATGTTGCAGGCTAGATGGTTAATGCCAGGGCTGTCCATGTGCTGGAAACAGCTTGCAGGGCAGGTGTGGTGGAAACACTATCTGGCTGCATAGGGTGGCCCTGCCCCTATGTGGCATTGTGGTGTAGGGGGGCGAGGGGAATAAGCCTAGGTCTGATCTGGCCATGCAGTAACAGCCTGGGAGGTAGGCATGTGCAAAGTGGGCCCTATTGGATTTGGATTCAGCCTGAAGCAGGGACAATGATTCAATTAATTGATTTGGATCACCGTCCCTGATTCGTTTTGGCTGAATCTGAAGATTTGATGCTGATTCGGAGAATCACCGATTTGGACATAAACACAGCCTTAAATGTTTTTTCTACATACCTTGAGGTACCAGGTGTGGCTCTCGAATGCTGCGATGCTGGGGGGCATGGAGCATCCCACAGGAGTGCAGGGGGCCCTCCGCATGCTCAACAGCGAACCCAGAAGTGGACTGTAATTACTCTGGTTTGGCAATCAGCCACAGGGGGACCCCAGGTGCCCCCCCCAGACCCAGGAGGCACCAGTCGCCGAGCCAGGAGGGTGCAGGGGGAGACCCTCTGTGCTCCCTGGCGGACCTGGAAGTGGACCAGAAGTGCTTCTGGTCCACTTCTGGGTCTGCTGCCAAGTGTGCTGGGGAGCCCCCAACGCTTCTGTGGGATGCTTCCTGTGTCCCAGCATCGCAGCATTCACAGCCACCTGCTACCTAGAGGTATGTAGAAAAAACATTTAAAGTTGTGCCTATGTCCAAATCTCCAAGTCTTTCCGAATCTCTCCAAATCAATTCAATTTGGAGAGATTAAAGGGTCCTCTGATTCAATTTGGAGATTCAGCCACCGAATCAAGCCACATCTCCTTTGAATCGAATCAGGAACCAAAGCTTTGCACAGCTCTACTGGGAGGGGCTGGACTCAGCTACACGGCTACATAATTTGGCAGTTGTGGATGGATGGCCGTATTAATTGTCACCACTCCCTGGCTCCCAAATTTACTGACCTGTTGGGATCCCTGTGGGCTGGATGCCATGGCTCTGTGGGCTTGATTTAACCTGTGGGCCAGGGACTGAGTTTCCCTGATCTAAGAGAACCCCTGAAATTAAATGAGGTTTTACATGAATAAAGCTAGCAAGATCTTACTCCTCAAGTCCTGCTTAATATAGGATATGGAAATGTAGGATATTTGGCTTATTGGTATTCATGCAGTTCTTTTGCACTATCATCTCGCTCCTTCCCTTTCTCTTCCTCTGGTGATACCTCAATTCTTGAATGACTTTTTTTTTTTTTTTAATATTACACATTTGTTTGGAAAGCCATTGCCCACAGCTGCTGGTTCTTTATGCAGAAAGATATTACTTCCTGATGTCAGCTTGAAATGCATTAATATTTTATGTTTGTATGACCTGTCCTGTTGCACAACCCGTGACTGACCTGTGACTGAAAGTTAGAAGATTTGAAAGTGTCTGTTAGTTGTCTACAAAACCCCTCCCCCTGGCCTTCCCCTGTAGCTGAGTGGAGGAGTACAGTGGATTATAGCTTTAGCTTCTCCTGTACTTCAAAGTATTTGGGTAAGCCTCAGCACCCTCGATCTTTTCCAATGTATGGCAAGTTACTTTTTTTTCTTGTTTTGTTTGATTCTAGTACATTTGGTTAGGATTGCTCAGAAAGTTTTGTGGGATTTCAGCCAGGGTGTTGTTATATAGGGCACTGTCGGCCCTGCTATGCCTGTGGATAGATCTGTACCGATAGACTGATGGAGCTCTTTCTCCTTCATCATGTTCTTTCCTACTCGACACCTTCCTAGAGGAGTTCTGAAGTGCTTGGAAGGGGTGGAAGTGGCCCCTGGATAAAAGAGGCAAAAGAAGGAAAAATAATAAAGTTTGAGGCTGGAAACCTTCAAATTCTTAATTCCTGCATGGTTGTAATACAGTGTACTCTGTGTGGGCACAATGGTAAGCTGGGAGAGAAAACAGGTGGGTGGATATTATTAGAACGTAGAGGTGAAGTTAGATGGGTTTCAAGGGCAAGCAGCAGTTTTGGTGGTGGGGAGATTGCGGCTGCGAATGGTGTGCAGTAGAGGTGTTGCTGGAACAAAGTGGGGGGGGGGGGGGGGG
>NW_017728992.1:15614295-15626156 GCF_001723915.1 Gavialis gangeticus | reverse complement strand
GGGGGGGGGGGGGGGGGAGGAAGCCTGAATAGGTTAAAATCACATGTCTTGCTCTCTGTGCAACTATAGTATTAGATAAGTTTTAGTCATTTTTATGTTAATTGTTGTATTTGTGTAAGGAGGGCGGAAAGAAACCCAATGCTTTCATTTCAGTAGTATAAATTGGAATTCTTCTGAAACATAAAGCAGCGTCCACCAGCAAGAAAAAGGGGCTTTAGGTTGTTTGGAAGAGTTGTAGAAAAGCGTCAAAGAAAAGTAATAACACTGCATATGAAAATGTACTGTTTTCTTGTGGCAGATCATTTCATGAGCCAAAGATGTAATATCTCACAAGATTTCTTTGGATTAGCCATTTTCTATTGGCAGGAGTTCCACTGTAGTGAAATACCTGGGATGCCAAGTCCTCCTTTGGGTAAGAGGTGCATGATCCAGCCCACTGAACTTTCAAAAATAAACATGTCTACAGTGAAAAATTATTTTTGGATAAATTAATTTGATTTCTCTTGAAATGTGGGCACTTACTATTTACTAGTTTCCATGAGAAGTGAGAGGGGAAGAGAATTTTCTAAGAAAGCGAGAAAATAAAATGTTGAACTATCTGACTGGAGTATTCTGTAGTATGACTATCTGACATGTGGATTCTTCCTGTTGTTGGTTTGGTGTCTTCTTAAACATTCTCCTGCTTTTTTCTCTATGTCCTTTGACAAACTCATTTTGTTTCCTCTGCTGGGCAGAAACTTTGAGTTATCTGACCCGTTTTCAGATACGTGAATTTTTAATAGACTCAATAATGGTGTTTGTGCGCTCTGTTTAAATACTCGCAGCATTTTATCCTCAGATTTTCAGCATTTCAGTGTTGGGTGAGGTTTAGATATTGCTCTGAAAAGTTTGTCAAATCTCCTGAGGATCTTTTGAAAAAAATTATGCACTTTCCACAAATAATATTGCATTTTCTTGCATATAACATTCCCTGGGATAAAACATGCACCTTGTTTTTGAAAGGCAGAATGAAGACAGAAAGATCTTTCTCTGTAGTAATTAACTGAGTGGCAGCAGCCAGGGAGCCAAGCCTGCTCATTGCTCTGCTCCCTGTGAGTTGCACAGAGATTTTATTTTTGTTTGTACCTGGTAAAATAGAAACTGCTTTTACCATATTTCTCAGATATAATGGTATAACATGGAGTTCACATTGGTACTAACTCTATAGTTCCTCCTTCATAACCATGCAGTTCTCTTAGGTTCCATGTAATGGAGCTTTTGAATTGAGGCTCCCCTTTTCCCTCATTATGAAGAAGAAAAGGAAAAAATGGGAAGGTCCCTGTAACAGGGACAGCTAAAGTTGGAAGACAAGTGTGCTCTGGAAGTGAAAGGGAAAAGAAGGACAGGCTAAGAAAAACGTGACTTGGAGCAGAGAAATAGGCCAAGGAGCATGGGACTGTGAGCAGGCCCTAAGGGAAAGGCCTGGGCTGTGTCAAACCTAAGACTAAGTGGGCCTCGAGCCAGGAGAGCCAGCAATGGAACAGACATTGCAAGGTATCGAGTGTCTGTCAACGAGAGGTAGGGTCCACATCCACAAGGACCTTGCTCAGTGCACCAGTTGGTGGATGTCCTTCATCCTGAAGAGTAAACCCCATCATCAGCCTGGCCACTGATGGAGCAAGTTGTAGGGTAGGTGCACTAGGTGACGGCATTGGAGAGAGGGGCTGGCTGCAAAGGGGTTCCAAACGCTTTGGCTCAATTCAATTTAAGTGGGTGCTGGTCCCCATTCATAGGCTCTCAGGGTGCCTATACACAAGCATAGAGGCTGCTCTGGCGCTCTGTTCTTACAGCATGTCAGAGCAGACTCGATTAAGCGAGTCTGCTGGAACATGGCAACTACTGTGCTCCAGCAGCCTTCCACATCTCATGTATCAGTGTCCCTGCACTTCAAAGTGGCAGCAGGGGCACTTGAACCAAAGCTCATCAAATGAGCTTCAGTTCAAGTGCCCCCACTGCCATTTTGAAGGACGGGGATGCTGATACATGAGAGGCTGTGGAGCTTTAATTAGAGTGGCTCTCAGAGCTTCTCTAATTAAAGTGCCCGCCACCCCTGGAGTATGTGTAAAAGTGCCCTCGTACCGTAATAGGTCAGGCTATCTTAGTGCCTTCAGCTCTGAAATATAGGGATTACATTTCAAAAGATGATGAAAACTGTTGAAACCTTTCAGATCATTGCTGGTCTTTTCCCATAGTTGGGAGTAGAAATGTTTTCTCACTTCTGCCACACAGTGAATTCACTGAAGAGAAATAGAGGCAAAGAAAATGAGAGAGGATTGGAATATGGTTGATTTATTACTCATGTCTTTCTCCGTGAGCAGTGAACAAAGCGTAAATGAAGTTAACAAATGCCACATGGGTTGGAGAGTGGTACCTTAAGGCACATATCCTCATCCATTAATTTATTGACCGTAACCTTGGCAAAAATTTCTGAAAGTGGATTCTGAAAGGAAAGTGTCTAAGCCCATATTTAGGAATCTAATTTTGTAGCCTAATTGTAAAAGGTTGTAGGGAAAATCCACTACTATTGATGTCAGTGGTAGCAGCCAAAAACAGTCTCTTTTGAAAAATCAGGCATTCTACTTAGGTGCTGAAAAAGTGGAGTTAAGTGCCTAATTTTGGGGACACTTTCCTGAAAATATTGGCTTAGTCAATTGGTTTATTTGGGTGAAAAACAAAACAAACCCAATGTGGAATGAAAGAGACTGTGGAAGAAAATACTGCTATATTAAAACTCAGTGGTTTGTTGTTGGCAGTAAGAGTTTCATACATTTTCCAGTAATTTAATTTCACCCACATGTGAAGAATTTGTGGTTGCTGTTGCCTCTTTTGGGATAAGTTTGAGATATCCCAGTCTGTTCGAGGAAGCTGACATTTATTTTTGTATTCATCATGAAGGCTGTTTTCCCAAATGGTAAGCATTACTTTATAAAAAATTGTAAATCATTATACAAGCAAATTTGCTCAGTCAATGATTGCTTGAAACGTTTTGCTGTCTGCAGTAATTTATACATATGGAAGAGACACCCAGATACTGAGGCTTTAATTCTGTATATACTCAACTTCCCTAGGTGTTTGCCTCTTTAAATGAGGGCCAAATTGATTTCTAAGCCTTTCAAGGCCATATAGAAAATAGAATATATTTCCATTTCTTTCTTTAGTCTAGGCTAGTTTGGTCATCAGCTAGAAGTAGATTGTATGATTTATCATGGCTAATTTTGGCTTTTGTCCAAATAAGCACAGCCAATAAAAAAAGCATGTTATAGAAGGAGTAAGAGAAGATTAAGTATCCAGCACACAAGGCCAGGAGTGAATGCACTCTAGAGATTTCAGTTAGCCTGGTTCACTGAGCAAGAGACCTGAAACAAGAGGCTTTATTTAGGTTTCATGTTGGAAAATTTAGCTTAGTTGGTTCATTTGGATTGTGGGAGCCAGAGATCAATCCCCTTAGAGAGTGGACAGGAGACTCAAACTGAAGCATACCATACACTGAAAATAGTGACCTAGGTCACCAACAACTTTGTAACAACACACCACACTGAGCTTCTGACCAACCTACATGATACACATGACAAATCAATACAAATTTTTAGATATAAATTTGTATCTGGCTCTTTAAAAGATTAAAGAGGATTGTTGAACATTAGTGGTAACAAGGTACACCTCATATGCATGTTAATGGATTATAACTTTTTATAGGTGCAATTTGTACCTGTCTCTCAGAGGATTAGGAAAGTGGTACAGGAGGAGTGGATCGTTAAGCACTGGTGACCAAGCTTTTCTAATTAGTGCATCTCTTCGAGTGCCAGCTCTCTAATCCACAGAGAGAATATAAATTATGCCTGTAAAGCTATTACAAATTGTATTTTTCCCCCTCAATTTGAGGGCCTCTTATGTACTGTATAACAGCAACTGAAAGGCAGAGACTGCAAATTTGTAGTTTACAGTTCTCATGATTAATTGAAGAACATGCATGGTTTATTCATACTTACAAAAGCAGGGATGCTTCCAAAAAGAATCTAATTGGTTAAATAAATAACCTTAAGCTTTTACTGCTCAAAGCCTTTTTTATTGAATTATTAATGCTATGTCACCCTACAAATCAGTAGCAGTTAATGACTGATTTGCCTTAGGCTGTTAATATTCTCCAATCAGTTGTAAATTGCTGTGATGACTTATTTTGCTAACTTATAGCTTATATTATCTGCCTACTTTGTAAAATGGTGTTGATTATAACACTGTAGTGAAAAATAGCTGCCAGCTACAATTGGATTTTTGTTGCCTTTATTATTTTTATTTCTTATCCTGGTGAAGGTCTTTGGTTAATTTCATTCATAAGGAGAGTTATGAGAAATGTTTTCAGGAGATGGGAAATTATGTTATGGGAAGTGCTTGGGGTAGTCGGGATTAAAATGCAAATAAGCACCACGGATTAGTTTTTGCTCTGAAGAGGAGGAGGAACTAGAGTGGGATATAATTTTACAGAGAAGAATAATATTTCTATGGCTGCGGCATGCAAAAGAAGCAATGTAGCATAGAACAGAGCAGTCTTATAAGCAAGTTCTCAAAAAGAAGATGGAATATGGCCTAATGGTTTGAGCAAGGCAGACAATTAGACTTGATCTGTTTTTAGTCACAGACTTGCTAAACAAAACCAGGCAACCCAACTAGGCATTAGTACTGTGCGAAACGGCACTGTTCCATTTAGACTTGAGTTTTGAGGTTTCAACGGAACAGTGTTTCGTTTCGAATTTCATTTAGAATTGAAACAGCTGTTCCGTATTGCTTCATCAAAACAGTGAGGCTGTTTCCATGTTGTTTCGACGTTTTGCCCGTTAGCTATAATGGGGAAGCTCGAAACAGCCTTTCTCATTTGGTAGGCAGATCGGGGCTGCGGTCCCCAGATCTGCCTGCCAGATGAGGGAGGGAAGCCAGTGCTGCTGCCTGGGACTGGGGAAGGGAACTGAGCCTGATTACTCAGTTCCCCTCCCCAGCGCTAGATCAGGCTGGGGATGGGAAGTCAGCCCAGCTGGGCTGACTTCCCATCTCCCTTGCTAGTTCCTTTAAAATGCAGAATGGGAGTTAGATTTATTTTTTTAGGTTATTTGGTATATCACTCTTTTTATATATTTTATGAAGTCCAGTTGCAGAAGACAATCCGAATGAGAAAATATATTGTAGAAAACAGTACTACGTTGGCTTTCAGCCATCCAGGAGTAGGTGACCTGATAGGTCCTTGCCATCTTCAGCTTCTGTGTGGCTTCTATGGTTGCACAGTATAACTTTGTCAGCAGAAGGGACCTCTGAGGAAAAAAATAAAACAGAGGGGAGGGGGTAGAATAAAAACGAATCCAATTTCTGATTATTTTTTTTCTTGTTAACACTGAAATGTCTTTGATAGATTGTTTTGCTTAGTATCTCTTACAAAAGTGAATTTCTTTGTATTCCAGAACTAAAAGCAAAGAGCAGAAATGATTGAACACAGAATCTATAATCTTTACATGTTGTTCAATATCTATAGATCCGAAGTCCTATAACTTTTTTGAATATGAGAGGAAACAAAAAGAAGTCAAATGAATGTGTTGCAGTTATGATTTAGGATTATGAATCCGTGTGGATACCATCTTGTTGGTAGTTTTGTTTGTAGGGAATCTATCTTCGTGCTTGGAAAGATGCTCTCATAACTACAGCTTTATATCAACCTTTCTATTATGCTGTCAGAATATGCACTGAAGGTTTTACCCAGCTGCTTAAAATCCCTTAAACCCCTTTTTATTTCTTTTCTCCAATTTCCTTTTTTTCACTTTCTTTTTCCCATTTCAGTTTTCAAGTTGTCTGCAGTAAAATGCAGCTAAAAGACCATCTTTTGCTGACATATAAAATGAATAAATAAATTGTACAATCACTGAATCAATCATAGGGCATGTCTACATGTGCTTTTACGTATGCTTAAACCTAATGCACATTAACTTATTGTGCATTAAGGTGATTTAGGCATGCATCCTCACGAGCATGTGCTAATGCGCATTAACACAGGAGTGTGGACTGACCTGGGACTAAAGTTAGTCCCCAGTCAATGGACACGCACCGCATTAATGCATATTAACACATCTACATTTGCTCATAATTTTGATATCTGCTTTATACTTTACCATATTTAGGCTTGAATAGCCTTAAATCACCATTTTTAAAGATGCATTAAGGGCACGCTTGTGTAGACACGTGCCCTTAATGTGCCTTAAATTGTGTTAATGTGCATTAAATGCACACATTTAGACATGCCCACAGGATTGGAAGGGACCTCAGGGCCCATCTAGTTTAATCCCATGCATAGATGGAAGATTGAAACCCATATCAGACAGGTGACTACCAATTTCTCCTTGAAAACCCCAAAGGCACCTTTCCTACATGGAACAATATAGTCAGTACTGTGGCCTTCTTTTCCTGAGACCATCTTTTGCTCTTCTGCGTGTAGAATTTCCACTGAGATCATCAGGGAAAGTTACAAGTAAAAAACCTCAAATTAGAACAGAACCTGCTTAGTGTATCCAGTTAGAGCTGGATCACATAAAAATAGTGATTAAAGTATTGGGACGATCACATGGGCATTACTTCTGCATTAGTATCTGGGGGAAAAAAACCCACACTTTTTGAGAAGCTGTGTGGTATTATACTGAACAACCAAATAGCACCAGTAGCTGTTTAACATATGTATATTCAAGCTTCATTATAGCCTTCTCCACTTCTCTGGTAAGTAGCAAGAGACAGTTAATTTTTAGAGCTAACAAGAATGAAATAATTGGTGTGAAGAGTTGTTTGTAGCAACAGTACCAATGAAAGTTGAAACTGCATGGTCAATTTAAGACAGATTTTCCCGTCAGCATGATCCCTGTTCAATCTCCTAGCTGTCCATTAGCTTGGGTATGAGAACAAGTAGACATCTACCTGTATAATATATAAGCCTACATAGTTGAAAAAGCATTCTGTATCCTAGTAACACAAACACATTATTCAAACAGCTAGCCAGTCATATAGCTATTACTCTATATACATTTTTTGTTCTTTTTCAAGGTGCCTGCTTCTCAGTACTAACTGCAAGATATGTTAGATTTTTTTCAGCCAGAATATGATTGGGAGTAAGCCTATGGGCATCCATTAATGTCTGTGCTGGAAGGTGTGGTGAGGTTTGTAAATTTTATGCAACAAATGGTCCTTCTACACTGGACCAGTTCAAATATTTTTAAAACATGCTATCACATATAACTGAAAAGTCTTTTATTTCCCTTCCTGGAAACTCTCTATTTATGTGTGTTGTTTGCAGAAAGTTGAGTGGTTAGCCCAAGTAATGGGTATTTCAGCATTTTGTGATGCTTGATTTGACATATTTATTACTTTCTGGCTATAATAGGTAAACTAGGATCTTCCATGATCTTGGTCACTTGTGGCACCACATGTTCTAAGTAGGAAAAATAAGTGTGTCACTGTTATCAATTTGTTGACAGAGATGGATTAAAATGTTACTTCCCTCTCCTTGCTTATTCAATAAATCATTTCCATTCTGTTGAATTACTGCTCATAGATTCTCTAGTGCCTTACACCTTCTGTTGTTATTTACACCTTTTAAAGGGTAATATTTTTTATGTTTCCCTCATGATATTTATGTCCCCATTAAATATTTTGTGAATGTGGGTATACTTACACTATATCCATCTTTTTAGTGGCTCTGTACCTGTGGAATATACCACATATCTTCTTGGAACATAGCTCTGAGTTGACAAAGAAAAGATGGGAGTTTTAGTTAGGGTTTTGACATGGGCATTTTCAGAGGTTTGCTTTATTTGTGTGTCTCTCCTCTTTCTCTCTCTGTGAGTAGGAGTCAGGAATTCTTTCTCTGCATTTTTTAGCTATGCAAAAGTCTGGTGTAAATGCCCCACTACAGCTCCTTCTGCAGAAGACATCATGTGCCATTTCTTTACTTCTGGTAGATTAAAGCAATTAATTTATAGAAACATTGAGGGGATCATTTAGAAGTAGGGCTAGGTTCAGTGAAGGACTTAAATGTAAGTGTCTAAGTTTTCATAGAGTCAGAAAATTAAGGTTGGGAGGGACCTCAGGAGGTCATCTAGTCTAACCCCTTGCTCAAAGCAGGACCATTCCCAACTAAATCATCCCAGCCAAGGCTCTGTCTACCCAAGTATTAAAAACCTCCACGGATGGAGATTCCACAACCTCTTTTGGTAGCTTGTTCCAGTGCTTTACGACTCTCCTAGTGAGAATGGGTTAGATATTAGAAAAAACCTAACTTCCCTTGCTACCACTTGAGGCCATTGCTCCTTGTTCTGTCATCTGCCACCACTGAGGACAGTCTAGCTCCATCCTCGTTGGAACCCCCCTTCAAGTAGTTGAAGGCTGCTGTTAAATCCCCCCCCCCCACTCCAGTCTTCTGTTCTCCAGACTAAATAAGCCCAGCTCCTCCTTCAGCCTGTCCTCATAAGTCATGTTCCTCAGCCTGCTAACCATTTGGCCTTCACTGGATTCTCTCCGATTTGTCTACATCCTTTCTATAGTGGGGGACCCAAAACTGTCCACAGTAGTCTAGATGTAGCCTCACCAATGTTGAATAGAGGGGAATAATCATTTCACTCAGTCTCCAGGCAACACTTCTACTAATGCAGGCCAGTATGCTGTTCTTTGCAACAAGGACACACTGCTGGCTCATATTCAACTATAACCCTCAGTGCTACTTGGCTAGTTAGTTCCCAGTCTTGTACCAGTGCATGTGATTGTTCTGTCCTAAGTGCAGGACTTAGCACTCGTCCTTACTTTCTGGGGTTTCTTTTAGTCCAATCTTCCAGTTTGTTTAGCTCTCTCTGAATTGTAGCCTTACCCTCCACTGTATCTACTGCTTCCCCCCAGCTTGGTGTCATCCACAAACTTGCTGAAGGTGTACTACATCCCATCTTCCAGGTCACTGGTGAAAATGTTGAACAAAATAGGCCCCAGGACCAAACCCCAGGGCCCTCAATTTGATACCGGCTGCTGGTTAAACATTGAACTATTGATTACTACCCTTTGAGCCCAATGATCCAGCCAGTTTTCCACCAACACTTAACTTGCTTGCAAGAATGCTGTGGGAGAAGGTATCAAAAGACTTGCTAAAGTCAAGGTATATCATATCCACTGCTCTCTCCAACCACTATGTGTATGAAGAGAGTTTGGTGTCTTAGAAAGATGTTCCAAAAACCTGACATATTAAGTGGGAGAGTTGGTTGAAGCTCCCAATAGAAAATTCTTGGCATGACTGATCCATTTGAAACTCCAGCTTGTCATAGCTGAAGGCATATGCTTCCAACCAAGTAGGGAACAGAGGATAGGCACCTACAGCTATCTTTACAAAGAGTTTTCAGTTTTTTTGGATAATGGGCAGATTGGAGTGCCCAGCCATGTACATTCTTAATGTATGTAGCCAAAGAACACCAAACCTGTTTTCTATGGTTTAAAAAATAGGCAGGGGCACACCCAGCCTAGGGACAGATGTTACACATAAACTGGTCTAAGTGATCAGAAACTGGTTTAAACCTGTAACAGAAAAGACATTTGGTGCACATAAACTACTTTCTAAATGGCTGAAACTGGTTTAAGATAAACTTGGTTGAATGTAGTATCAGACTTAACTGATTTGGGTCAAACTGATTTATACAATATCTGTCCCAGACCCCTTCCTGGTTTAAGTTAAACCAGACTTCCCCCAAGCATGCTCCACAGCTAGGCTGTGCTCTCTGCTCTGGAGAGCAGGGCTGGCCCTGCTCCTCTGCTCTGTAGCCAGGGGCAGGGGCATGGCCAGACACCAACGGGCATTGCCCCCTGAGGCAAGGGAGCAGGGAAGGGATTTATTCCCCCCACTCTGCTCACCACAGCTGAGGTCTGCCTAGCTAGGGGGTTACAGTGCATCAGGCATTTATCCCATCTCCCCACTCCAGGGGCAGGGACAGGGGCACCACCATCCACCTGCCTCACCTGCAGCTACAGGGCTGAGCCAGACCAGCCCACAGGGGCTAGGCCCTTGGCTCAGGTGGGGGCATGAGTGGTGACTGGCTGAGCAGCAGGCTGCTCTGGCCAGCTTTGAGGCAGCATTGGGCCTGGTGCCTGGCAGCTGCCTGCTGTGGGGGCTCACAGCCCCTGCCACACCCTTGTCCTGTGCAGCACCCACTGGCTGCAGTTGCACCACTGGCTGGGGCTGGCAGGGCTCTTCTGCATCCCTTGCCTCCAGCTGCCAGTGCCACTGCCAAATGTGTCTGGGTGAGCAGGTGGAAACTTCAGCCTGGTGACTTCTGCCCTGGCTCCAGCTCCTGCTGGTTTTCACTTGTGCTGCCCACTCCGAGAGGTGGATGGAGCAGGCAGAAGGCAGCCAGAGCTGGAGCCAGAGCTCCAGATGCTGGGCAGAAGCCTCCAGCCTAAAGCTCCCCCAGCCCTGAGTGGAGCTGCATGGTGGGGCAGGGGCAGGAGCAGGAGCTGCAGTTAGAGGTGAGGGTAAGAGAACAGCCCTGCTGAGCCTAGCCAGCAGTCAGCTTCCCTTTGCCTCCAGCAGCTACACCCCCTTTGTCTCCTGCCCCTGCTCTGCCACTCTGGGAGGTGAGGGGTGGAGGGGGGGAGGGTGTTGTTTCTGTCCAGAGCATGGAGCTCTGGCTCCCACTCTGGCTGCCTTCTTCTGCCTGCCCGGCGCAAAGAGCAGCTCTTAAGTGGGGAGTCAGTGGAAAGCAGCTAGAGCCAGAGCTTCATGCTCTGGGCAGAAGCTGCCAGGCTAAAGCTACTCCCCTCCTTGCCACTCAGAGCTGCACAGCAGGGTGGGAGGGGGAGTAGCTGCTGGAGGCAAGGGGAAGCTGGCTGGTGGCTGGGCTCTGCAGGGCTGTTATCCTCCTTCCACCTCCAGCTTGCTTTGCAGTGCCATACTGGATAGTTGGAGCTTCAGCCCCATGGCTTCTGCCCAGCTGTGCTAAAGCTTCCACTCTGACAGCCTGTGGCGGTGCAGCCCCTTGCTGGGAAGAGGCTCATGCTCCCAGGACACCATTGAGAGGGGCTGCAGTCCTCATCAGGTTCGCTTCCCCAACACTGCTCCAGCAGCTGGGCGGGGGCATGGCCAGATCCTGGCCAGCAGGGCCCCTTAGGTGAGTGGATAGGGAGAGTGGGGTTATTACTCCCTCCTTCTGGCATCTGGTGAAAGGGGCAGGGAAGGAGCTTATCCTGCCACTCACCCCATGCAGGGAGCAATTGGCAGTGGCTTAGGCAGACAGACCCTGGCTGCAGTCCCTTGGGGATAGAGGGGGGGAATAAGCCCCCCTCCCTGTCCCCTGTGCCTCAGGGACCATACTAGCTGATGTTGGGCTGTTCCCCTGCCCCCATTGCTGCCACAGTGAGGGGGAGAGCGCCTGGCCGACCCCTTCCTGGGCAGGATTGTACATGATGGCTTCAACACTGGTAACTTTCATATTTTTAATGACTCTTAAGTGTGGCATAAACATTCTATTTAATTTCCTATTTTTATCTAATTGGCATATTTTTACTTAGGCCACAACTGGAAACACAGTGGTAGTTGACCTCAAAATCAGTCTTAGCAAAATATCTTGTTTTGATTTATACTATAGAGCACCTATTTGGACTCTGATCCTTTCTTATATTTGGCACTAAAATTGTTTCATTTTTTTGAGTTCTTCCAGTGCCCAAAGAAGTTATACCCTTCACTAATGTTCTTCTCCTTTATTATATTTCTCCCCAAACAGCCTTCATTTCTTATCAAGATATGTTCTTTGTTACCAGTCTTTTTCTTT
>NW_017728992.1:15604587-15609295 GCF_001723915.1 Gavialis gangeticus | reverse complement strand
ATTTGGCACTAAAATTGTTTCATTTTTTTGAGTTCTTCCAGTGCTTCAAGTTCATAGGGGCTGACATAGTTTATAGTTTACATGAATGTATTTGTGTGAACGAAGAGACTGCCTACTTTAATTTGATAGCTTATAAAATGCTATCAAATAATCTGTATCTGTAGTCATTTTTCTAACATTTTTTTTTGCTGGAGAACAGTAAAAATGTTGGATCTGTTCATTTAGTGACAGTTATTTGAGTCAGAAATGTTCATATGTACTATTAAGTTTTCTGGCTGACTAAAAATCCTAACAAGGTGAATTGTGCATTAAATAATAAATGGAATAGTGACCACCTTGATTTTTCTAATTCTAGCTATCAAGATTTTATCATTAACAAATGTTAAATAATGAATGAATTGTTTAAAGTACAGATGGTGCCTTGGAAGTAATGATTTTAACCTCATTATCACATAGGAAGAGAACAGTCTGCTTCATTGGTGGATAAGTATTTTGGGCATCTTAACACTGCCCTCAATTAGGAACAAAACTTTTAAATTTAGCATACAGAAGCTGAATGCTGTGCTTCAAATATAGTACATGTTAGTGCCTCTTTAACTGCTTGACATTTTCCCAGATTTATCTGCTGGGCAGACAGAAGTAGCGTGTTATCACAGATGTCCTGCCTTTTTTATTTTCCATTTTCAGCAGCATGTAGTTGATGCTGTATAAGCACATCTTTGGTTTGTCTTTTTCTATTTTTCATTGACACATAGTGGATTTTCCTCTTCCTTCAATATTTTTTTTGAAATTTCTCTTTTGCAGAGAATGATTTATTCTTGCCAAGGAAGAAGGAAAGAATTTAAGTTGAGAGAATTGTATTTCAAACTAATTACACACTGAGTACAAGGCAGTAGAACATTCAATTTGTAAGGAGAATAATGCTGCAAAGCTTGGATTGGAAACTGATCATGATGAATTCAACTTTAAAAAAGAATCATGGAAACTGAAGTATAAATAAGCCCAAACCATTATGCAATCCAGTGTCTTTTTGCTTTGCTATTTAGTATCTGTTCAGAGAAACACATTTTTGTTTCACAGTAACTATCCAACAATTGTAAATTAAGTTGTCCATGCATACTTTATCAAAAACTTGCATCTCTCAAGAGTAAGGAACAAGAATGTATATAAGTGGGTTTGATTGGAAGAGTGTTTCTTCTCTGTACCAATGGTAAAAGATCACAGGGGAGGTGGTTTTAGTGTTATGATCTCACAGGCCGGGTGATTGCTGTTCATTTGAAATCTGCTCTTACTTGTGAAGTTAAAGCAACATTCAGTAAAATAGTGCATAAAAAGATTAAAGGTTTTTGGCTTTGGGAGTTGCACTTGATCAGAACAAAATGAATCTCATTAAGTCTCTAATGTGTCAATGATAGTTAAACTCATGGGCTAGGGACAGACATTCAAAAAGCCTGAGCCTGAATTGATTCAATCTTTGCAAGTTAATCTAACCTGCAAAGCTTGAACTAATTTGGAGGTGGATAGACATTCCCTTTTCATTCCACAAATGCAGGCACATGCCTGCAGTGGTTCAGGCTAGAAGCCAGGGGGTGCTAGAGCAGCCTTCCCTTCCACACGGCTGAGCTGAGGTGGGTATAGCCAGGCCACTCTTATTATGCCCCCCCCATCCTCCTACTAAGCAGCCCAACAGGGAATGTTTATCAACCCATTCAGAAAGCAAAGCCTCTTTCCATTAACTAATGGAGCTCTTCTTATGGAGCTCTTCTTAAATAGCTTTTCCAAGGAAGGACATTAAGCTACCTGTTGATTAGCTCCAAAAAGCCTGTCTGCCCCACAGCATGGACCATAGCCATCATGTGATCTGCTAGCTAGTGCTGATGTGTCTACGTAAGGCAGAGGGAAGGGGAAAATAATCCCTGTTTAGCAGGGAGAAGTCAGGCAGATGCTTTGTGCCTGCAAGTCTCTGCTGGAGCTGCAACCAGGGAGCAGAGGGGAGTGGCCAGCCCTGCTGTGGAGCAGAAAGTTCCACCCAGCCTAGAGGACATGATGGGATGCTGGGGTAGTCTGACTTATCTTAAACCAGCAAGGGGTCTGGGACAGACATTGCATAAACTGGTTTGACCCAAATCAGTTAAGTCTGATACTACATTCAGCCAGGTTTATCTCAAACAAGTTTCAGCCATTTTCAAACAGATTTCAGTGCACTGAATATTTGTTCTCTTACAGGTTTAAACCAGTTTCTGATCACTTACACTAGTTTATGTGTAATGTCTGTCCCTTGCCATGGAGAAGGAGGAAAATGCAAATGAAGGGGTTGTGATATTGTGAGCTTTAGACTGATAAAATACATGGCAGGTGGAAGCATGTTATTTTAGGTTTGGCAGATATTGACTAACATAAAATATGAAATATAAAAGGGATAAATATGATCCAACAAGAGTTGGAGATGTGCACTAACTGGAAACTACTCCAGCGCACACAAACCTGTTGGGTAGAAATGCTCTGAATCCAAAATTGGAATTTTTGTAATTACAGCGCATCAGAGTAGATTCGATTAACTGAGTCTGCTGAAGCTTGCTAATTAGTGTGCTCCAGCAGCCTCCATGCCTTGTGTATCAGCATCTCTGTGCTGCAAAATAGCAGCAGGGGCACTTTAACTAAAGCTTGTTTGACAAGCTTTAGTTAAAATGCCTCTGCTACCATTTTGAAGTGCAGGAACATTGATGCACAAGATGCTGTGGGCACTTTTAATTAGAGCGGCTCTTGGAACTGCTCTAATTAAAGCACCCTTTCCCCACCTCTCTGGAGCATATGTAAAAATGCCCTTAATCAAAACCAGGAGAAGATCCAGGTGAGGTACACTGGTGCACTTGCACCCCTCTTTGGTTCTTGGTCTGCCCAAAGTTTAAAAACAACCTCCTGGCAGTAGCAGCAGCAGTTCTAGTCAGGCAGTGCTGAGTGTATTAACTGATTTCATGGCTCATTACAATCTACCTGATCCCTTTGTTCCACACATGTTAATGGCCATCTCTTTAATGGCTTGAAGCAACTTAGTGAAGTTTACTTTGTCCTCTGGTCATATAGAATTACAGTGTGAATGCCATCATATTGTTGTAGGGCTGTAGGTTGTAGCGGTGTTGGTCTAAGGACATAGGCAGTGAAGGTTAAATAAATATAAAAATATCAGATTCACCCAAAGAAACTTGTCTAATTATATTGTTCTATGCAGGGTCCCATGATTGAATGCAGGTAGTAGGTGATGACTGGCTGCTTTTATTCATTCTGCCCTAAAACAGATTTCCTGTTTTGAAGTGATGATATGATGCCATTGAAGTTTTACTGTGATGCTGAATTGTATTTGGTGGACTTCAAGACCATGCTTGCATTTTTCCCAAGCTTATTCACTCAGTCTTAATTTTGACTGCTAATAGATGTGTTGAACTATGTTCTTTAGACTTCTGAAAACACTTTTTTTCTCTTTTTGTAGAAGCTTGAATAAGCCTAGTGCATAGGCATGAGTTACCTGTACCTGAATAAAACTCTAATTTATAACTTTTTAACTTGAAGAACCAGGTTTAATGAACACATCACATCATCAGCTCATGTATAATAAATAGGGAACCATTTTTTCTACCATATTTTTACTTTTTATATGCAATTGTAATAGGAAACTATGCATGATTTTTCATAAGACATAATTTATCGATTCTAAAAGCTATTTGCTGGTTTTACATAGATTTATAGATGCTAGGGTTGGAAGGGACCTCAACAGATCATTGACTCTGACCTCTTCCTGTGTAGGAAAGAGTGCTGGGGTCAGATGACCCCAGCCAGATGCCTCTCCAGCCTTCTCTTGAAGACCCCCAAGGTAGGGGAGAGCACCACCTCCCTTGGAAGCCCATTCCAAAGTTTGGCCACCCTTACCATGAAGAAGTTTTTCCTGATGTCTAGCCTAAATCTGATCTCTGTCAGTTTGTTCCTTGTTACCCCAAGAGGTGCCCTGGTGAACAGAGCAGCTCCAATTCCTTGCTGTGCCCTGCTAATAAATTTGTAGGCGGCCACAAGATCACCTCTCAGCCTTTTCTTGAGGATATCACTTCTTGTGATATTAACTAGGAAGAAAATAAAATGTAAAGGAAATTGGGCATTTTTAAATGAAAGAAGTTTACTGCAATGCTTTCAATGTAAAATGTAAAGAAATAATTTTTCTAAGTTCATATAGCCATTATATTGGCTTACAGGTGAGCTTTTTTGTTTTGCATGCATGAGTCTCTTCCCTCCAGCTATATGTGCATGAAGAAACGCTTCCAGGAAAGGAATTTCAGTGTACTGAGTATCCTAGTACAAAATGTAGGAATTATGTAAATGGATGGGGGTGGTCATCTTCACGTGATGCTGAGAAGAGGTTTGGATTTTGATTGATTGATTTAACCTGATATTTATACACTGTTGTCTTTCCTTTTACTTTTGAGCCCAGATCCTACTCTTCTTAATAGATGTCTTAGCCTGTGTAGCCGTTCACTCACAAAACACACATCTTGCCTCAGGAGATTCATTCTTGTCTGCTCAGGGATGCAGCCTTTTGGGCCTCTAGATGAGTAGTTCTCAACCCTTTTTGTATCAGACTCTTCTGTAAACAAAAATGGCTAGACCCAACCCAGTGCCCCTCACTCCTGACCCGCTGCCTCCCGCCCCCAGGCCCCAGCCC
>NW_017728992.1:15584446-15604561 GCF_001723915.1 Gavialis gangeticus | reverse complement strand
CCCCAGCCCTCCAGTGTGTGGGGCAGGGGGTGGGCTTATGGGGAAAGGGAGGGGGTGCGGGACAGGGGCGGGGGGCAAGCAGCCCCTTGCAGGCTGAAAGTCTGCCACCCTGCAAAGGAAAACCCACGTTTTCCCATATTCTTTTTTCTTTAAATAAGAATCCATTTTTAAAGTTTGCTGATCTGTTTTTAAAGTTTGTCCTGTGACCCTTTCATATATTCTTGCAACCCACTTTGTCAAGTAAAAGACTATGCATGGTTTACCACAAGAAGAATGCATTGCTGAATTCTTATAGAATTACTAAAGAATTAATATGTGGAAGTTCAAAGGGAGATTTCCCTTTATAATTACTGATTCAGCATTACTAAGCTGTGACAGTTTGGTATACCGCAGATTGTAAAGCATAGTTTTTTTTTCCTTTTTAAAAAAAAAGACTTCATGTACAATGTATCTCCTGTGCTTATTAGGTTCTGTGATGTTTTGTGTTGACTGAAAAAAAGGCATGGATTGTTCTATTGATTGGTAACAATATCTTTTTCTTTTCTTTTCTTTGCTTTTCTTATTTTTATTAATGAAAACACATTTACAAAGGAATCTGGGCTAAGTCCTATATGCAATGATCAGCCCTCTGAGCTGAGCAGCTATTTACAATCTCTGTAGAATTTCTTTAATGGTTTTATGGAATTTTAAATATTTTACTCATAAACCAACTTTTGGTAAGGTGAAGCAGAGTATCATTGTAGTTTGCATAGGCCCTTCGTATGCATAACTGAAGGTCTTTACAGATTATTCTGATGTTTAAAACTTTACTTTAAAGAAAACAAAGTTATTAGCCAATGTTTTAGGGTATCACAGAGGAGTTAATATTGGAAACAATTTATTTTGGGGACTAACATTACAAGTATTTAACTTTGCAAATAAATCTGCAGTGGAGGTACTCTTATTTGCTTTACAGTCTCCTCATATGATTTTAATTTGGGTTTAACATAGCAAGAAGCTTGTTAAAACTACTGGCAGTTCTCCTACCACAGCAATACAGGTGTTTGCAAGTATAAAATGCTGTCATGTTTGTTTCCTTTCTGAAGTAATTGCTATTTGTCAGGGAGTCGAGGGCACTCAGCACCTTGCTGGAGATCTTTTTCAGGGTCAATCCAGTAATCTCGACCAGTGTGGGGACTGACAGTTTGTACTGAAAAAAGCTCTGAAGTATCTAGAAGTAGTTAGGGGCAAGGGATTTTCTGTTCTGCGAACTGGAGCGAGATGCACCAAACCAGCTCCGCAGTTGCCTTGAGATCCTGGGTGGGGAGGGAAGGAAAACCTATGAAATGTTGGGGGACCCAAGCTCTTCTGTTACTTCCTGCATCTCCACCCCATCCTGGAATCAAGACTATCTCTGGGGCCACAGTGGCTGTGCCTCCCCCTCCCCCCCCATCCCCATTTGTTTGAACTTCCACTTAATTTGTTCTGTCGTGGCCTTGTAACAAAGCTAATGCTGTGGATCAGTCTCCAGGTAGAAGTTATCATGCTCTTAGGGTCACACTTGATACTGATGTTAGTCCTGCTTATTGGAAAGAATGTATCACAATGGCTATTAGTCAAAGGGAATGAGGGATAAGAGGATTCTGCAGAAAACCATGGACTACTTCGGAACAGGCAGGGCATAGCTCACAATTGGAGCTTAAGACTGAAGAGTCTCTTTTCATTAAGAATAAAAAATGGGACCTTTATTTCAAAAGGCCTCTCAAAGAGAGACAGATCTAGCAGTCTATTTAGCTAATTATGCATTCTGGAATTAGAGCCCTTTTAGAAGCTTTGTGCACCATTAGGTTTGTGTTACATTTACATCTTGGAGAGATTTCCTGGGGAAATAAAAAAAATTCTAGCTGTTTTGTAACACATCTTTGGGTAAATTTTCAAAGCTTTGCATGTGGATTTATATGCGAGTCTCTGGAATTAAACAGGAGTCACAAGGGTAAGCACCCCTCACACTGCTTTAAAAATATATCCCATGACAATTTTCAAAGGGTTTTGTGAAACCCAAAAATACTCTGGGTTCCCTTACCTCTAATCTGTATGAAAGAACTTCTAAACTGCAGTGTTTTCTTTTAAAAAGCTCTTGTGGTATGAGCCTTGTGCCTTTGTTATTACAGCTGGGTCAATTTAGGTTTGCTTCTGGCCCCTGGCTCCTGCTTCTTCCCCTCAAGCCTTTTTGTGGTTTGGAGTCTAATCAGTCTCTGTTAGGTCTTGGATAAAGGAGAAGGGTGTCAGTAGTGTTTTGACATATGCTTTGTGTTATTTCTAGAGGTCACAGATGTCCTCAATTGTTCTCGACACACTTGGAAGGGGAGAAGTACTTCCTCTTTGCCCTAATATTTTTCTCCCTTCACTTTCTTGTTCAGCTCCCAAGAGGAAGTAAACACTGTTTTGATTCTGATTTTCCTTTTTCTGATCTGCTTCTCTTTCATCTAACCAAGTGCGTGATGATTTATCTCCAGTACCAATAGCCTGTTGTTTGGAAAGGGCTCTAAGGCTAGGTACAGACATTCAAGAAACCTGAGATGGAATCGATTTTAAGTTGTGTGGTTTTCTATAAGCACCATAGTTTAGATTGATAGCGAGTAGCACTGTGCAAAACAGCACCATTTTGTTTTGACTTCCGTTTTGCTGTTTCAAGGGGACAGTGTTTTGACACTGTTTCAACTCGTTCTGACATTTTGCCCATAGGTTATAATGGGGAGTCATAACAAATGCCTATAACAGTCATTTCTTTTCTGATTTGAATGAAAACAGCAGGGGTGGTAGCCCCAGCTGAGGCCACAAAGTCTGTCAAATTTCAAGGAGATAGGTGCAGGGATTTTTGGGAAACTTCATCTCAAACTGTTCAGAGCAAAACTTGTGTCACTTGCAAGTGTGAAGGCACAGAGAAAGCTCAGGTCAAACAGTGCTTTTATGCTGTTTTTCCGTCCCTCCCCCAGAGCACTGGGATTGGAAGGGACCTTGGGGAAGGATCACAGTCACTGGCCAGCTACACAGCCAATGTCAGAGTAGTCCTCACCTCCTCTTTCCCCTCCCTCTCCTTACTTTCTGTTTAGCTGTAAGCAAGCCCAGCTTTGAAACTTGCAATGTTTTGAAGCCTTTTGAATGCCCTTGTTTCATTTCAAAGCTGTTTTGAAGCCTTTCATTTTATTTCAGTTTCACTGTTTTGAGCTCAAAACGCATTGAAACAGCTTCAAAACAAAACACCCATCGAAATTTCACACAGCCGTAGTAGTGAACAAAATACACATTTGTCCCTTGGTGGCAGGGGCAAATCTTAGACTAGGTTCTGCCATTTTGAAACTAGTCTATGCATGCTAAACTTTTGTTCTGTTATGGGTATAGACTAGTTTCTGATGACTTACACTGGTAAAATTGTAATGTCTGTACCTGGCCTAAAAGTAGCCAGTTATTTTCAGCCAGTTGCTAAAGAGAGATTAAACCTTTTAAATCCAGACTGAATGGGAGATGCACCAGCCACCTTTGCTACAGATCAGCTTCTAATATTACTTGAATAGAAAAAGAAAAACTGAAACTAGTAGTGACAGCTGAAACAGATAAGTGATAATTTAATGGGATGAAACTATGTTTAATTAAAAGCTGTGGCTGTGTGTAAGCAGCTAACTTTAGCCCTGCCAGACGTGAAAGTCACCTCCTTCCAAATACTTGTTTTGACCATGTTTTAGCCTTCCTGACACATGCTGCGTTGCAGTTGGAAATGACTTGTGTAGCATCCTTTTGAAAAAGTAATATCAAAGAGTTGTACAAAACTGTAATTTCTACTATGCTGCCTTTGAGCTCTTAGAACATGTTAGCAAAAAGTCTCCATCAAAGAAAAAGAAGTATTGCTGCTGAAGAGGAGGATGGAAAAGAAGCATGATCAAAAGGTCCAGTTCATTCGGGTGTTCCCTCACCAGCAGCATCCTGAGATATACAGGAAAATAATGTCAAGCAGGCACAAGATGCTTTAAATTGTGCAACACTGATTTATGGGAGAGTGTTGTGCCACTGGCTGTGCTAACAGATGTAGAGGAATTGGGCATGTGTGAAAGGTTATAGCAGTGTTAGGGTTACCTTACTGACAAGTGTCAATATATTACTGCCTTACTCAGTGGTCCAGACTGTTACAGCATTAGTTTTTCACCTGCATTCTGCAACAAGCACTTCTTTGCTCATGTCTCACTAATTTGTGCTTGTGGCACACCCTGTGGGATAAGGTATTCTACAGCAACTTGAAGGGTGTGCTGTTATCCCCAAGAAAGGATTCAAAATACTGCATCCTATCTTACACCCTGCCCTCACCATTACTTGGACCTTGACATTCCCTGAGCAGGGACTGGTACCCATTTCCTCATCCAGTGGGAAACCATTCAGGTCCACGTGAATGGACTGAAGAGATCGTTATTACTGCCAGGGGTAGCGTGGAGGTTGCTAGCTGTCTCTTTCCTGTCATGATTTCAGGATCAATGTTGATCACTGAGCATTTTGTCTCACGTGCTCCTATTATCTCTTCACTCTTATTGTCAGCTTCCCAACTGTCTTGCAAGTGATTGCTCCCATACAGCTCGTTTATAGCAATATCTTTGTATGCTGTTTACCAAAAGCATGGCTAGTGATGGAAAGCACAATATGAAGTCCTGCACAAGTGACAAGTATATTTTGACATAACGTATCTAGAAGTAGATCTTAACATTGTAACATCACAGTATTAGTCGTGGAAAAAATGTAGAGGCTTCTGAATTTTTTTAATTACAGTCTTTTTCCCTCAAAGAAGGTTGTAGACCTGGGCATGGTGGCATGATTATTGGATACTTTCCAGTCAAGAGAGAGAGGTAAGAATAGCTTTATTAACACTTCAGAATTGTGTTAAATCGGGGTTTTTCAACATTTTTGGATCAATGTACCCCCAGTGGCCGGATGTGGAGCAGTGTACTGCCAGTGGCCAGATGTGGAGCAGCAGGGGGAGGGGGTAGCAGTGGTGCTTGGCTGAATGCGGAGCAGTGGCAGCCGCCACGTGTGAGCTTCCTGTATGTCCAGTGGGCAGGTGGCGCCTGCATGGTAGCGTGGGATAGTGCATGGCAGCACTCCCTTCATACCCGCCCCTGTGTACCCCCTAGGGCCTTCTCAAGTACCTCCATGGGTACGCATACCCTCTGTTGGCAACTCCTGCAATTATGGGACCCATGTATTGGTGCACCTCTGGTAATTTTTTATTATTCATTCTGAGTACCCCCTATGACCTTTCTAAGTACCCCTAGGGGTATGTGTACCCCTGGTTGATGAGCACTGTGTTAAATAATTATAGATTTTCTGTGATCTGTGTTCCTTCAGAGTCTGTCCTGGGTTTAGTTCCGTTTCAGCTCTTCATTAATGATTTGGAGGATGGGATTGAATGTACACTAAGTATATTTCCAGATGACACCAAGCAGGGTGAAGTTGTGGGCATCATGAAGTCTACTGCTATGATTTAGAATGACTGTTAAGCTGGATAAAAGGTCTTTAATTAATTAAATAAAATTCAGTAAGGACAAGTGCAAAGTCCTCCACTTAGGGCAGAACAGTCATGTGCACAAATACAGATCAAGGAAAGATTAGCTAGGTTGCAGTAACACAGATGAAGAGGTTTGGGTAGTGGATCATAAGCTAAATATGAGTCCACAGTGTTCTCTCGTTTGTTGCAAAAGGAAGGAACTAGATGCTAGGCTGTATTAACAGGAGTGTTGCCTGCAAGTCAACGGAAGTGATTATTAGATACTGTTCAGCCCTTATGAAGCCTCATCTGGAGTTGGATTTCCAATTTTGGGCCCCACACTTCAAGAAAGTTTTAAACAAATTGAAAAGTATCCTGAAGAGACCAAGAAAAATGAAAGAAGGTCTAGAAAACATGACTTATGAGAAAAAGTTGAACGAATTTGGAAAGATTTAGTCTGGAGAATAGAAGATTGAGTAGGGATTTGATGAAAGTTCTCAAATACCTGAAAAGTAGGAATAAAGAAGATGGTGATAGGCTATTCTCTGTGACTGCAGGAAACAGGATACAGAATCATGGATTGAAATTGCAACATTGGAAATTTAAGTTGGATAGTAGGAAGAATATTCTCACTTTGAGCGTGGTTTAGCACTGGAAAAGCTCATGTAGAGAAGTGGAATCTCCATCCTTGGAAGATTTTAAGAGCAGGTCAGGCAAACATTTGGTTGGAATGGTTCGTTAGGGATGATCCTGCCTTGCAAATTGGTTGAACTCCTCAGTTCCTTCTCATTTTGTACCTTCCAGTCCTACTTCTCTGTGCTTCTCCCAGTCACATATGTGATCACTTGATGCAGAATAGCCAGTGCATCTACACATGCACTTTCCTATAGAGTTGACTAATTATCTCTGCAGTAAAGCATCACTGTCTACATGTGCACCTGTATTACGGTGTAGTAAGTTAATTAACTTTGCTGTACGATAGTACTGTCCAGGACAAGTACTATGCTATAGTGGCATAATTTATGCTGTCTCAGCGCACATGTAGATGGTGACCAGGGCTGGCTGGAGCATGAGGGTGCTACAATAGTGCTGGCTAGCCCCCACACTCTAACACCTTCATGTCCTAGCCAGCCCGTCTGGTGCCTGACATTGCAACCTGGAGCCTGGGGCTGAGCTTCCCCCTCCCCCCTCTCCCCCAAGCCTGCTGCTCCACCCTGGCTCTAACTGCTTCAGCTCAGGGTGCAGGTATATATGCTGCTCCCAGAAGCCACTGAGTCTAGTGCGAACTGCACTGGAGTTTATTGCGTCCTGGTAATTGCAGGTGTAGATGCACCCAGAGGCTTTAAGAGCACTTTTTTGAGAGAAATTGCATAACTCATAACTTTGCCTGAGTAATAAAACCATTTCAGATTCATGCAAAGAAAGTTATGATACCATGCCATACCATCAGGCATTTCAGCATTCCATGTAGTTATATTGTTATTAAAAATAATAGTATAATTTGTCAAATTCTGAAATAGCTTCACGTTGTCTGGGGGGGAAGGTGAATTTTTTTGTGTGGATGTTTTGATACTGTGTCCATGTTCTGCATTCTTAAAACACTGTTTATGTTAGTCATTTTGATAGAAAATGCAGGCAGTATATTAATTAGTGAAGCAAGAATAGTACACATATAGTAGGTTTGAAATAATTATGTCCTTGCCCTGTCAGGAGAGATGAAGCAGTTTTACGTTCTTAATCCCCTGAGTACAATTATCTAGTAACCCTTACTAGCCTTCCAGGGTTCTAGTACTGATTTAAATTTCTTAAGTGTGATGTAGTGATGTAAATGATTGTGATGAGTATGTCTTTTTTATTAAATATTTAATTTTTGAAGCTCATAGCGATTCATCTGGTACTAAAAAAAATAAGCATTGATGAGATTAGATGCATCTTTTACCAATTAGGATGTATCTTGTACAGTAAATTAATTCATAATGTTCTGTCTTCAGGAATGCTTATATTTACTCCTGCTCACTTGTTCATTAGTATTGAAAATGAGAATCTAAGTTGGAGGCAGATGAAGAAGAGGAGTTAGAAATAGGTTTGTCCAGGATTTGGGATAGCAGTCCTGGATTGTGGCTGAAAAGGACCACATTTCCCTCATCAGGGGTTGAAGGTAAAGTGAAATAGGTCAGGCCTCACTTAAAAGAAGCTTTTTTGACTTTACCAGTTTTAATTTTAGAACTTGCTTCTTTTTTCCTGTTAAAATAAATTTATTCTGTTTTATTTTAATAACCAAAGTAATAAAAATTGTTCTTTGAAATGTATTGCAAGAACAAGTTAAATTGTTGCCAAAATCAGAAGTGAGAACCAAAAGCTTGCAGTGTGCAAGATAAAGTACTAGCATTTAACATTAGTTTTCACTTTGAACATCTGTTTGAGAGAACCCTTTCCTAACCAATGTATGACACACAATAAATACAATAAATATGTTAAGAGGAGCTACAGATGAGTTGCCATGGTATTTGAAAGTTTAATCTTGACAACTGTTTTATTCAGTACAATAGTGCAATACCACACCTTGCTCTTAATCATTTGTTGTATTAAGAAGGTAAGGATGTTGATCCAAATACAGTATGACTGGGTGCATCTACATGTGTGTTAATGCACTTTTATTAATGCTTATTAAATTTAATACCTCCAATATGAGGGTGTTTTACACGTGTTCCAGGGATTGGGGGGGGAAGGTGTTGGGCTTTTTAATTTGAGTGGCTCTGAGAGCTTCTCTAATTCAAGTGCCTGCAGTGTATCAGAATCCCTATGCTTCAAAGTGGTGGTGGGGCACTTTACCTAAAGCTCGTCGAACAAGCTTTAAAGTGCCCCTGCCACCATGTTGGAGCGTGGGGACCCTGATGCACAGACCTGGACACAGGCATAGGTAAACTGGGTGGCTACTTGGGGCCTAGACAGAAAGAGGACCCCAAAATGTATAAATTTGGTAATTTTTTTTCTGTTGTCCAATTATCATCATCATTATCCCTGGCAAAGGGAGGTCCGATACTAAAGTTCACCTGGGGCTGCCAGGAATCTAGGTACAGCACTGATAATGCACGAGATGTGGAGGCTGGCTGGAGTGCTTTAATCAAATCTGCTCTAATGTACTGTAATTAGAGCATGTTGCAGCAGTCTCCCTGCATATCTGCAGGTATCCTGAGGTACTATATAAATGTGCGTTAGGCTATACTAATGTGCAGTAGCGCAAGTGCCCACTTTTTTAGTGGTGCTTAATGCGCAGTAGGCTATTCTACTGCGCATTAGCCTTTTGCACAGTTTTTTTTTGCGCTGCTTTAACATCAAGTACAATAAGCTACTGCATGTTACAGTGCGTGTAGATGTGTCCACTGTCTGATTTACATTATAACATTAAAGAAATACAATAAAAAAATTGAGTATCCTGTTAGCAATGAGCCACAAATCCCAGTTTTTACTAAGTTAGTCCCTGATTGGAAAATAAGTTATTGTAAATTATATTTTATAAGGTTTATTTACTAGCTCTCTGAAGCCCTAAGGTCCCACAGTGTCCCATGTATTGAAATGAAGAGTAATCATTTCATTATAAATCTGTGAACTAAAGTATAAATCTGATTCTCAGTCAAAGGGGAAAAATAAACAAGATGTCAGCAAGTGCCAGAGCCTTTTACATCTTAGTGAATTTTCTTGCCAGTAGGCTTACATGTAAATATTAGTAATCTGCCTGTTTACAAGGTAGTAATTAGGTTTTGTGTAAGCCTGAGAGCTTAAACTGGATGAGTAAGTAAGCAGTGAGGATAATACCAAAGCTCTTGTCTGAAAAAGCAACTTGTCTGAACAAAGCCACTTGAGAACACCCACCCACTTTATAACGCTGTTTCCAGGCAAGAACAGATCTTTTTTGTTTCTGCCTCCTCTCTCGTCCCATTAGTTTTCTGAGATTTTGCAATATTGTGTTTCTTATAAATATAGGCATCCTGAGTGCAACATCTCATTTTAAACGTAGTCAGTGTCCCAGAAGAAAGCCAGAGCCAATGAACTTCCTTCTTGTCATATTAATGAATAATTGAACACCTCACAAGCATAAAGGACAGCCCCTATTTTTTTTTTCAGGGGCTGTCCTTCTCTGCTATATAACACCACGTGTCTTTTATTTCTGAGTGACTGTTAGCATTTCCTACGAGACAGAGAGCCGGCTTCCTCATTAGCCTATTGGGAGCAATTAGAGGTATTGTAAGACTGGAGCTGGAGCTGAATGAGTCCCAGTCTTTTGTTTGTTTGTTTTTGTGGAGGCTGCTGGGAATGCTCTCTGCAATTTGAATGCTGTTCTTACCAGGGCTTTGGTTTCTCTCACCCTTTATTAACACGAAGGGGACAGCACAATGTTATGCTTTAAGAAAGGGGACCACACATCAAAAGCCATGTGCCTGCAGAAATACGTTGGAAAAGAACAGGGAGGGCTCCCTTTGGATATCTTGGTGCAAATGAAGATGTCGTGTATGCAGTGACAGTTTCCATACGATATGTTCCTGGGGGGACGGAGCTCATGCTGCCATTCTAACTTTGTCTTTCTCTTCCACTCTTAAAAGCTCTGTCACAATAGCAGGCATTAGAGCTAAGCCAAGAAGTACTAGTAGAGCTGCTGGCATGATCTGCCTGACAGGGAAAAGTAATGGAGAAGGGGGGAAAGGTGTCAAAAGAAATAGGCCATCCCTTTTGACAGGGTTCATAATGTACAGTTAGCTGCATTAGGCAGCTGTTTAAATTGGGTTGATTATATGGGTTTCCTACACAGCAGTACGCATGTGTGTGTTTGTGCGGTTCAATTTGAGCAATTGCTTTTATTGGCCATTTAACACCTCAGTGGAAAGATGTGACGTGCCTGCATTAGGAACTTGTCATTTTGCCATCTGCAGTGAATAGCTGGTGGCAAAAGGGAAAGTTTGACATCTCTAGAAGTGTCACCTGATAAGCTGTCAGGCCCACAGAGAAGATTTTGCTTGTGCTGATCCTGATTCTGTTCTTAGCTTTCACCCCCTCTTAAACCTTTAGTTGATATTGATCAATGTGGAATGATGCAATGGCTGTCTTCAGTTGCAGCCTCTCAGTGAGCACCTCCTCACCAAACAGGCAAGCAGCTCTATTTCATCCCAGATAGTACTATCTCTAGTGAGAAAACTGTAATGAAAAACACAGTATTAAGAAAAAAATGGAGAAATGTTACTCTGTTACTAGTCACTGGTATGTCATGCTAGTTTTCTGATTTACAGCTGCAATGATTGGAAATGAAGCCTGGACTGGATATGCTTGATGAGCACTGGACAGCAGTGTCCTTCCTTTCCGGTGCAGTCTGAGGCTTGTGAAGAGAGCAGTAGCTCCTGGCTTGGGGCTTCCATTTCACTACTGCTTGATGGGGTGGTTTAATTTCTCTAAAATTTTCACAATATCCAGTTGTCTGGGAATGGAGATTTTTTTTCCCCCACCCTTAACATTGCCTTTCTAGAACCTGCCTACTCTTGTTTCAGGTTTGCCAGATGCACCATGCCTTCTGGCCAGTGTTACACAGAAGAGTCAAATAGTTTCACCTGTGGAAAGCAAAGGGTATGATCGATAATCCAGTTTAAACCGTGTGAAAAGAGAAGGAACCTGTGCACCAGTAAAAGTGAGATCTGAGGCAATATTACTCTCCTCCTGACTTCTGACGTGAAATGAACGTTGTACCGAACTGGAACATTCAGGCATTCAGTTTCTGGGGCAGAGATGAAGTACTGATTCATGGGTTCATTGCTTTTCCTCGTTATGAAAACTTTTGTGTTCTGATGGAAGCAAGGGTTGCTGTCAGCCATACCAAGTAGAAGGGATTTGAACTGAACTGCATGGCTTTTTCTCTCTCAGCAAATATGGAGTGTTGGTACACTTCCCCGTACTTTGATTGACTAGTCACTTCAGAGCTGTGCAACCACATGCCCACAAATAACTGTCTTGAATGTTTGCCTTCCTCCACAAGTCCTCCCCTCACCCCATCTCAGTTTCTGTTAAATTACACCTTACTTGGTTTTAGATGTTGTATGTTTGGGGAATAATTACAACATCCCACTAACATTTTTTTGCACAAAATTACTTAAGTATATGTTCAACCTAAACTTCTTTTTGACATTAGATTTTTTTCTTCCCTTCTAGGGATGATTGAATCTGTTCCTGTATGTGACCTAGTATTTCATTAATAGTTAATATATGAATATTGCCTCCAGAATATGGGAATTGGGGATCCAAGCTCATTTGTTCTGATGAAAGTGGGTCCTGAAACAGTTAAGCACACATTTTAATATGTGAGGAGATAAAAAGTGGCAAATGCACAGGGGATGCATGCCAACTGTCTGCTCTGTGGGGCATTTTTGCAACTTGTGCACTTTTCTGGAGCCTGGGTAATAGGCAGGCTCATTGTCTGCATGGCATAGATAATAGCATTCATCTGTAAGAATGCTGTGCTTAGACAGAAGAACGTTTATTTTCTCTCTATCAGGTAGTACCAAACTCCTCTTCCTTTTTATAAAGGCTAAGTTCTAGGATCATGGCAACTTTGTCTTGGTTGGTTTACTGATGTTTCCACAAGGAGATTCTTTCTCATTATTTACTTAGGATTCATATATTTTCTTTGATAGCCATTTTTCAACTTGTGCTCTCCAACCTCTTTCATTCAGCCTTTTCCCCACCCTCTCTTTGGTTTCAAAGAGTTTATTGTCTTATTGTGGATCAGATCTTCTAAGTCATAGACATTCCTTCTTTCTTTCCTGCACAGTTACTACAAATCTGCAGAAATACAAGAATCCCAAAAGTACTCAAAGGGAATATCTCAATCCAATCTTCTCTAGTAAACATATTTCATCAGTCCTATTTTTGGTCTATTTCTTGTTGATAATGTATGTAAAGGCATTCCTAATAAGAAAGCCTGCCTGATGGGCAATTCACTGCAGTTAGATTTAAATGACATTAGTTGTGCTATTTACTTGTTAGCTTCCATATAGATCATGAGCTGTGTTGAATGAATTGTCAAAGATAATGAGAACTAATAACAACACAAACTCAAGATAACATTTCCATTATAAATAGGGCACTAATTACAATTTGATTTCATGGCTGCCTAAATTTATCTATAAACTCCCACACCTACTTGAGTGCTGAAGCCCCAAACTTTACCCCAGTCCTCATGTCAAAACCTCCTGCTTCTGCTTCACAACTCTTGCAATCATATGTTTATGCTACAGAATTTGAAAGGTATTAATTATTTTACTGGTTCAGACCTGTGGTCATCTGGTCCAATATCCTGTCTCTTACAGTGGAATTATCAGTTGTAGGAAGGCACAAAAGACAGAAAATATAGGTGTGGAATAATCTACTTCTAGGAAAGACTTATCCTCATCAGTAGCTGCTGGATATTGCCTTAAATCACACTGTATACATTATTATAGCTCCCAAAACTAGAGGCTGTATAAGAAGAGCTGGATTTAGTATCGAAATTAAAAGAAATGCTAAATCATCGTAGAATAAATGAACGCATAGCTAGGTGGCAGTGGTTTGTGGCAATGCTGTAAACTTCTGGTGTCCAGTCCCTACCTACCCTGTTATTTGGGGCTAATGTGATAAACAAAAGTGCCACAGAGGATGCTGAGTTTAAAGTAAAGAATGATATCTTGTTAACTGAAAGTTTTTAGTGAAAATTTGAGCAATGTCAAAGCAAAACTGTGTGCGTGTGTGTAATGGAAGAAGCTGAGGATCCAAAGTTAAGGGTATCCTTTCACTGAAGGAAAGCCACAGCATGGAATGCCTTTACTGCCAGTGGGGATAGAATATTTTATTTTGGATAAAAATATGTTGATGGAGATTGCAATATGTCCAGATCCCTGCTACCACAATGGTGCTATCTCCACAGTCACGTGAAAGAAGGATGCAGCTTCACACCTCTTCCCACTGAAGAAAAAGTGGGAGGTCTGGGAACTATAAGTCTGTAACTTTTAGTACCTGATTGACTTCAATGTCTGTTCTGGCTCTAGTGACAGAAATGCTAAATTCTGATTATCTTGCTCTGCAGGCTGAGGCAGGAAAAAGGGGAACATTATTACTAAGAGAAAAATCAAAGCCAAACTATTACTGTGGTAGGCATTTGGTTTGAAGGCTTTATGTATTGTAAACCTATGTTTCCCATCAAATGTTGTTCCAGCGTATTTAGAGGAAAAGAAATACAGGTTTCCCTTGCTTTATGCTGTACGTGTGTTCCTGGAAAGCAGTGCATAACTTGGATTAGCATAAAGGGAACCCACTTTACAATGTAACAAATAGGGATATGTTCCAAGACCTCAAACTGTGCTGGCCCCCAGACCCATTTCTACCACTTTCACAAGACAATTTTGGTACTTAACCGACAGCAGGCAGTACTCACAAGCACAGGGCACTAGCATAATGGGGATGGGAACTACAGAACCACGCATCGCAGGCAACGAGCAAGGAGCACAGAGCCACACAGGGGACTCTATTTTGGTGCATGTCACTCCCACAATGCACTGCACAAAGCAGCTGACTGCGGGCTTCCACCACACCAATCGCATAAGAGTGAACTTACCTCGCATATAATGATTGTTTGGTATACAA
Organism: Gavialis gangeticus; assembly: GCF_001723915.1. Taxonomy (NCBI): domain Eukaryota; kingdom Metazoa; phylum Chordata; order Crocodylia; family Gavialidae; genus Gavialis; species Gavialis gangeticus. Next base: position 15,590,397 of record NW_017728992.1, on the reverse strand, counting down.
AGGGTCATTGCAGAAGAGCAAATTCGCGCATACGGAACCCGCATAAAGCGAGGGAAACCTGTACTATGAAATCTACCTCTACAAAAAGTACTTTACAAAAGTACAGATACTTTACAAATAGTTAGCAATCCCCCACCACCTACAAAATCAGCTCATGGACCAAAATCGTCCTGGGTAAAAGTGCATTAAAGTCTGTGGTGTTACTCAGGGATGAATTTGGCTCCTTATCTTTTAAATGAAGTAGGTACATGCCACTATTTAAATGTTTTTGTACCATTTAAACTATCAAAGTGGATAAGCTAGCTCCTGGAGCAAACTGCCACATACATGATAACTGGCTCAGATGTTCAACCCCGCACATTTTTAACAGTATTTTGTTTGGGCCTTATTACTGTAGTTGTACAATTATGGAAGTAGGCTGCATATTATCAGACATTGTCTTCATAACCTCAAGCTATACAGACATCGTTTGGTTATTTTTTTCTTCTTCAAATTATCCTTGTGGGTTCTGCCAGACAACTTATTATTTTTTTTCCCTGAGCAGTGCATGCTGGAGGCAGTAGTGGGTGTGATCCTTTCTGCATTGTTAGGCAATGAGCTTTATCAGCAGCTGCAATTTTCAGGATTAGTCCCTTCATTTTTTGGTATCTGCAGTACCTAGGTGAGTCTGTTTAGTCCTGTTTTCCAGAAGTCTGAGCTCTGACAGATACTGTGACCATGAAGTCATTTTTCTTAAAGCAAGTTCTCTGCCCTCGGAGATTCACTCATAACTAGAATCACAGCCTGCACATTGCACAGCAGTGAAAAGATTGGAGCATTTTACTTAATTCTAACTGAAATTTACCAGTTCTGAAGTTCATTTCAAGTGGAATCCATTGTTTTCAGCTTATTTATTGTGTTTCACACTTGTATATAAATATTTGATAGCATTTCATTATCCATACTCTTTACCAGGCATTTCTGTACATGTGCATCTAAGGCCCCTGTAAGTGGAGGTGTGATGGGATCTGATGAAGGATTCCCACAGTCGTGCTTTCTGCCATGCCTCTCATGCATGGCAGGAGGTGTAATTGTGGGATCAGATCCCATCATGCCTCATTGCCAGTGCAGGAGGAGCCAGGGCTCATGATGCTGGGCTCCCTTTGTATCAGCAAGTAGCAGACTCCTGCAGCGGGGAGCCCCATCAGCTGATGGCTTCTAGCTTTGGGGGCACACCTCACAACTGGAGCCCCAGCCTGGCCACATGTTCAATTAATGATGTGACAGAAATCAGGCACAATGTTGTTACACTTTTTTTGTGTAATAACTTTGTGGCTTATACCGTTAATTGCATTAATGTATGGCTGGGTAACAACTTAAGACATGATTAACTGGTTAATCATGTTTTAAGTGTAATCTGTACTGGGCCCTAAGGTACCTCACTGTCACCCCCATTCTTGTCATGAGAACAACTAGTGCTTAAGGTGCTTTTTATCTCTAGATCTTAAGGCAGGTAAACTTGTATGAGGTTATTTCACTTTTCATGTGATGAAACAGGTTTAGAAAGGAGACCTGGGTTGCTCAGGATCACTTTGCAAATCAGCAGCAGATCCAGGCATAATGTCCAGGTCTCCTAACTCCGAGCTTCATCCTCAGTCCACTAGTCAGTAACTGTTCCAGAGAATTTAATTGCAATACCCCAGTTTGTGTTTTGCTACACAGAAAAGCCAAACATGTTTTCCAAAACAGTAAATTAAAATTAAAGAGCAGTGTGTGTTACTGTAGTTCACAGGGTTGTTTTTCTCTGAAAGCTGGCAGCAGCTCTGGCTTCCCTCAGAACTATGAGCATCTTTGCAATGCTCAGCAAACCCCTTTCAAGCTACCAGAGAAAATGTATACATCATTACATTCTGTGAAGATGAGTCTGGGCTAATGTATCATTTGTTTTCTCTCTCAGATCCGGTCCTTTCCTTTTAGCTGGTTCTATCTTTCTTAACTCACTTGTCTTTGAAAATCAAAATGTAGCTAGACCAGGTTAAAACCAAACAAAGCAAAACATAGAGCTTTGTGTATAAAAGTAAATGGTAAAACTTTTCAAATGAGATGCAAGTGCTTAAGAACCTAAGTCTCACAAAGTCTTAGGCTTTAGGTCTAGTCCTGGGCTTTTAGATTCTAGCCTACCTGTTAATGATGTAAATGGTTTAAGGGTCTAGCCATGATTTTATTCTACCCTATAAAACAGTTAATACAAAAGGAGGGTGAGTCTTTCTCGCTGAATTTTTTTCCATAGAAATTACAGAGAAGTAGGGCTGGAAGTAGCCTCCATAGGTCATCTAATCTACCCAGCTGCCTGAGGCAGGAACATCTCTATCCAAATCAACTTATATAAATCTATAATTTAACCTCTTAGTAAAACTACCATCAACCCTGATACCACACACGATACAACACCCTAACCTCCCACAGGTAAAGCAGGGGGGCCATGGCAGCCAATTTCCCGCTTCTATAAAAGGTTTTTAATATATGCCCAAGATACCCCAGGTAGAAGGTCATGCCCCACACTACAGAGGAAGGCAAAACCCCCACAGTCCATGCCAATCTGACTGTGGGATAAATTGCTTCCTTGGGTGAGTCTTAAGGGTCTAAATAGTATGGTACAAATTTAGATGTATTAATGGGTTTTCAGGATCTTGAACAGGGTGGAATAGAATTGCATTTGGGTGATGAAGTCCACTTAATTGCCTAACAGCTGAAACAGAATCTGACCCTCAGTCACTCTTGAACATCATAGAAAAGTAGAGCTGAAAGGGACCTCAGCATGTCGCCTAGTCCAGTGGAGACCAGCCAGTTTGGCAGGTGTGCCACAAAGTGTCCCCGCACCTTCCCAGAGTTCCACTCTGATCCCTTTCCTGTGTCAGCCTGCTGCTCTTTTTTTGCTCCCAGCCCTTTCTGCCACTGTGTTGCCTGCCCCCTTTCCAATTTGTGATGTGCCACACAGAGGCTGCCCATGCCACTTGTGGCACATGTACTGCAGCTTAGCCACCTTTGCTCAAGGCAGGATCATCTTTGTCCAAGGATGGAGATTTCATGACCTCTCTGTGTAGCCTGGGCCAATGCTTAACTACCCGCATAGTGAGAAAGTTCTTCCTAAATTTCCATTGCTGCATTTTAAAACTGTTGCTCCTTGTCCTGTCTCTTGTGGCTACAGAGAACAGTTTGTCTCCCTCCTCTGTATAATTGTCCTTCAGGTATTTGAAGACTGTTATTAAATCTCCTTCAGTCTTTTCTTCTCCCAACTTAAACAGTCAGCCTATCGTTTTAAGTCATGCTTCCCAGAGGTGAAGTAATTTTTTTTAACTCTCTGCTGGACTCTTAATTTGTCTACATCTTTTCTGAAGTGGAGCACCTAAAAATAATCAGTCTTCCAGGTGAGGGCTCACCATTGCCAAACAAAGTGGGAGAATTGCTTCCCTTGATTTGCAAGTTACTCTCTTATTAATACAGACTAGTATGCTGTTTATCTTTTTGCAGTAAGAGCACATGATTGGCTCATACTCACCTTATCATCCACTGTAACCCACAGGTCTGTTTTAAAAGTACTGTAGTTTAGGCAGTCATTCCCTAGTGTATTGATTGTTCAGTCCCAAGTGCAAAATTTGCATGCTTCCTTAAGGCTGTGCTTACTTGGTAAATTTTCTGTCCCTGGTAATCTCAGGAGCATTGTGGTACCTCAGGGGACTTGTTTCCTAAACCAGAAACAACATTTGCCAGCCCTTTGGGTGGGCTAACTATGACTGCTGAGTGAGTAGGCCCGTTGGCCAGTCATATGCTAATTAGCCAAATACAAGATTTGCTACTGGTTTCAGAGGTAGCCCAGCTACAGCATCATACTATTTTTGAGGGCAGTTTTGCCAGGCATAGCATGCTTACTCTGCAGACATGGCCTAGATTACGTAGCTTCTATGAACACTTTACCCCTAAAATGAAATATCTTGAGTATAATTGAAGCACTAAGATTTAAGGACAGTGTCAGTGGAAAAGAAATGCATTTTTTGTGCTGCTGAATTATAAACAAGAAATGGAATTTCATGAGAATGTTTAAAAAGTATTCATGTGGGGAGGAAACATCGTGTGATAATATATGAGATTTATAGTACCTTTTATCTGGGAATCTTGACTTGTGATGGAATAAATGGTGAAGTTTTAACCATAGCAGCACAAAAAATGACCATGCAATAAGAACAAAATATTTCAAAGTGTTTAACAGCATTTTGATCTGAAAATAAGGAAATATAATTAATGAAATGGACTACTTTGTAGCAATGGAAAACAAAATACAATAAGTATGCATGTTTAGATTTACTAATGAATGGCATAGGCCCTATGGCTAAGGACAGAATTACATATAAACAGCATAGGTGATTGTAAACTGGTTCAAATCTGTAGTGCAGAAGTTCAGTGCCCATAAACTGCTTTCAAAATGGGCAAAACTGATTTAAGATAAATGTGGATGGATGTGGTATCAGACTTAACTGATTTATGTTAAATTGGCTTATTGAACTTGTGTCTCAGATCCCCTACAGATTCAAGTTAACTCACAGTGCCTCAGCATCCTAGGTTGCTTTACACCTTCCGTGCAAACCCCTGCCCCTCACAGGGTTGGCAAGCTAGCTTTGGCCCAAGCTGTCTGCTCCTGTCAAGCAGGGAGGCATGCTTTAGTACCCCCCGGCTTCTGGCCTGGGCCACTGCATCATGTGGCTGCATTTCTGGAATCAAAAGTGAATGTCTGTTCACTTGCTTATCAGTCAATCTACACAGTTTAGATTAATTTGTGAAGATTGAACCAATTCAACCTTGGGCTTTTTGACTGTCTACACTTAGTCGAAATCAGGGCTCAAACCTGTTCTTACTGAAGTCAGTGGCAATCTAGCCTGTAATCGCTAAAAGAACAGAATTGGCTCAGAATAAAATGCCTGTAAATAACAATTCTCAATTGTACAATTTGTAGGAAGTTGGACTTCCTCACTTCAGTAGGAGCAAGAATGGAAATGCATATTTTAAATGGTTATGTAATTATTATGTCATTTCTGCCCCCCCATCCAAATTACTTAAAGTAATTCAGATTATTCTATTTTTCCCCCCTTAATTTACCATTCCAAAATAATTACCATATTTCCTTACATACACCACACACACTTTCTTAAAAAAATCAGCTGCTGGAAATTTGGAGTATGGATTGTATGCAGGAAATAGATGTGGCAGGGCACTTGATATGCCTGCCACTTTAAGAGGTCAGGCACCCTGCTGAGCCACCAACATGTGGGGGTCAGGGCTAATTGCAGAGTCAGCTGACCCAGGGGCTGGCAAGTGAGGCTAGGCCTGATCAAGGGAGTCACCTGATTGGAAGAGGGCAGGGTTTAGACCAGATATAAGCCCAGACTCTGAGAGTAGGGCTGGCAGTAACATCTCAGGATCTGGTGAAGGAACATCACCCAGCAGGAGGGCTGCTGCTCCTGAATGCCAGCAAGGAGAATAACATCTGGAGGTTTGGGTAGGAACTAAGGGAATATCTGAGGGTCCTGGGGGACCCAGTGTGGGGGTTCAGAGTCCTGAGAAGGGGGTTGGGTGCCTGGGGTCTGTTGAGAGGCTAGATGAGATCAGAGAGAGAGGGGTTGAGTGCACAAGGGTCAGCGAGAGGCCAGGTGAGTCCTGGGAGAGGAGCTGAGAGTCTGTGGGCATATTAAGGGAGGGGCCAGATGCCCCCTGAGAGAGGGGCTGAGTCTTTGGGAGACCTAATGAAGGGTCTGGATGAAACCAATGAGTGGGGGAGAGTATGGAGGCCTATTGAGGGGCCTGGATGAGCCTAGAGAAGGAAGGGACTAAATTATGGAAGACCTATGGAGGGCTCTGGGAAAGCCCAGAAAGATAGAGAGTGATCTATGGAAAGGCCTGAGAGGGTGGACCCATAGAGA
>NW_017728992.1:15577324-15579446 GCF_001723915.1 Gavialis gangeticus | reverse complement strand
TGGGCATATTAAGGGAGGGGCCAGATGCCCCCTGAGAGAGGGGCTGAGTCTTTGGGAGACCTAATGAAGGGTCTGGATGAAACCAATGAGTGGGGGAGAGTATGGAGGCCTATTGAGGGGCCTGGATGAGCCTAGAGAAGGAAGGGACTAAATTATGGAAGACCTATGGAGGGCTCTGGGAAAGCCCAGAAAGATAGAGAGTGATCTATGGAAAGGCCTGAGAGGGTGGACCCATAGAGATGAGAGGGTTATCAGCCAGAGGACTGACCCTAGGAATCTCAACTAGCCTGTGCAGGACCAGGGCTCAGGAGGGGCGGAAGGGTGAAATAGTGGGGTGCACCAATAGAGATTTTCTCTGCCAATTATTCAACAGGCATAGCAGCTGATACTGATCTGATAGCTGATTTCCAGGAGCACAGTCTGGCAGCATGCAGAGCAGTACCCTGCAAGTAAGTCTGTGTAGGGAAAGAGGTATGGGGAGGGAAGGGATATCGTTGTTGGGGGAGGGGCCAGATAGAGGCCCCCCACAGTGAGGGAGGGAGTGGGGCAGGGGCTGAAGCTGAGGCTGGGGGCACTGCCAAGCCAGGATGGAGTCATGGGCAGCTCGTCCAAGGGATCAGTGTCCTGGCACTGAAAAATGGTGGCAGTGGCACATGAACTAAAGCTCTGGGTGCCCCAGCCAGAAGGCATATTATATTTATTGGTACATCATTGACTATACCAGCCAAAAAAAGCCAATAACCAGTAATGTTAATCTTCCTTTTATTGGTGCCAATATGTTATGGCACTGATATATCACCGAACCTCTATGAAATAGAACATGGCAGAGACTGCCAGAGTTGGGTGAACATGGACTTTTCAACTGTCCTGAGGTGGGGCCAGGACCTAGGAGAGGTTGAAGGTCCTTGTGTGGCTACAGTTGAGAGGAAGGGATCTAGGGGTGTTCAGCCCAGGATGAGGATGGCTGATGCTAGGCTATCTGAGGAGGAGGGATCAAGGAAAGAGGTCTGAGAGGGAGCTGAGGGACAGAGATGGAGTTCTTGGATAGGAGATGGAGCCAGGACCAGGGGGCCCGGTGATTAGCATCCCAGGAGGGGCGTAGGACATCTAGGAGAGCCCAGAAAGAGACGAGTAAGATCAGGAAGGCCTGAAGATGGTCCTGAATAAGACCTGAAACTCCACCCTACTGGGGCTGGTTAGCATGGGGGGTGCCTGTAATGGGGTAGCCTCCATGAAATACCATGAATGGGCCACTTCAGGGAAAGGTGAGGATGAGACACCAGAAAGCCTCAGTTCCCACTGCCTTATGGGCTACCCTGTGGAGGGAGAACACTAGAGGAACACACCCTGACAAGAAAAGCACTTTGCAGGGAAGACTGGGACCACATGGGTCCCACAGCTCAGCAAGGGGCCAGGGAATAGAGTGGAGGATCAGATGTGTCTGAGGGCCTGGACAGTGGGGCCCAGTGAGGGACCTGAGGAGTGCAGTGGGGCCCAGCGAGCATAGTGGGACTAGAGAGGTCCAGTAGCCCAATGAAGGGCTGGGATTAGAGTGCAGAACTGGATGGGTCCAAGGGCCCGGAGAGCAGCCGGGAAAGTGGAAAACTAAAAGGGTTCAGGATGAGGGACCTAAAGGGGCTGGCAGCCTAAAGAGGGGCTGAGAGGGTGACAAAGGGGCCTGGTAGCCCAGGGTTGTGCAAGACCCAGGGGTTTGAGGGCCCAGAGAGGGGCCAGAAGAGAGACCAAGGGATTTGGCAACCTGAATGGGGCATGGTGTAGGGAAGGTGTGGAGTCATGCAGTTGGCCCATAAGGCCAGGACCACAATCTGGGTGGTCACTATAACAAGACTAGGGCAGCCTTCCACACTGTATAACAACTAACATCAAGGTGTGGTGGGAAAGAGCTGGGTGGACTACCCATAGAGCATGGTATCTCAAAATGTTTTTGGTGGGTACTCTGTTACAATAGGTTCTTCCACTTATTGAATGAAATAGAGTATAAAATGTGCAGTGGTCCACAGGAGCAGAACAGTGAAGAGTCTTAGCCTCCTAGCTGCTGCTACTCCATTATTTATTATTAGAAAAGATTTAAAAAAAAAAAAAATAAGGTGAGTATTATAAT
>NW_017728992.1:15571562-15577313 GCF_001723915.1 Gavialis gangeticus | reverse complement strand
CAGAACAGTGAAGAGTCTTAGCCTCCTAGCTGCTGCTACTCCATTATTTATTATTAGAAAAGATTTAAAAAAAAAAAAAATAAGGTGAGTATTATAATTTTGGGTGTGTGGTATGCAAGAAAATACAATATCTTTTAGTAACTGGAGGCATTTTTCACCAATGATTAAATAATGCCTTATCACTATGAAGACCTATGCTAATAGCTTCAAGCATATACATTCATGCCTTTTACAAAAATCTGTTTTTATGATTTTTTTAGCATGTTTTGCCACTCCAACATAAATGGAGTAAGCTACTGTAAAGAGCAATTCCTACAGCTGTTAATAATATACTATTATTAGTTGTGTAAATTGTATGTGAATTTACTTTAAAAATCTAGTTTGCTGTAGTTAGAAATCAAGAAACCATCTTGATTAAGGATGAAAAACTTGAAAAAATATGGATATGGTGGTTTAGGTTTTGTCCAGTTACAAAGGTGCCAGAGCGGCGGGTGTTTTGATATACTTTTTACTACGGATTTCCTTCCTTAAAGAAAAGAAGAACTACAATCTGCATATCATTCCTGGAGGGTAGAAATGAGGAGGTGGTAGTCTTTCAGCACGTTTCTCCTATTCTGAAGCTTTCAGAATCTTCTTCCCAATTTTCTGGTGTGGAAGAGGCTCGTGTATTTATTCAGATGGTAGAGCCAGGGAATACACAGGGACTGATATCTTTTTCTATAATAGAATCTATTAGATTTGTTTGTTTATCCTGAGTTTTGATTTGGTTCTTTGGTCCAAAGAAAATGGTGCTCTGAATTGCTGCACAAACAAAATACAGTATCTTAGGAAAGTATGAATAGTTGCATTATATTCCTGAGGGGGTCAACTTGCATTGCTCCCAACATTCCAAGTAAATTTTTCATTGGGAGATTCTTAAAACATATTTGATGAAGTCTGATATGCTCTTATCAGCAGGAATATTTCACTGAGAGGAATGATATGGTTTTTATAGTCCATAAGGAGGTTATGCAGTTTTGAGGTGTGGATATTGACTAAGCCCCATTTTTAAGCAAGAATTGTAGTTTGCACAGGAGACCGGGGAACTCTCTTGAATTCTCACTAGTTTGGACTGTCAGTGGAACATATCTCTGTGTCACTGTGATGGGTAAGGGTGGTGGTGATGGACGCGCGGGTATGCAGTGCGGATATTGTAATGAGAATGTGTATGAAGCAACTGTAATGATGTGCTTTGGACTGTCAAGTGAGCCATAGTGGCCACAGGACAGTTTGGTAGAGGTATTGTGATATACATTTATTAATTTTACACACACACACACACACACACACACACACACACACACACACACACACACACACACACACACACACACACACACACACACACACGCATGGACATATAGGAATATATATTTAAAAAAAACAACCCCAAAACAACCTCTGCATCTTCTAATCACTCCAACTGTGTTCTTGTGGCTTTTTCCCCATGGTTGGAATCCCTCTTGTACCACTCCAGCATAGAAATTATATTGTAGTTCCCAAGTTGCCTCCTGTACCAAAATAAGTTGGAGAATAACAAGTGGTACATTTTAGCAATGTACCTCAGTTGGTCTAATAAAAGATATCACATCTACTCAGAGAATCTTGCCTGCTGATCCAATAGTGCATTTTTGCCAGTTTGTGCATGTATACAAGCACCAGTCTAAATTAAGCCAGCTGGCTATGATCACCATGGAACTATCCACTGTGGTTGGCTAGTGAATGATGTATATGCTGACATGTCTTGCTCTTCCCTTGACACTGGAGCAGTCTGTGATGTGGTCAGCTGTGCCATTTCACACTTCCTAAAAACTCCCGAGGGGGGGTAGGATTCTCAACTGACCAGTTTGAAACAGATTCCACCACTGTGCACTACCTGAGTTATGCAAAGAAGTCAGAAAAAGAAAAAAGGATCTGGACCACACTAATTAGAGAAGTAAGCAAGTCCTCCAGCTTGTCTCGGTTATTTTTGTAGTTAGGCATTTTCTTCAGGACATTAACATGGTTCAGTAGGTTTGGTAGCATTACAGAGACCTGTAATACATAGCGGGACTCTTACTGCTCAAGCTTTTTCCTCTGCCCTTTTTCAGCATATGATACCTTCTTACATTTGTTTGCTCAGACTGCAGTGACTGATGACTTCCATGCTACATTTTTGACAGCAGTGGGAATTGAGGGCATCCACGTGTTGTATCTTTTGGTATGTTGAGAGCTTTAGAAAATCTCTTATTAGTGGTGAGTATTAGGCCTCTGTACCCATTTACAAAATAAATAAATAAATAAATGCAATATGTTGAACATATATTCCCGTTTGATCCAATTAAAGCTTTCCTTGCATTTAAAATAAGGGGTATCAGTTGGCTGCTTTTTTATTATGGTTCAGGTTTATGAAACAGTTTTAAAACTAGATAACTTTTCATGTGCTTACTTTATGTTCCACCCTGCTTGGCTTGGAAGAATTAATTATAGGAGGATCTCTTCTAATCTTTTCACTAGTATTTTGGGCAAAATATTATGGGCTTTGTTAAAGAGGTAGATTTGTTGATTAGGGCAGAACTCACTATTTCCCTTTAGTTGACGGAGGATCAGGTAATTGCTTTGTGATAATAGATTACTCCTCCATTTTGTGTTTCTCTAAAGGCCATATTCTCTTTCACCTATTAGGAGTAACAGTTTATTCCCTTCCTGGTCATCTAAGTGTCCAGATTCACTCATATATGCATATATGCACACATGGATGATGAGGCATAATGTTGCACATAATAGACCAGGCATTGGGAGTAGTAACTGGGGCCTCTGCATAAACCCCTTGTGGACTTGCAGTGGTCTTATACTTTTGAAAATGGATAGCCAAAAACTGTGACAGACACAGGGATGGAAAAAGCTATCTAGGTGTCCATCTTCTTCCCCTCAAAGTCCAGGACTCATTTGGAGATCTTAGGTTCTAGACCCCCTTTCTTTTCCCAGTAGGCTGCAACATTAGTGTTCTAAAAACCGCTTATTTATCCAAGTGAATTTCCAGTGTACTTGTGGGTTAGTAACAGAGAGAAGGTGAGAGGAGTTACTCTCAGAATAGTGCCTGTGTTGGAAACTCTTAAAAGTATCAGATATACTTGCATTTGAGGTAACATAAGCACATTGTTTTACTGTTAGCCTTTTGCTACTTATGAAAATGGGTCCATATTTAAAAATATGCTGTAAATAACTTGCAGTCTAAGGAAGTGCCAGATACAATGGTCATAAATAGCAGTTGTCTTAAATCAGGGGCATCAAATTTATTTGGCCCTGTGGACCAAATCTGAGCAGGCCACAGGTCAAACAACCAACCTTTGGACCTGGACGACAGCTTCTTGCTGTGGCTTCCGGGGCCTCTTTGTCAACACCAGTAGCCAAAGAGTTAATGCCTTCACTGCTCAGCCCCTCCCTTCTGCCCCCTTCCCCTTGCACTTCACCATGGCTGCCAGAAACTTGCTGAAACAGCCCCTCCCTGGTAGGAACCTTTGGGCTCCTATACACATGGGGGGAGCCTGCTCTGACACACTGGAAATTCAGTGCGTGGGAGCAGACTCTATTTATCGAGTGTGCTGGAGCATGGAAGTTGTCAGCCTTCCACGTCACATGTATCTGTGTCCCTGTGCATCTCTGTGCTGAAAAAATGGTGAGGTGCTTTGAAATAAAACATGTTCAATGAGCTTTAGTTCAAACCATCCTGCTGCCATTTTTCAGGGTGGGGTTGCTGATACATGTGACACATAGTTACTTTGAATTAGTGCAGCTTGCTACTTAAAGTGCCTGGCGCCACATCCCGGAGTGTGTGTAAAAATGCCGTTTGTGTCAGTGACATCAAGAAAGGCCTCTGTCACTTAACTTTTCTTGCAGCTGCTACAGTGCAGATTAAGCAACAGAGATGTTAACTCCTTCTGTGTTGGTGTAGACAAAGAGGGTACCACACTGATGGCAGCCATGGCAAGGAGCTCCATGGACTGGGCGACTCACATCAGTAGGCCAGATCTGGCCCGTGGGCCATACATTTGACTTTCCAGGCCTAAAGCAATACAAAGCGAAGGTTAATGCATAACTACTCACAGGGTGCAGATGGTGGGAAGCCTAATCACATATGAAACGAGACATTTTTATCCAGTTAAAAATAAAATAAAATCTTTGCTAATATACTAGGGGCCTAGGGCTGTATTGAAGCAAAAGCAAATACAACTTCATAGGAATGAGTTAAAAACACTCTCCAGGGCTGTAAAATAGGTGCTTTATTATCAGGAGCAGCTAATTGCAGAAAAAAAAGGATAACTTGATTGGTGAAACATCAAGACCATTAAAAAGGGGAGTGTCATTAACACCTGTGGAATGAAGATTTTAGAAGGGATTGGGTAGATTATAATGAACTATAAAGTTAAGGGACTCTCTCAGCACTGCTTGACTACAAATGTTGATTCCACTGCCAAGCAGTTGGTTTTAAACTTTGGATAGACCAGGAATCAAAGGGCACTAGCATACCCTCTCTAGATCTGCCCTTGTCTACTCACACTACTCACCAAATAGAAGCTACAACTTTCCATAGAGTGAATTTGTTTAGCCTTGGTTTGGGATTTGTTTTTATTCAGTTAATTTCAATAAAGAAATATTCTACTTATATCGGGGAAGGCTGGACCTTTCTGTTCTATAACATTTTAGCTTCAAGAGATAAAAAGAACAATAGGTTATTGCTCTGAAATAGTAAAATAAACTGGGAGGAGTCACCAAGGTTAACACTTTGAATTAACATCCTTTTTTCATAAGGCTTTATATGGTAATATTGTGGGTTAGTCTCTGATTGATTTGTGATTCACAATGCCATATGATAGCATTATTTATTGATATATGGCTCATTATATCTTGTATCATACTTCCTGTGGTTTTTGAGGGTTTTTGGGTGCTAGGGAAGTTATTTCCCGCTACTTATTTTAGAATTAGCTAGTGTAATAGAGTTCTAACACAGTTCACTTAGCTGTGCGTTTCTGATTTTTTATTATTTTTTAATTTTATTTTTTCCTATTATATTTGTACTATTGTGGGGATGACTGTGAAACCTTTACCCAAGTTGATAAGAACTTACTCTTAAAAATGGCCTTTCTGGCTAAAATAAGACTACTTGTGTGAGAACGTCTTCCCAGTGTAAATCAGAGTAAAATGGCACTGCTTGTACAGTCTAGCAGCATGTACTGTTGTTTTATTTTCTAATGAACATAAGGACTTAAAAAAAAGAAAGCATCACCTCCTAAGAGCTGTTGGTCTACCTCAGGAGTGGGCAGTTATTTCAGACAGAGGGCTGCTTATGAAGTTTTAGCAAGCAGTCAAGGGCCACAATGTTAGCTCCACCCCTTGACAGATGCCCCACCCCCGGTCACCATCTTGGAACCAGAAGCCCCACCCCTAGCCCCTGACCCTTGCCACTGGAAATCTCTCCCCTTGCCCCCCCCGGAAGTACTCCTTTCAGCAAGGATTTGCCATCTCGGAACCAGAAAACTACCAAATTATATTCTAAAAACCAAACATTTACTACAATTACTATTCATTAATTTGATTTCAAAAAATCTTTTTGTCCTGATTTACATGTGTTTGCGTAGTGTATATAGACGTGATTGCACAGTAGCTTAAAATGAAGTCTTACTCTTGTATACTGTATCGGGGTGTGGGGGGGTGGAAGGATATGTGGGGTGG
>NW_017728992.1:15570259-15571502 GCF_001723915.1 Gavialis gangeticus | reverse complement strand
GGGGTAGCATGTAGGGGGATGTGTGTGTGTGTGTGGATATGTGGTGTAGGTAGGTTTTGGGGTTTGTGGGAGGCTGTGAGTGTGTGTGGGGGGTTGGCTGGGAAGGGTTGTAGCATGTGTAGAGGGGGAAGATTTGCCCACAGCCCCCTGCAGCGCACCTCCAAGCCCATGCTCTGTGCTCCTGCTGCTCCTGGCCCCAGGGCAGTGGCGTGGCCCCATGTTCCTGATCACAGCCACTTTCCCCAGTTTGCCACCGCTGCCTTTCTGCCATTTCTGTTTCCCCTCTCCCCCCCTCAGGTTGTTCCTTCGGCACCAGGTCCCAGCTGCATGGCCGAGACCGCAGGAAGCAGCAGGAGTCAAACCAGTCCAGCTGGCACTGCACAGGGCCAGCCAAGAGTGCCAGGGAATGAGCCAGCTCTTGCTGTATCCTGTGGCCTGGCACTGCAGCTGGAGACCATGTGGTGCCAGAACGACTGGTGGGGGGTGAAGGGGAGCGATGGCAGCAGCGGGCAAATGGCTGCATCAGGCAGGGGGAAGTGGCAGTGAGTGGGCTTGTGGAGTGCAGTTGCAGCTAGGTGGGAGTGCAAGGTCTGCATGGTGCGCTGGGGCCAATGCCAGTGGAGCCCAGAGCGGGGTGGCAGAAGCACAGGGCAGGGGCTGGTAGGGCTCTATGGAGGCAGGCTAGGCTGTGCCAGTAGGGGCAGGGGGAGCCGGCCCAGATTCAGAGCCCCCCCCAGACCAGCCCCATGATCCTGCTGCCCTGATCTGGGCCCCACTGGTCCTGGCTCCAGTACACCATGTGGACTGCACATTTGAGCCCAGCTGTTGCTGAGCTCCGTATGCCTGCTTGCTGCCCCTTCCCCGCCCTGCTGCTGCCACTTTCACAGCTTCCCTGCCTGTGGCTGCTGCCGTTCCTCTCCACCCCTCCACTGGCCACTCTGGCTCCATATGGTTCCCAGCTGCAGTACTCGGGCCATAGCAGCTGACTTGGCCCAACCCTGAGGATTGGGGCGATTGCCCGCAATCCTCCCCTGCCTTCCCCTTGCCCCTCCCCGCCATCTGAATTTTCCTTTGGTGCAGGGAGGCAGGAAACAGCTCCAGCAGCCCAGGCCAGAAGCCTCTGCTCTGCACAGGGCTTCTGGCTGGTGGCTGGGCGGGGTGGCCAGGCCTTGCTTCTGCAGCTGCTTGATCTTGCTGGTGGCTTTCCCTGGGTCCTACTGCCCCGGCTTCTGTCAACTTTGAC
>NW_017728992.1:15564890-15565259 GCF_001723915.1 Gavialis gangeticus | reverse complement strand
TCCAGCCCACCAAGCCAGGCTGGAATCAACTCGACCCTGTCCCCACCCCCGGTCACCATCTTGGAACCAGAAGCCCCACCCCTAGCCCCTGACCCTTGCCACTGGAAATCTCTCCCCTTGCCCCCCCCGGAAGTACTCCTTTCAGCAAGGATTTGCCATCTCGGAACCAGAAAACTACCAAATTATATTCTAAAAACCAAACATTTACTACAATTACTATTCATTAATTTGATTTCAAAAAATCTTTTTGTCCTGATTTACATGTGTTTGCGTAGTGTATATAGACGTGATTGCACAGTAGCTTAAAATGAAGTCTTACTCTTGTATACTGTATCGGGGTGTGGGGGGGTGGAAGGATATGTGGGGTGG
>NW_017728992.1:15560484-15563966 GCF_001723915.1 Gavialis gangeticus | reverse complement strand
CTTCCCTGCCTGTGGCTGCTGCCGTTCCTCTCCACCCCTCCACTGGCCACTCTGGCTCCATATGGTTCCCAGCTGCAGTACTCGGGCCATAGCAGCTGACTTGGCCCAACCCTGAGGATTGGGGCGATTGCCCGCAATCCTCCCCTGCCTTCCCCTTGCCCCTCCCCGCCATCTGAATTTTCCTTTGGTGCAGGGAGGCAGGAAACAGCTCCAGCAGCCCAGGCCAGAAGCCTCTGCTCTGCACAGGGCTTCTGGCTGGTGGCTGGGCGGGGTGGCCAGGCCTTGCTTCTGCAGCTGCTTGATCTTGCTGGTGGCTTTCCCTGGGTCCTACTGCCCCGGCTTCTGTCAACTTTGACAGGCAGCCAAGGGCAGATAAATATTAATTTTCTAAAATTTTTAGGGGCCCTGTGGCCTGGATAGAATGGCCTGGTGGGCTGGATCCAGCCCATGGGCCATATTTTTCCCATGTCTGGTCTACCTATTTATTGGATATCACTTAGAACAGCCCTTTTTAAACCACTAACAACCATCAACTAGGAATCCCCAATGAGCATATACAGTAGGTAGCAAACCCACAATAAATCCACACACAAAAAAATAGTGAGTCAGCCCCTTTCCTCTTTTCTCCCCGACCCTGATCATAAGCATCATTTCTGCTTTTCTTTCCCTGAAAGGGGTATTATTTCCTTTTCTATTCATCTTCTGGGTATTGACTTCTAGGGTGAGCTCTGTGTTCAAGCTGTTCTCTGTATGCATTAATGCTAGAAGCTCGTTATTTACTGAAATGAAGGCTGATGTTTTCATGACATAATGTAACCCTGAGAATGGGGGCTTGAAGTAAAACCAAATGTGGCAAGGCTTCTCAAAGAAATTGGAGGAATTGGACTTGCTGCATACATAATTTCTAATGTCAGCCTTTCATCATTCTAGCTGATTCATTAGGTCCACAAATTAATGGCACAATAATTATCTTATCTGGAAGATAAAATAGCTCTGTTTGTCTGTGAGCAGCTATTAGTGTACCTTTTTATGAGTTATTAGTATAATTTATGACTGTAAGATTTGAATTGAGTAAGAGTGTTTCATCATTGATAGATACAGTAGCAAATGGGGGTGGGGTGGGGGTGGAGGGAGTGGGGACTGAATAGTGTGTCTATAAGTACTTCAAGGGCTATTGAAGTAGGAAAAGGGAATTTAAAGCTCCCCTTCCCTTCAAAATATTTTGTAGACTTGTATTCTGGCAAAAACATGGGGCACCATGGGGAACATTTTCTTTTTCACCATAAAATTTAAATTGTGTTCAGTTAGTCCAACACATCTCTATTATTTTGATTTGATACTAGTTCATTGACAGATGAATTCTGTTTCTATTTTTTGCTACTCCTCACATCAGGTCTGCCACATATTTTAAAGAATGGACCTTTTTTTTCCCAGTGTCTCTTCCCTATGTCATCCCTTTTGTACTTATTCATTACTATGTAGTTCAGTGCTTGTTGTTACCATTTATTGTCCTAAAGGACAGATGCTTTATGACCATTATAAATATCTGAGAATTACAGACATCTAGAACAACCGAGCAGTCTGTCTGGTCTTTATTAGTATTATTTCTTACTAGGAAAACTTTATTCCCTAGGCAACCCAGTGATAGAACAGGATCTCACAGTGCTAGGCAATATACAAACACAAAACAGACGATCACTGCCCACAGAGCTTACAGTGCAAATGTAAGATGAGAGACAAGTAATGGATTCAAAGAGAAGTAAATACAAGAAAACTATGAGGTAAAATGTAATCAGTACAGTAGGGACATCACCACAGTAGTGGCCTAACTATTGATCAGGATTTTTAAAAACCTCATGGCAAAGGAGGGTCTGCAGGAGTACTGTGAAGTAGTGGAGACCATCCTTTTTGAGAAACATCATGGGAGAAAACACGAAGGTGCTAGTCTGAAAAGGTGGCTGTTAAGCACTTAAAATCCTCTTTAGATACCATACTCCAATATTTAGTTACCACTAGCATTCATAAAACACTCACCTGTGGGTGGGTGCTAACATTTCTTCTCTTGCAGGTGTGCTTGACTACCTGAGTCCCAAGGCTCAGAGCTGCTCTGGTCCTATTTTAAACCTAACCATATGTATGTCTTACATAGGCACTGATCTGGTAGAGGTGTTCAGGATGTTTAACTCCACACAAAGCAGTGCTGGAGAAAGAAGAGATGCTCTCCACCCTTCTGCCCTTTATACAGTAGCTTGGTGGTTAGGACACTCACTCAGAATGTGGAAAGCTCCAATTCAAATCTTACTTCAGCCTTGGGAGATATGAACTAGGGCTGTGCAAAATTTCTCTGGCTGTTTCGTTTCAACGCTGTTTCAACTTGTTTCCCCAACGAAATCGAAACGAAATGAAAGGCTTCAAAACAGCCTCAAAACAAAGGAAGAGCATTCAAAATGTTTCAAAAGTATTGAAATGTTTTGAGTTTCGAAGCTGGGCTTGGTTGCAGGGAAACAGAAAGTAAGGAGAGGGAGGGGGAAGAGGGGGGAAGGATTGCTCTGATGATGACATTTGTAGCTGGCCAGTGACTGTGATCCTTCTCTGAGGTTCCTTCCAATGCCAGTGCTCTGGGGGAGGGATGGAAAAACAGCATAAAAAGCATTGTTTGAACTGAGCTTTCTCTGTGCCTTCACACTTAGTGACACATTTTGTTCTGAACAGTTTGAGGTGTGGTTTCCCAGAAAGCCCTGTGCCTATCTCTTTGAAACTTGGCAAGCTTCATGGCCTCAAATGGAGCTATCATCCCTACAAGTTTCATCCAAATCAGGAAAGAAATGACAAAGTTATAGGCAGTTTTGTGCTTCCCCATTAAAGCCCATGGGCAAAACATCGAAACAGTTTTGATGAAACGAAACAGAGCAGTGGTTTTGAAACTAAAAGAAACTTGAAATGAAACACTGTCCAATTGAAACAGTGAAATGGAAGCTGAAATGAAACAGTGCTGTTTTGCACAGCCCTGATATGAACTAACACCTTCCATTTTCCAGGAGAGTTCATTAACCAGTTTGATAGAGGCTGGGGTGGTGTGTTCTCTCAAACTCTTCAACTGATACTGTTTCATTTGTATACAATAATAAATATTCATTGGAGCAGAGATAGGAACCCAGGGCTCTAAGACTGGGGACAGAAGTTACACATAAACCAGTTTAAGTGATCAGAAACTGGCTTAAACTTGTAACAGAACAGAAGCTTATTGCACATAAACCAGTTTAAAAACGACTGAAACTGGTTTAAGATAAACCTTGGTTGAATGTAATATCCTTAACTGATTTGGGTCAAACCAGTGTACAAAACTTCTGCCCCAGACCCCTTCCTGGTTCAAGTTAAATTGAAATTCTGCAGCATGCTTTGCAGCCCTGGGTTGGGCTGGGCTGGGCTGTCCTGTCTGCTCCAGAGAGCAGCGCTGGCCCTGTCCGTTCCCCCCCCCCCCC
>NW_017728992.1:15555673-15560397 GCF_001723915.1 Gavialis gangeticus | reverse complement strand
GTCCCTTCCCCCCCCCCCCCTTGTTCTTCAGCTGGAGCACCGAGGGCTGACTCATTGGTCCTGCCAGGTAAACCCTGACTGGGGCCTGAGGCCAGAGAGAGGGGACTAAACTCACTTTTCCCAGAGTATGCAGCTGCCCTGCCCTGTTGACTTACTTAGTGCTGGCTGTGACTGTAGACTACAAATCCCTGAGGCACCTGGAAGCAGGAAGATGAAGTGACGAGCAATCCTGCAGAGTCCGGCTGCTCTGACTATGGACTACAAATCCCAGAGACCCTGGGGGCAGCAGGAAAAGGAAGCGAACACACAGCCCATGCTTCAGTTTATAGTTTTTTAGAGATACACCTATTCTTGTTCAAGCTTCTATGAATTCAATGCCTCTACCTTCCCTCCCTGCCCCCCTGTCCAGGCAGAGCACCAACTGGGGCCTGGCCATGCTCCCTCTGCTCCAGAAGGGAGAGGGGAAAATCTTGGAGGACTTCTTTCTTCTCTCCCCTTTGGCAGTGGCTGGCAGGCATGCTCTAGTGCCCCCCGGCTTCTGGCTTTAGCTACTGCAGGCATGTGGCTGTACTTCCTGAATCAAAGTGAATGTGTGTTCATTTGCTTGTTGGTTCAATCTCTGAAGCTAACCTGAAAAGACTGAATCAATTTAGCCTTGGGTTTTTTGACTGTCTGTACTTGGCCTAAGAGAATGTCTTAACCACCCTCTAGCCTCCATGTTTTGAAAGGATTTACTTCCTCCTTCTTCTTGAAAGAAGGGCATAGGCTCTCACTCAGGAGGGGGTTTATGGTTATGCATCCTGTGACAGTCAGCTTAGGCAGCTCAGGGTACTGTGAATCCCATTCTTAGGCATCTCACTTTTCCTATGCATTGTATCAGGAAGCTTAGAACATGGACAATGCAGGGCTGTGAATTCCATTAGGCTGTAGGACACCTAAAATTTAGTAGTTGTAGTGTTCAGCATTTCAGAATTCAAGTCTCCCTTTTGACTCTAGCCCTTAGTAAAGCAATTCTTTTATTTGGCCCAATTTATAAAACATTTCTTATGCATTTTTCCACTTTCTGCAAAGTGCATTCTTCTTTTCTTTTTTTGTTGTTGTTGTTGTTGTTGTTCCCCAGTTGAATTACATGTGGGAAGCTCACCCTTGCTTTGTTGGCAAGGGTAATTGTGCTAGCTAAGTCAGAGGATATTCATTTATGAACCCCAGAGATGTTTGTGTTTTGTTGTTGTTTGATATAACTTTTTATTCCATAACTTACTGAGTACCGGTATCTGAAAAACTATGTTGTTAAAAGTGATTTCATAACAGTATTTCTGATTAGCTGTGTCACCAGTAGGTCTTTAGAAACTGCTCCTGGAAACCTTTCTTTGTGTTAACAATTTGTATTTCCTAGAAAGAGGTTTGCAGGGTCTAGTCCCAGTACAACTTCCTGTTGGCAGGAATATTATTTAAAAACCCTTCAGTCACTTTTTAATTCAAAATTCTCATTTGCTTTCAAAGCTGTTTTTTCTCTCATAAGTAAAACAGAAAGATTTGGGCCTATTCTGTCACCAGAAAGAACCTTAATTAAATTAGTCTTGGTGTACTAAAACTGCCTGGCCTCATCTCCAGGATAAAAAAATCTCATCCATTTTTGACTGAATTCCCTGTACAGTTTGTCCCCTTCAAAAGGTAAAGAACAGTCAGCTTACTTTTCTCACTGAATAAATATCATCAGCAGAGAGACCATTATTGTTAGGTAAGGATAGAGTGTGATAGTGAAGAAGAAATTATAGGACTAGTGGGAATTTGGGACTGATAGCAGGGAAAGGGGATTGTCAAGCTGAGAATGCTGCTGTATTTGTGCACCTGGGAGACGAGGAACATGCTGGAGTTATTACATGATGATAAAGACAAAGGGTAGAGACTAGAAAGCTGCACAGACATGATTAATGAAATAATAGAAATAGATGAGATGTTCTTTTAAGAGAGAGGGCATTGGGGGAAGAGTAGGGAAATGATGAGAAGGGACAGAGTGGAAAGAGAAAAATGAAGACCTTTTGAAGCAAATGTAGAAGGTGGCCAGTTGGATGGGATGAGTGCTGTGATATCATAATTTCAAGAACTTGAAAAGAGAAGAAGCAAGAAAAGAAGAACAGCTGTGTGAATGATATTAGATAGATGGAGACGAGTAGAGGAGAAAAATGCCTTTTCACTCAAGTAGGGCGTAGATAGCTGCCCTTGTAAGGACGGTTTTGGTAAACAGTGAAGTAAGATGTGAGAGGTTTCAGGAGTGACATGGAAAGTCTAGACAGCCTGCACAAGAACTGCGGAGACAGAAGCAAAGACACAGATCAGCTGACACTTGGAAAGCCTAGGATGTGTGAAGGAATGTGTTTTTCACGATGGTGGATACAAGGACATACTTGTGGATGAATGGAAAAGAAGTCACAGGACAGAAAATTTACAGCTGTAGAGGAGACAGGCAAATATAGATCCTTTCTTGATCTCCTTACAGATGCCTGCCTTCCCCTTCCTCGTGGAATTCTGTGTTTGTTCTGGTAGAACGCCCCGCAGATGACTCCATGTTGGGAATGACAGTGAGGAATGAAACCTATCAGTGATTTTGTTGTAAGTTACTACACAAGGAGCAGGACAGAGAAATCACCTTTAATGCTTTTTACTTTGTGTGGCAAGCCCAGGGTGGGATGTGTCAATGGAGAACCTGCTGCTTTCTCTCAGAAAACCTCTATCTGGTATAAAGATATAAACACAACCCACTGAATTGCAGACAGCTCTTGTACAAACCAGCAGAGGTGATGAATTGTGCTCTATTTCACTCTGCATATAGGGTGAAGGAGGATCAGAGAAGGATGGATAAGGTCATTATGTCTAATGGAAAGATCTTTGTTCCCTGTTACGGTGAACAAGCCCCTTCCTTTTCAAGCCTGCTGTTAAGGCTGCAGGATTAATGCAGTCCAGAAGTTGGATTTCAACACCTGGCAGGAAGCTCTAAATGGCCTTTGATTTATCTTTTGTATCTCTTTGCAGCTTTAAGAATCGCGTGAATAGTAAACAAACAAACAAAAAAAATAGGTAGATCACTCACTCCTCCAGCAACAATCCAAAAGTGACCCAGATGTCTTGTAGCTGCCTGAGCTCTTCATATATTTCTTTCTCTGTTCATGATTCTGAAAATGTTGAATTCAGTAGTAGAAAGGAGGCCTGCTTGGAGGCCTTCGAGTTGTCTCGGGTGGTATAGTTTCCGTCTGTATTTTTTATGTGACATTGATTTTGTACTTCCATTATGCACATTAACGTGGGGCTGGTGATTTAGTTGCTATGGAAGCCTTTCCTATGGGGCACTGCACGTGGCTGAATTATTTTCACTCTCATTTTTGGTTTACATCTGTTTATCAAATATGTTGGGATTTCACCACTGGTATGATATGCAGGATGGGCACCCCTGGGAACTAGAAAGCCTTATTTAGCCACACAACCGAGTACAGCAGTCTGGATCAGTGCAAGAGACCTGTCTTACCCATGTAGCTCTGTCCTGACCTGCTGAGATGACCTCTGCTCATGTATTTGTATTCATGTAGCACTGAAGGATTTCAGTACAATAGGAAGGCAGGTCAGTGGTTTCGTTCTGCAATGTTCTGCTTTCATTCGTAACAGGTAGGTACGGTTATGCAAATATGCTCTGGCAGACATTATTGTTTCTTCCAGAATATCTATAGTTATACTGTAAACTGGTATATACAGGCTGGTGTCTTTGAAAATTATAGAAAGCGAACTCCCTCACAGTGCTCCTCTCATAAAGGAGATTAATTTTTCTAAAGTTCCATAATACCACAAGAAACCTGCTACAGCTATGGTGTTATATATTACAGTGGTGGAAGGTGATCATAATATTCAGGAGATGAATAGCTAAAATTCAGTTTTATTTCTTCGTTCTCTCTCTCTCTTTACAGAAAGTATCACTATTGCTTTAAAAGCACAAACCAAACTCCCTAGTCAATCACTTTGTGACAATGGCGTTGACCTCCAGGAGGATGAGGTATATTTTTAGAAGAGAATTTGGCCTAATGTGAAAGCTTAGATGAATATTTATACATGTAACTAAATTAATTTATACTGAGAAATAACTTTATTAAAGGTCCAAACCATGTAATTCAAGACTGAGATTATATTAGCTACATTATATCCACGAGCAAGGGAAAAGAATGCATGAAAGAGAAAGAGAAAGAGGGAAAAGGCATATGTTGGGATCTCTTGATAGCCACATGCACTGGATAAAGACATTGAAGAACTAGTATGTACAACCTCAGACTTCTGCAAAACTTTTCAGATAGTCTGTACTCTGGGTTTTCCCACTGCATTGGAGCCTGTTCTGGAGAAGCAAGTGTAGCGAACCATAGTAGGAACGTGCCATAAATCCTGCTGAGGTTTGAAGGTGAATCACAACATTCATTTATGGCTTAGGTTTTCTTTCACTGAATCAAATAATAAAAAAAACCCCAATGCTTTCCAATGCTCTGTCATCTTTGATTTTGTTCATGGTTCCCTATATACCAAATCATGAACTTCTTTTTGAGTTTCTGTGAATGGTTGGAATAACTGAAATCTTTGGGATTTTTGTCAGCTTTTGGGTTGCATCTTTTTTTTTTCCATAAATTTCCTTTCCCATAGTTGCTTCATTGTGGAAGCTTTGCTATTTGTGTCACAGCACCTTTCTAGCA
>NW_017728992.1:15539376-15550673 GCF_001723915.1 Gavialis gangeticus | reverse complement strand
GGAGAACTGCTTGTTGTTGTTTGAAATGATTTACCTTGAGTGGGATTTTTATTTTAGATACTATAAAATATTTACTGTGGTATATTTAAACCAATAATTCTATTTTATATTTTAAAAAAAGCAGGCTATTTCCATGCTGGATCTCTTCCAGCTTTGATGGAATATGGCTTCTTTTTTCCCCCCAAACAGCGCTAGAAACAACCTTGACATTCACTCTTGTTGACCTGATCATTTCCAGGCATCACAACAGCACTGCACCGAAGAGTAGGTTTCAGCCAGACTTCAATGTTTGTTTATAGGTCATTTTATTGTATTTTCCCTCTTTCACATGCCAGTAATTTTTAATTGGCCTTTGGTATTTGAAACGTTCATTTTGTCTCTATCTTTTCTCCTTGCCTGCTACTCCCTGTAGTGTTCGCTTTTATGTCTGGGTTGCTGGTCATGAATTGGAGTCTGATAATGTGTCTGTTTGTACTGTGCAGATGACATGAAAACAAGTTAGTAAATGCAAAGGAGGATCAAATTAAACTGGAAAATGAACAGAGGAGGTCAGAGAAGGGGGGACTCCTGGCAAGGAGAGAGGAGGCTTAGCACTAAAAATGCAAAGTCTAGCCTTCAAAGCAAGGAAATAGAGACAAATGCAAATTTGAGAGAATGGTGGGAACATAACTATGCAGTTGTTCTACTCGCGTTAAAACAAGCAACTTGTCTCCTTACTAATATTCTTATATTCCTTTTTGATATGATGCAAGAATTGATTCTGGGAGCATGCAGAATCAGGGTTGCCGAGAAGATATTTTATGTCATGTTTATCGTAAATGTGAAAAAAGAAAATTTCTGTAAACATAGCTCATAACTGCCCAAAAGACCATGGCCTAGTCAGAGAGAAGACCTGTATGTGGAAACCTTGTTTCCCCTGATCTACTCAGTTTTATGTGTAAACTCTGTTTCCCTGACAAAATTACATGCAGAGCTCAAACTGTGTGTTTTGTTTCAATTATTGGGTCCTGCCAGTGCCCTGTACTGGAGTTGGTGAGAGAGACTGATGTGGTCCTAGGACTGGGACTGAAAATTAATTGATTGTTGGTCTCAGCCCAGGGGCTCCATTGGAGTTGGTTGGAGAGACTAATGTGGCTGTAGGGCTGGGACTGAACACCAGTTGATTATCAGTCTGAGGCCAGGACTGCATCAGAATGGGTTGGAAACTCCAGGGTGGTCTCTCACTGGGTCTGCACTGCAGCTGGTTTGAGACTCAAGTGACATCCCAGGACTGGAACCAACAATCAGCTGATTTTTGGTCTCAACCCCAGAACCACACCTGAGCTAGCTGGAGACTCCCATGTGGATTATGGGTCCCAGCCCTGGGACATTATCTCCACGGAGCAGTTCAACAATAGCTCAACACATTATTTAATATGATCTGGAGATGCTTCTTGCTGGAAAAAGTAATAACTTTGCTATAATACAATATGATAGGAGCACACATAGCACATATGCTGCTTTGAATGCACAGATGTTTGTGGTTTAACATGTGCTAAGTGTTATGTGTGACATGGAGCTTAGTAGCAGCAACTAGGGAGCAGAGCCTGCTCACTGTTCTGCTCCCTGTGAGAAGTGTGTAGATTTTACTATTGCTTTTGTCCAGTTACCACAGGAAACTGGTTTTACCATATTTCTTACATATACTGTGCGCTGCAATTTCCAGCAGCTGCTTTTTTGGGGGGAAAAAAAGTGCATTGTATGTGAGAAAATATATGTCAGGGTGACGTGTGTGTTTGTGTGTGTGGGGGGGAGGTTCAGAGGACTTGGGAGGAAAATTCTATGTTTAATGCAGTGTAAGCAAAATAAAGTAGTAAGGAAAATACTTTTACTGGTTTCTCCTTGTGATAACTTGGAATATTGTTTTTTTTAAACTGTCTACCAAGATCAATCTATGGCTCTGAGATACCTGCAGCTGAACTCTTGCTTTGATAAAAATCTAATATAAGATCTGGTCACCCCTTCATGTTCATGTCTATGAGATCAAGATGACTTCACCCCATTCTTTTTCCCTCTCTAGATCTTAAAACATCCTCTTCAAAAGCAGTACATATTTTCTAGCTGTTTAATCTATGCATACTGGATGATTATTAATACACCAGAAATGAAAAATGACTAGTATAGAATCTCAGAAGTCAAAAAGGATTTTGTATATGATGAAGACATTAGAGGAACACCATGTATTTTAGTCTTTGAGTGATCAGTTTCTCAGCCCTTGACAGTTTCACTGAAAAGGTGCCACCATTTGCAAATTGGATTTTTTCCCTACATCTTTGGTTTGAAAAGTAACTGAAGATTTTCCCCCTATGGCTTTAAATATAAATGATTAAAAGGGTAGCCTCCAGTAGCTACTTATATAAAACACTGAAAATACTAATTAAATAAGAAATACCAGGATACACACACAATTACTAGAACATTGAGAGAGAGACACATGCACAACAACTGCAGCTTCTATGTATTGTAAGAAACATGTCAGGAAATATTTCTGATTAACCTTTGCATGTTCAACATCTTCACCCTTATAGCTTGACAGCTTCATTGGTTACTTGCCACTAGCTTGTACATGTGCCCTGTTTTGTCAACTTTTATAGTTTTTAAAATGTTTTTTCACTTTTAACACTGACTGGAGACATTACAGGTATCTCTCTTTTCTGTGTAAAGGAATATTTTCTGTTATGGTTGCAGTATGAATGAATCCATGTGACGGTAGTCACACAAGTAGTGCATGTCTGCTGACTTCTCAGTCTCAGACTTTAAGCTGTGACAGGCACAATTGACCAAACTGCATTTTTTCCAAGTAGGGGGATTTCCTTGAAATCCGTTAAATATCTGAGGTGAATAAAGTGCAGGATTGGGGTCCAGTAGCATGTCTACACCACCTCTTTTCTACCCCTGGGAACACACTGTAAAAACAACCTCCATTTGGTCATTGTGTGCGTGCCAAAAATGAGGCAATGCAACCACATTAGGGTGGACCTGAGCATATGATGTCAGTTCTGGTACACCATGGAGTTCCCAGCTGTAGTACTGATCTAAGTAACTGCAGCATTGGTGTTTTTTTAAAAAGCTTCACCATACATAATTTATATTAGAAAAGTGCCTATAACCTTTGATCCCTTGTAGAGATTGTAAAAGGTCAGTATTGATCCCAGATTTTTGGGGGAGCAAATAAAAAAGCAGGAACTTGCAGAAGAGCATGTTTGAGCTCAGTTCTGCTTTTAGACCCCTATAACAGTCCCTGGCCTTCTGTTATTGTGATCTCCACTCAAATATTATCCACATTTGGGATGAAGTGTCTTGAAAAGGAAGATGGTTTTCTACAAAATGAGTGGTGAGGGCACTTTAAATACCTGACTAGATGGGTAGAAAAGGGAATTGGTATTAGAGCTGGAATGAGAACTAGAGATCCTTGCTTTCATCTCTGTGATTAATCCACTCAGCTCTAATGCCATTCAAGCAACTGAAGCTAGTTGTAGCCAGAGGCCAGGCTGATTGCTCAGTAGAAAGCCAGATCAGGTGCTGGCAGGTAGCCAGAAGTTGGGGAGGGAGTCTGTGGCTGCTCTGCTTACAATAAGTGGTAAAGTTTAAGTGCCCCTTAAAAGGATACAGGATTGTGCCCACAGTGAAGGGAATAATTCTTCCTTATTATTTATATTATTTATTCTAAAGCAGATTTTAAGTACAGTCCTCTCGTGACATTTTAAAACTTACCCAAGCAGTTATCTCAAGTACTAACCATTTAAATATGATTTTATTTTGGAAGTTTGCCTGGTGTTAATGTTCACAATAGCTGTTAACTGTTGTTTTTAGCAATGTAGCTTTGTCTCTATGTTGGGCATTCATGTTTATAACTTTCTAAATGTAATTATCTTATGTTTCCATATGGACAGATAGCTTGTCCCTTCCCAACAGTTGTGTCCTATGAGTTGCAGGGTGGTGGAAAAACCCCATTTTTGAGTCTGAGATAGCACAAATATAAAATAATAATATACTTTTTGAAGCTGTTATGTAGCTATCTTCTCTATTACCCAACCTCACATTCTGGTAATCTGCTTTGGCTTCTTTACTCCTCTTTCTTTATTCACGTCCAACCCCTATCAAGTCTTCCAGTATATTTTATCAAAAAATTTGGCACTTCCTTTCTGTCACAGTGCCCAAAATAATTGTCTGTGATGCAGCCATCACCAACATATACAACTCTAACCTACACTCAACTCCCTCCAGTTCATCTGAAATGTGATTGCTAACAATTCCCTCTCCTCTCATTAATTTAAGCACTGTATGTTTCCCTGTTGGTTCCCACTTGCATACCCTAATAATTTGAAACTACTTGGCCTCATCTTCAGGCCCTACATATTTTTTATCCACTCCAACCTGCATTTCAGATTTTTTTCTCCTGTTCTTCTCTACCTTCTCTGCTTTGCCACTGAAACTAGCATCAGTGCTCTGGTAATTACCTTCTTTTGCCATCTCAGTATATTTCTCATTCTACTCCCCATGCACAGATACTCTCAAAATCCCAGTTTACCAAACTACTGCCATTTGTTCAGTCAAATCATTCTTTAAAACCAACTTGTTCCACAAGGCCCATAAGAATAGGGCTTAGTGTAATCTGAGAAATGGGAAACAAGATGACAAACCATCAGCAATCACGAAACCCCTTCATTATTTCCATGTCTGGATTTCCCACTGTCTTGTTTTCTACATAAAATCATAGAGAAACAGGGCTGGAAGTAACCAGAAGAGGTCATCTAGTCTAATCCACCCTCAAATCAGATTCATCCTGGTTGATGTCATAACAAATACTCTTTAAACTGAATTAAAAATGTTCCAGTGACAGATTCCATAGCTTCTCAAAACAATAAGTTCCAGTGGTTGACCAACATCATACTTAGAGAATTCATCCTAATACCAATCCTCAATCTCCCTTTTTGCAATTAAAGTCCATTACTTCTTGTCCTGACCCCTGTGAACACTTGATTGCCAGAGGACAATTGATTTGCCATACTCTTAAAATTCTTTTTGTACTTGAAGACTGTTATCAAATCTCCTTCAACCTTCTTCAGCCTAAATGATCGCAGTTCTTTCAAACTCTCCTCACATTTCCTAGGGTTCTAATAATTTTTGTTGTTCTTTATTGGCCTCTTTACAATTTACCACATCTTTCTTGGAGTTCGTTGCTAAACACTGGACACAGTGCTCCAGGTGAGGCCTCACCGTGGTTGAACAGAATGCAAGAATCACTTCGTATGACTTGCATGTGACAAGCCTGTAAAGGTATCATAACAGGTTGGCGGCAGAGCTCTGCTAATACCCAGCGAGTTCATATGTGGCAGATAGAGCAATGGGAAGGTTCAGGGAAGGTTAGCTGTGAAATAAGCAGGGGTAAGTCTGATGAATAAGCAGTTATGGACTGAGTAGCAGCAGCACTATCAGGATCTGGTAGGGACAGCAGATGGCAATGCTTTCCCTGTTGGGAAACCACATGTATCCTTTGGCGGTGCTGTGACATGGTGAGCACAGGTTGCCACTATAATAAGCCTGCCCAACCCCCCAGCCATGGGTCTGTAAGTCCTCAGTGGCAGAGCAGGCAAAAGAAGATATTAGAATCTCAATGGCTGTGAAGGCAGCCGAAGGCTGGAGTGGAACAAGATCTCCAATTGTCTTGGTCTCTTTGCCATTGGATTGAGGTCCTGCTCTGTCAAGAACTTTGTAGAAGCTAATGTGCAGCAACTTCTCCATGGTAAAAGAAATCATGCATAGGCATCTTCCATGAAAACGTCTTTTCCAGGGCATTTTTCAAGCCCTTTGGCAACCAGCTAATGACACCAGAAGCAAGATTGTGAGGTCTGGAAGCTACAAGTCATGAACTGGCATTAAGGCAGAAGTTAGAAAAAGGTTGTCAAGCACTTAGATCATAGGCTGCAGAACGGGGTGGGCCACCCAGGCCATGGCCCGACCAGCTTTTAGCGTGTTAATTTATATAATACACAAATGCACAATTTTCATTCCAGTTAAAACTGTATAGCAATTTTTTTAACTGCATAGCTAGCTAAATTAACGTGCTAAAAGTTGATCGGACCGTGGCCCACCCCATTCCGCAGCCTATGACTTGGATGAGGCAGGAGTGCTATTCAGCAACTATATCTGCAACTGAGCAGATCTCATCAAGATCCTCTCTGCTCAAAACATAGTTGGCCTACCTCATTCCTGACTGGATAAGTGAATCCAGTTAGGAATAAGTGACTTTTACTAAGGTCAAAATCAGTGAAGACACGTAATCAGTTTTGGTATCTGGAACATCAGGACCTTCATGGACAACCCTAACAGTGAATGCCCAGAGCTCTGCACCACAATTATGGCTCAAGAACTCAGGCAGCACATCATTAATGTAGCTGCACTGAGTGAGAACTGGTGAGCGGGAGATGGGCAGCTCAAAGAACATGGAGGTGGGTATATCTTCCGGAAGGGTAAACAGAAAGGAGAACATCAGTGTCACAGAGTTGGTTTTGCCATCAAGAGTGAACTCATAAACCAACTCAACAAGTTCCCTATTGGAATTAATGAACACCTCATGACTTTCTATCTTAAACTGGTGGGGAGCCAATATGCCACTGTCATGAGCAGGTATGCCCTAACTCTTGATGCTGCTGATGAAAACAAGGAGGAATTCTCTGCTAAGCTTGACCAGGTCCTTTCTGATGTTCTGGAGAGAGATGGACTAATTCTTGAAGATTTCAGTAACAGTCAGAAGAAACTCTAAACCCTGAAACAGAACCATCAGCAAGGAAGGAGTAGGAAAGATCAACTCTAATGGGATCCTCCTCTTGACCGAATGCATGGAACTTGTTGAGGAGTGTTCTCAACTCCATCTTACAACACCTAGTCCGAGATGATCTCAGCATCCTTCCAACCCTTGATGAGGTGAGGAAAGCCATCAAGCAGATGAAGTACAACAAAGCATGTGGAGCTGATGGAATCTGGCTGCAATCTGCAAGCAGGGGGAGAAAAGAGCTTACATCACAGCTCTAAGGATTTGGAATCATGAGAAAATTCCAGATGACCTCAGGGATGCCATGTCTGTTACATTTTTCAAGAAAGAAGACAAGTCTAATTGTGGAAATTACAGAGGGATCACTTTACTGTCCATCATAGGAAAGATAATTGCGAGAACCCTCCTTGAACAGTCTTCTTCCATTTGCTGAAGCGGTCTTCCTGGAATCTCAACTGACATGAGGCTCAACTGACATGATTTTCACTGCTTGCCAACTGCAGGAAAAATGCTGGGAACAACATAAACCTCTTTACGTGGCCTTCTTTGACCTCAAAAAGGCCTACAGCTCTGTCAGCCGAGAAGTGCTGCAGAGGATCCTTCTGAAATATGGATACCCACTGAAATAATTAATCACCATTCTTCGCTTGCTCCATGATGATATGCAAGCAGTGGCTCTCACTGAACCCTTTGAGGTTAAGATGGGAGTTCAGCACAGCTGAGTCATCACTGCAACACTCTCTTCTATATTCCTTACCATGATGGTATATTTGACAACCAACAAGCTTCCAGTTGGAGTGGAGTTAAACAATCAAATGGATGATAAACTGTATAATCTAAGCTCACTCTGAGCCAAAACCAAGATCACCCCAACCTCAGTCATCAAGCTGTAGTATGCTGACAATGCTGTACTCTGTGGTTACTCGGAAGCAGACTTTCAGGCAATCATTGACATCTTTACTGAGGCATACAGTAAAATGGGACTGAAGCTTAACATTCAGAAAACTAAGATCCTTCATCAACAAGGTCCTGATGAGCAGTTCCCAGCTGTGGTCATTCAGAGTCATGGTGAGACTCTGGAGAAGGTTGAGTACTTTCTGTACCTCAGAAGCTATCTCCTGCAGATGTCTAATATGGAAGAAATCCAACATTTCCTCAAATGTGCAAGTGCAGCCTTCAGTTGTTAGAGTAAATAAGTCTTCAATTGCAACATCAGATCTGAAAGCAAGCTCATGTTTTATCAAGCAGCTGTGATACCTGTCTTTCTGTATGCAGCTGAAATATGGACAATGTACAGGAGACAACTTAAGTGGGTGGAGAAGTATCATCAACTCTTCCTGCAGAAGATCCTTCAAAACCAGTGGGAAGATGAATGGACCTCTCGCAAGCAACCACCATGAACATCAAGGTGATGATCATCTAATAGCAACTTTGCTAGGCTGTCCTCATCATCTGGATGTCTGACTCCAGACTCCTGAAGCTTTATTCTTCCAGCTCGGTCAAGGCATACTGTGCCCGCCTGGCCTCGAGCAGCCATTTGCATACTGCCTTGGCCCGGACAGTCGGTGACGGATGTACCAGTGTTCTGTGTGAACCCTGAGGTAGATATGTATCAACTTGGTAGCTGCCCCCAGACTCGTCTGCCATGACTTGGAATGTAATATCAGTAGTGGGGCAAACCGCTATGGGTCCCGCAGTGGTTGGTAGTCTGCTTGACGGCTGTCCGTGGGGCTCCATCTTCCCTACACCCCAGCCGTATGCCAACCTCTGGAGGGTCACTAGGTCGTGAGATGGCTGTTCCTCCGATGTGGCTGTGTCCTCAACTTCAAAACCTCCCTTGGGTTTTGTGACCTGAGTGTTTTACTCCTACGGTGGTGCACAGATCTACTAGCTAGCCTGAAAGGAAGGAAGCTGCACTGCCGGCGTCCCTATGCTGCACCGTTTTCCCCTTGCTGAGACCTTTCTTAAGCTACGAGACGTAACTCACGTGATTTGTTCCCCCCATCGCCACAGCCCCTTCTAAAGGGGGAAAAGAAAAAAAATGAACAGAACAAAATATGAATTGGCAGGGGCCTAATAGGTTCCCTCCCCCGGCCCTATGGTTGGGACACGATGGGGTTCCTTGGTGCTCCCCCTGGGGTTTCTTCGCCTTTGTCCCCACTGGTCAATCTTCTGCACCCAGTACCTGGGAATGTTCAGAGCGATGACCCATTGTCTCTTCTGGGCTTACTATGGGTCCTCCTTCTGGGCTATTGCCCCTCTCATGCCGCCGAATGCGGCTTGTGATGCCGTTTTCACTCAGCGGCGTCTGCGGCGTCCTGCTTTTGGCATCCTGCGGTCCTCCAGGCTCACATTCTCTGCTGCCTATTTTGCAAGCTGCTGCTGCCTCTGTTGCTGCTCTTTTTCTGGGCTCCTCTTCCCTCTGTGAGAACCAGCCAGCACCGGTGTAGAGAGCCTCTGCTGGCTCGCCTTCTCTCCCCGCTCCTCCTGCAGCAATTCTTTTTATTTCACCGATTGGTGATTGCCAATGACGTCACCAGCCAGTCTTAGCTGTATAAAGACGCAGCTTATAACCCATGTGGGCTCCTGTCTTTGTTTTTGTAACGTTGCATGTCCTGTTGCAGGTAAGTAGTTTTCTTGTTTTTGTTTTTCTGTATATGGCTCCCACTCTCAGAGCCCCCAGGGTGTGGCTCAGGGTTTTTTATTTGACTGCCCCTGGGAGTCTGACGCTCAAGTGGAGGGCAGAGAAAACACTTCAAGGACTTTCTCAAGGCCAACTTGAAAAATGCAACATCAACACCAACTAATGGGATACTGTTACCCAGGACTGCCTCAAATGGAGGAAGAATCTGCTGCAATGATTTCAGTACTCTGAGACCTTACAACAACAACAACAACAACAACAGGAGATGGAAATGTGGGAGTGGCAGAAAAAGTTTCTTGGACTGAATGAAGAATCCAGAGTCACCCACCCCACATGGAAACACATGGCTGAATTGCAACATTCTGTTGATCCCAGATCAGCCGCCTCAACCATCTTTGGACCCACAGATGAAACAGTCATGGAAGGCAATCATCCTTGACTGCGAGGGATTGCCGAAGAATATATCATAATGTATTATTTAGGTTTTTTTGCAGCAGTATTACATTGGTGGCTTACATTCAGCTTACATTCCACTATAACTCCCAAATTCTTTTTCCAGTACCAAAGCCTGGCTAGTCATCCTTCTTATAGATCATAAGCATTTTATGACAGGTAGGCTTTGTTTTATATATTATAAAATAATGATTCATTGATACTAAGCAAATAATAGCAGACATAGGTGTGAATACAGGCCATAGTGTTATGAATATTGTCCAGCACAGGTTTCTGAACGCAGAACAGGAACGTTAAAATGCATCTTTCATTTGGGACACAAATGGAAATAAATGATCACCTGCAAGTCTTCTTTACAGTACAGGAAATAGAGATATAAAAGGCCATAAGACTACTGCAGAGTACCAGTAAAGCTAATACCACAGATATGAAGCAGCTAATATCCTATATGAGAAATGTTGTGACTGCAGTGGTGCAGAGAACCACAATATTTTGTCAAAAAATATTTTGAGAAATTGCAGTTTGAGGCTTAGGATTTAAAATAATTGTATTTCATAAAGTATATTGCAGCTGTCATGACCCTCTTGCCTCCCCCTGCTTTTTTTTTTTTAACTGTTTTTTCTCTACCATAGCTGAGGGACAGAAGAAATAGTTCAGTTGTCCAAAATCAGGGAGGAGAGAATAAGTGAGAACATTTCTTCAACATGCAGCTTTTCATACTTTGTAAGGGTGCACCAATTGGGCCGATACTGATGGCTGATTTTTAAGGAGCCATATTGGCTGATACTGAACCAATTCTGATAGGCAGCCGGGCAGCTTAGGGATCAGAATCAGGCTGGTAAGTCTGATGTGGGGGAAGGTGTGTCGAGGAGGCAGATTGAGGCCACCGCGATGAGGGAGGGCGTGGGGCTGGGACAGGTGCTGCTCAGCTGGGGTGGGGCAGGTTGTGGGCTGAAGCCATGAGCAGCTCCGGGAGGCATGCAGGGCATGGGTGGCTCCTGCCCCTGCATACACCCCAAGAGGGCATGGGGGACATGTGCTCCCAAAGCAGCATGTGGGGCGAGTGCAGGCTTCTGCTGCAGGCTGGGGTGGGGGACTGGGCTGAGCTGTGCTTGGGGCAGATGGTGGTGGAGCTGGGAGGGGGGCTCTAGGGGTGGCTGCAGCCACCCCAAAATTTGCCGTTGACCATTCCCAGTGCTGCTGCTGCCCACCCCAAGTGCAGCCTGGCCCAGCCCCTCCCACCAAGAGGAGCCCAGCACTGTCCCAGCCTGGTGCAGCCCCCAGTCACAGCTCACCGCGCCCTGCTCTGCACGCACATTTGGGGACGTGTCCCCCATGCCTCCTGGGGTGCATGCAGTGGCAGGAGCTGTCCCCCCTGTGCCTCCG
>NW_017728992.1:15532051-15534376 GCF_001723915.1 Gavialis gangeticus | reverse complement strand
AGAACAGAAGAAGGTAGAGGTTAGGAGAGGACTGAACTAGGAGAGGGGGTAAGGCAGTGTTACTCAGGCTTGCTCAGCATAGCTCTCCATCCAACAGTAACTGGGCCACATGCAGAAGCTAATGAGCACGCTACAGCCTGAGCGATCAGAGCCAAACCTTTTAGCCCAGACTATAGAGGCTGATACTTTAAGCTCCAGAGATTCCCAAGCCTCTCCCCGCAGCTGAAAACCCACCCATCTGAGCAGTGCCTGCCTACCTCTACCCCACTCCCTCCTTCACTGTAGGGGTCTTGATCTGCCCCCGCCCAACTCCTTCCCTCCCCCAACTCTTCTTTCACAACAGACTTACCAGCCAATGCTGCTCTGCAATCTGCTGGACTGTGCTCCTGGCCACATGCATTCTGTGGCTGCACACATACACAGAGAATTTATTGGCCACATTATCGGCCACATCACACAAAAAAAGCTGTTTTCCGATATTGTCAATTTTCCCTATATCAGTGCTGATCCAATATGAGACCAATGTATCAGTCCACCTCTACTGCCTATCATACACAGAAGGCATGAGTTAAAATGTGAGGATAAGTAAATGATATTTAAGATGAAGTCCATTATCTCTGTCCTGGAAATGCAGTTCCTTTGTAGACTATAATATATTGAGTATTTGTATGTATGGAGGGGATACACACAGCCAAGAAATTGCTTTGTGATACTGGATGCCTACATTTTAAAGAGGTCTGGTTTTCACTATCTCCAAATCAAGGTACCTAAAACTGAGGACCAAAATTTGAGACATTCATGGTATGTCTACACTGAACAATCCAGTGAGACATAGAGGCCCCCCACATGGGTCCAAATGAGTTAGCTTAAAAGAGAAGAAACAATATAGGTACATTAGGAGGGCCCTGCATCCAACTAAAGGACCCTGCTCCATGCTAATACAACTAACTTTGACAAGTACCAACGTAGCTATACATAAGCTAATGAATTCTTATATATGTGTTCCAATGTGTTCTATTTGATTAATCAAGTCTGCTTTATATTCTAATTAGAATGCTCTAGCATTGCTGCAGCATCATGTGTATAAGCCTCTGAGGGTTTAAAAATGGTTGCTTGGGTGCTGTTAACTAAAGCTTGTCAAATGAGCTTTAGTTGAACCATCCCCTGACCATTTTTAAATGCAGAGGGGCGTAAAACACATGATGCTGCAGCATTTTAATTGGAGCAGCTCTCTGGGAATCACTCGAATTAAAATTCCTTCCCTTTCCCCCCTCTTCCACGAGCATGCATATAGATATCCAATGTGCCAACCTACCTCCTGACAACACTGCATTGGGCAGTGCATCTACACCCTTAGCGATAGTTCTGAAAATCTTGGCACTGTGCATGTGTATATTGGCTATAGATAGCCAACACATTCTGTGCATTATTAGGTAAAATTGGAATATGTGGTATATTGGGGATACTGGGTATAACATTTCTAGCTGATAGGCTAGAATGTAAAGAGTATATGGATACAGTGTAAAGAATCATGAGGGTCCGAATGAAAGAGAAATAATTTCTCTGGATATATCTACACAGTAATCTAAAGAGGTAGACTTTAAATTAGCAGCATGCTTTCACCGGTTCAGACTCCAGCTGCCATTTATGCAAAATTCAGGCAAGCTTGTGCAGCCCATTATTGAGCCCATGCTGCTGCATTGTAAGTTGGTTATGTGTACTTGGGCTGTAGTTGAATACTTTGATTACACTAGATGTAACCAGGTGTATTTATCACTGCTCCACCTCATCCTGTTTACAGAAAAACCCATGTAATTAAT
This sequence comes from Gavialis gangeticus, assembly GCF_001723915.1. Taxonomy (NCBI): domain Eukaryota; kingdom Metazoa; phylum Chordata; order Crocodylia; family Gavialidae; genus Gavialis; species Gavialis gangeticus. The sequence goes on along the minus strand of NW_017728992.1, from coordinate 15,532,556 downwards.
TCGCTAGGTCATTCTGGAAAAAAAAAAAAGATGTATTAAGGAGATTGTCTGCTGGCAAACCTAGTTAAAATACATGCAAAACTTATGGTAGTATTGGAATGACTTAACTAGGTTTTCTAACAGTACTTTGTTTTGGAAGCAGGCTGATATTAACGGTAAGATTATTTCCAGGTTTTTAAAAGGCAAATAAGCCTTTCACCTATAGCTTTTTATAGAATGAAAGGTATAGAATATGTTGTATTTTTAGAAACTAAGTAAACTTGTCTATGGAAGAGAAGCATATAAGGGTTAAGAGATGGTGAAATACCTCTTAGGAGTATTATGTAATATCACTGGCCCGCACCTGTAGGGAAAGGACCAGAAAAGCCAAGGCTGAAACTGAGTTCAAACTGGCTATGGGAATTCCTGCAGCCTAAAGCTATGTAAGAGTTGTGCATCAGGATCTGGGAGGACGTATGCAAGACAGACCATGATGCAAGACGGACTTGAGGGGAATGCCTCCAGA
>NW_017728992.1:15527154-15530463 GCF_001723915.1 Gavialis gangeticus | reverse complement strand
AGGTCCCTTCCAACCCTACTTCTATGATTCTATGACATCTGGTCACCAGGGCACCCCAACGGAAGACAAGGTCAAATGGGTACAGAACTGCTGGAAGACTGTTTTAGACTGAACATAAGAAAAAACTTTGCTGTCTGAGTCTCCAGAGTCTGGAATAGACTCCCCCAAGAAACAGTACAAGCACCTACTCTAGATGCGTTCAAGAAGCCCAGCTGACCCCATCTGACTTTCTGCCCTTTGGGCAGGGGGCTGGACCCAGTGTCTTGTGAGGTCCCTTCTAGCTGTAATGTCTGTGAAATCTATGAAGGGAGAATGTTGTTTATAAGGGTTTAACTATGATGTCTAGGATACTGTTTTCCCCTAAGAATGTGTAAAGGATATTTGGACAGCATACTCTACAGGAACAATTGTAAGGGTCACCAGTAATACTCTGATAAGTCTGTGAGATCCAAATGAAGCTACTTTAATTTTAAGAGAGCTCTTTTGTCATCAAGCTGTGAAGGAAGCTGAACAGCATGATGCAACCTTGTATTTTCATTTCAGAGAGAGTAGATGGGGTTGCAAAGGTCTGCCTTTAAATTAAGAGTGCTTTCCAAAGAGGTGATGGAATGCCACTTTATTTTGTGAAAATTACATTTATAAACAGAGTTTATGAGCGAGTCCAGACAGTGGTAGCATGAGTTTGCTGTTTCATGATAGTGTAGTTTGATTGATGCCTTTGGTGACAAGGCTGTATCTGTGGGATTTCTATCCAACTCACAGGACGTTTTAGTAAATGGAGTGAGTAGAATATTCAGATAGAAAGTGTAGTTGACTGACTGTTCTCAAAAATTCATTCTCTTTCTATGCATGATCTCAAACCACATCCTGGGATTTAGTGCTCCATAGAAGATGCATTAAGCAATAAATAAGCCACCTTTTTGCATATCTGTATGTATATAACACGTGTGTGTGTGTGTGTGTGTGTGTGTGTGTACACACACACACACACACACACACACACACACACACACACACACACCCCCAATAAGTACCACCACTCTTATGAATGTATCTGACAGAAAAAAATTGTTTGCTTTTACAATCCAAATGAATTCAGTTATTAAAAAAGAGAGAACAAGCTCCATATGGTACAGAGCTTGGACCACCACATTTAATTGCATTCACAAAAGCCTCCTGCCCACAGTGTCAAAAGGGCAACAATGGGGGAGGCATTGATGGAAGAAGGCAAAGGTCTTGTCTGCACAGAAGAATTTTTCAGCATAGTTTTATTGGCATAAGTCCCTGCATGGACACTCTCCTTTGGGATTTAGAATCTTCTCTTTGATTTTAGCTCATGCCTTTTTGGAAGTGGGTTGAATAATGGCTTTTGAATAATAGCTTTTCAATCTAAGTAACACTTTTAACTTTTTTTGTGTGTAAGTGTTACATTTTTTATATGTGTACATTTTTGTGTGTGTGGGGATGGGTTTGCCAAACTCACTATTCATCCTTTGTGTCAGCTCCTTTTCACATGTTGTTTACAAAATTCTATTTCTATTTCATTCCCTCCCTGGTTTTGTAGGCCTGGTTTGTAGCATGCTTGATTGGCAAGTGATATATATGTTTAACAGTTGCATAACAAGTAGGGTTTGTGCCCTGGGAAAACGCTGTGAGAGAATTGGGCTGGGGCAGAGGGTGCAATTCTAAGAGTGGGGTGGGGTAAGGGCATGCACAGAGGTCTTATCTAGTCCCTGGCCAGGGCTGCTGCTGCCAGCACTGCATCCTCTGCCCATCCTGCCTCTTGCTCTTAAAAGAGCAGCAGCAGAAGCTCGATACCCATGTGTTGGCTGCTGCTGTATGAACAACTCTTGCTGCTGGAGCATGGACTCCACAGGGGTGGGGGGCATTTTGGTGCTCCTTGTGAGTTGGCAGTTAGGGCTGGTGTCCCACTCACGCACCCCTAGTTATGCTACTATATGGTACTATGGGGAGGCCTAGTGGCAGGAGGGTTATATTGTTTTAAGACTATGATTTGGATAACTTTGGATATATTCTTGAGGGGAGAGATAAAATACAGAAATAAGAGTACTATTATGTAAGTTTATTCACTTATGAGCAAAGAATATGGAAATGTTGCTTACAAAAGACTTGGCACAGGACCATGCTTGATGAGAGCTTATCCCTCAGTTGTAAAGGGTTCAAAGACTTGTAATTTCTGAAATCTGCTTAGATCTCTGCCATTTGGTTAGAGCATTGTTTTTACAGGTGGCAGGTTAACAGTTAATTGACATAGAGCAACAATGATGGGAGATCTGCAAGCAAGATTCTGCTACAAGTTTCCAACTTCATTAGTGGCAATGTTCCTAAAAACAGCAATTCATTCAAATGATCACAGGCAGAGTGTCTCTTTTGAGCTAACTTTAATGACAGACTATTTCTTTGCGGCTGGTACCAATGAGTTGCAGATATTAGCAAGTTGTCAGAAATATGTCACTACAGATTTAGGAATTACTTTTTGACTGCATTTCTCCGACAGCTGATGGGTATCTGCCACTGATGACTCCTGGATTTGATATCTCTGCAACAATGAGAGGCAATATAAAAAAAAAAAATCAAAGAACGTTGTAATTGCTTTGTTAATCAAGGTTGGATCCTTCCCATTACAGGAAGACAGATTAGAAGTGCCTAGTCTGCTGCATATGAAACAGCTGGGTCTCAGTGATGAGGTAGCGTAGATTTTTTAAATAGAAGCTCCATAGCCTCCAGCCTCATCTTAATGTTTAATGAGCTGGTCTTTGTGCTACTGCTCTGATCAGATAGGAGGCGAGTTATATAAATCGTTCCTATAAAGCTATATTAAATATGGAATTTATCTCCAAAATAATTGTGTTACAAAGCGGCACAGTTTTCATTTGTGCACTCATCAGAAACTCAGTAATATTCATTGCAGTAAAAGTCTCTTATTGTATTTCTTTTGTAAAGAATTGAAATGAGTGGTGCTATTTATCTAGCTATATAGATATATCCAGCTATATAAGGTGTTACTTGAGAGACAGACGATTAAAAACCTTGTTGCTTCTCTCTGAAGAGATGAAATGTCAGTCTTGAAAGCTTTGCCCAACATTCCAAGATCTTTGAGTAGCAGATCAGAGTGCTTTCATCCAGGTTTGTTGCCTGTGACTTGGCAGGAAAAGAATCATCTTCAGTGGGACTTGTGGTTGATCAGCTCTTCTGAAAATCACCCCATCTTTAATGAGGTGCCAAAATATGGAACATCAACTGGCAAGGTCTTTGGTTGCATTCACAGGCAACAATTTATCATCCATA
>NW_017728992.1:15496604-15522154 GCF_001723915.1 Gavialis gangeticus | reverse complement strand
ACTTGTGGTTGATCAGCTCTTCTGAAAATCACCCCATCTTTAATGAGGTGCCAAAATATGGAACATCAACTGGCAAGGTCTTTGGTTGCATTCACAGGCAACAATTTATCATCCATAGTTTCATAGTTGGTAGGGTCGGAAGGGACTTGAGCAGATCATCAAGTCTGACCCCCTGCCATGGGAGGAAAGAGTACTGGGGTCAAAGGACCCCAGCAAGGTGATTGTCAAGCTTGTCTTAAAGACCCCCAGGGTAGGAGCCAGCACCACTTTGCTTGCAAGTTGGTTCCAGATCCTAGCTGCCCTGACCGTGAAGTAGTGACTCCTGATGTCTAATCTGAATTTACCCTCTGCCAGCTTGTGACCATTGTTTCTAGTCACTCCTGGTAGTGCTCGGGGGAACAAGGACTCCCCCAATGTTGGGAGAACAGGGACTCCACTTTAGCTCCTCTCTTGCACTGTAGCCACGAAGGTTCTTATGATATGAAACCAGGAACACTCTAAGGAATGTTACAAGTAAAACATGGGGATGGTGCCAATACTCTATCCCTGTAGCAGCAGAGAAGTTAAAATATGCTCAGATGGTCCTGGAAAGAGAAACATGCCTCACGCTCCAGGAAAAAGCAAAAACCCAACAAGATCTTGCCAACTTGACCAGGGAAAGATGGGGGAAGTTTCTTTGTGATTCCAAATCTGGAGACTGGAGGAGAAGACTATTAGTGGAAGTGCAAGAGACTTACCAGCTTTCCTCCTAGAAAGATAAAAATATGAATTTAGGGTTGGATTGTATGCCACTTTTTGGCATATATGTGGATTTAGTGCCTAAAAGTGATTTTATTCCAGTCTGTTTAAAAAAAAAAAATTACTTTTTAACACGCCAACATCAGATACTTAAGATTTGAGTTACAAAAAGTCAGCAAAAAGGAGGAGGACCTTCCCAGTTGTTGCATTAACTGTTTTTCAGACTTGACAAGGGTGCAGTAGAATCACGCTTAGGCACCTAAATCCACTTCGATGCCTAATAGGTAGAATAAAATCTGTCCCTTAGTATAGTCATTTTTAAGAAAGAATGTTCAAAAGTACTATCATGGATAATGCTAACTTTTTTATTCTGCATATAAATTTAGCAGTTGTCAATATGAACAATCCTGCTGCAAATGCTTAAGCTAACTTCCCTTTTCCTTTTGTTAGCCATTTGGCAGTAGTTCCTTGCTTTAAAATTCAGGTTTTAGATAGTCATGATTGTCCTTTTCCTACTGAAATGTACATATTAATGAGAAATAGGCCCCTTCTACATGTGCAGGTGAAGGTGTAATTGGATGTAATGCGTGATCCACACAGTCGTGCTTCCTGTCATGCCACATGTGCGTGAAAGTTAGGGGATTGTTAAAATACAAGACATTATGTCCAAGTGCACTGTAATTATCTTAATGAGATGCTGCATACATCTTGGTTTTATGGGTAGACAGTGTAGTTTCCTAATGAGTTGGTCTTGAGCAGAGATGGCACCAGTCATCCTGTAGACACTACTCAACTTAAAGGCAGCACAACACTGTTGGAGATCTTTAGTTCTGGAACAAGCTTGCCTCCTTGATTACCAGATCTGAGGCTCATAAATCTTCCTGTTACATTACAAAGCCCATTTTTCTTTATTCTGCAAGGCAGCTGAGGAAGGTCTGGATTGAGATGAATATTTTTGTGGACAATCCTCTGTTTATTTTGTGACCTGTTTTTTAGCTTATGGGCTACACACCCCAAACAGCCTATAGTTCTGTTTTTGAAAATTAAAGCTATAAATAGTATATATAACAAGGAGTTATCAAAGCAACTACCAGGCAGCTAGATGCGACGGGAAGTGCCTGGCAAACTAGCCAATTTTCCTTCTCAGTGGTAAATCATAGAATTGGGAAGGACCTCAAGGGTCATCTAAAACAGCTCCCTGGACAGGATTTGTTTCTTTTTAAACCATCCCAAACTGATAGATGCCTGCCCAGTCTCTTCTTGAAAACCTCAGTTGAAGGATATTCTATAATTTTATTTGGCAACTTTTTCCATTGTCCTACTGTTCTTACAGGTAGGAAGTTTTTTTTTCCCTGCGGTTTGATCTAAATCTGCTGTGCTGTAGTTTAAAACCACTGTCTTGTGTTCTGTTCTTGTGGCTAAGGACAACATTTTTCCCTCTTCTTTATGGCAGTATTTCAAATATTTGAAAACTGCTATCACGTTCCCCTTGAATCATCTTTCTGCCAAACTAAACATAGTTAATTTCTTCAGCCTTTCCACATGCAACCTGCTTTCTATCCACTTTATCATCTTTATTGCTCATCTCTCAAACCTTTCCAATTTTTCTATACCCTTCTTATAATGTACAATGTAAAGCTGGACACAGTACTCCAGTGGAGGCCTAACTAGCAACAGGTACTATCCCCTCTTATGTCTTGCATGCAGTGTTTTTGTTAATGCAACTCACATTTGCATTTGCTTTTCTTGCAACAACATCAGATGCATGTTGTGTTTGTGAAGAGACTTAGCACTAGAGTGTCTGTACTAACAGTATATGACATGTAGGGAAGTTTCAAAAGAAATGGGTAGATCAAAAACCTATTGCAAATTCAGCCAGAAGTTTGGGCTATCAGCCTTTATAAACTGGTGTAGATATTAACAATCATTGTGCCCAGATGCCATGCCCTAAAGGACATCCTGCATCTCCTCATGGGTTGCCTATTTAAACTAGGAGTAGTGTAGAGGTGTCCAACACTGCTATACACCAGTGCTAATTAGTTTGTCCCTTATGCTATGCATGCATGGCTGTTTTTACTGATAGATTGTGGCAATGCAAGCAGCAGCTATGTGTTAGAGTAACTGTGTTTTAGTAAAAAACAAAACAAAAAACCCAATATATTTTATAATTCAGAGGTGAATTAAAATTCAATCGATGTTAGTTTTAAGTGAGCTGGAATCATTTATAACTTGATTATTTCATTTTGACTATATGGCTTTGGTGCCCTGAGGGAATCATCTCAAGAGGAATCCTTTAGGACCTGCCAATACTGCTATTCTACCTTGAATGCTCAGCTGTTTACATTTTAACTTTTTTTCCTTAGCAATAGCTGTCTTTGTTGGCTCAACTAAAATAAAAGTAGCTTGAATAAGCCATCCTTTCTTCCTAAAAGCTTCCAAGAGATAAAATGAATATTGTTTTTGTGCAAATAATGGTTTTATCTAATAGATCTCATTTATTTTTACAGTTCCCCTTGGCAAACTGAACCTAAACAAATGACTGAGGAAAAAAGCACAATAACAAATCCCTCTGAACATAAAAATAAAACAAGGTCACTGGAGTTGAACCAATACTGAAATATATAAAATAGTTTAAACATATTCTTTCTTTATTTCTCTTTTTGTACAAAAGGTCATTTTATATAGCTCTAAAATATAACTTGTCATAGCTCTTATATGAAGAAAATCTATGGCTAGAAAATCTATACATATGTTCTCTTTATAATATGGTGGTATTCAGCAGTGCAGTGATAGACTATCTGTGTTTTTATATCAAGCTGTTATTGAAGAGTTAACTTGACCATGACATGTCTCTTTGGCCTGAGGCTTGGTGTAAGACACTTATCAGTGACACAGAAGCCAGAGACACAGGACCAGTGAAAAGGCCACCAAACGGGGAAGTCTGAGTGGGCGATCGAGGAAGGAGTTCACTGGGGAGTTTGTCGAGACTCTTTCTTTCTTATCCTTCTTTCATTGTGAGCTTGCTGAATAGAAGCAGGTAGAGGAAGAAGAGGGACTTTTTCAGGAAGTAGTGGCAGAAGGCGAAAAAGGAGCTAGCAGGAAAATCAACAAGACAGCTGGAAAACATTGAAATGCCAAAGTCCCTGCTACAGCCAGCTTTTTCTCTGCCTGTATCTGTTCAGGCATAGTCATTGACAACCAAGGCTTCCACTTGGGTTTTGGTCTGGCTTTGCAGGGACTGCAGCTGGCATATCCGTGGCAGGGACAGCCAGGTGATGAGAGGTGGATAAGCTCAGAAGCAGCCATGAGCATGAGGCCTTCATCAACTTGATACAGAGACTTCCACCATTATGAAAGAGGGACACCTAGAGAGGGCATTGGAAGACACCAAAGGCATGGGTACTCTGGAAGGCATAAGCTGGCAGCATGTTATCTCTGGCAACAGCTAGCACTTCTCTTTTGAATCCACAGCTATCCAGCTGGAGAACAGATGTGAACTCCTGGCATTCGATGAGAAGGAGCCCACTGCAGTGATAGGAGAGGCTAAGCCATGCTGTCTTGGGGAAGGGGGGAAGAACTGAGACCACTGCTGCCAAGAGGAAGTGATGGATAGAGTCATAGGATTAGAAGGGACCTGCAAGATCATCAAGTCTGGTCCCATGCATGGGCAGAAAAATATTGGGCTCAGGTGAGCTAAACAAGATGCTTGTCCAGTCTCATCTTGAACACCTCTAAGGAGGGTGACTTCACCACGTCTGCTGGGAGTGTGTTCCAGTTTCTGGTGACCCTTACAGAGAAAAAGCTTTTTCTTATGTCCAGCCTGAATTTACCTTCTATTAGCTTATGCCTGTTGGTCCTCATCCTCCTTTGAGGTGCCTACCTGAAGAGTTGCTTCCCTACACCTTGATGCTCACACCTGATGTACTTATAGGTGGCTATCAAGTCACTTCTCAGCCTTCTCTTATTCAGGTTAGTGGTAGTTGGTGACTCCCTCCTGTGGGGCATGTAGACGTCCATTTGGTGGCCTGATCACCTATTGGCTCAGGAGGTCTGCTGCTTGCCAGGAGCCCACATCTGAGACATCATGGAAAGGATGCCGAGACATATGGGCAGGGTGGCTATATGTCCCAGTTTAGCTGGGACAGTCCTGGTGCTTTGGCATGCCTTGCAGGTGGGCACTGTTGCCTGCCCAGCATGCTTCCCCACCCTTGCCAACTTGTGAGAGTGTGTGTGCGTGACCAGTGGGATGATGGGGGGAGGGGAGGAAGAGTGTCTTGGATGTCCCCGATGATGTCCTGAATGTCTGAAATTTCCTTAAGGTCAGCATACATATGAGGCCCATGCTACTTATCTATATGGGCACTAATGATAGTGCCAGGGGCAACTTTGAGCAAATCAAAAGGGACTATCTGGTTCTGGGTGCAAGGGTGAAGGGGACAGGATCCCAGGTGGTGTTCTCATTGAACGTTACAGTCAAGGGTAGACCCAGCTAAGAGCAGACACATCCTGGAGATCAATATATGGCTGCATAGATGGTGTCACCAAAAAGACTTTGGCTTCTTTGACCATACGGTGGTGTTCCATGAAGATAGACTACTGGGAAATGATGGGGTCCACCTGAAAAAGAGAGATGAGCTTGCATACAAGCTTGATAACATAGTGAGGAGGGTTTTGAACTACATTCACTGAGGGCTGGAGAAAAAAGCCCAGGGTAAGTAAAGAGCCAGGGGACCAGGATAAAAACTCAATAATGGAAACTTTAATAATGTTCTCAGAGGGTGCATCTACACAAGATGCTTACTGCAGAACTGGCTAATTAGCTCCACAGTAAACACCTTGGCATATATACACATGGCCTTATTAGGCTGTAGTAAACTAATAAACTTCACAGCAGGTTAATGCTTGAAAAACTTTGCAGCAGGTTAGTATTTACATTTACAGCAATGCATGTGTAGATACTGATGTGGCTGGCTGGGACACGAGGGTGCTTCAGTGCTGGGGTTACCCCTTTGCAACATGTTGAGCTAGGCAGCAGCAGCCCCTGGCTGATAGGCTTACTCCTGGGGCCCCCTGCCAGCTGGGACTGCTCTGACCTAGCTCAACATGCTTTGGTCCCAGACTTGCATTCAAGCGGTATGCCTGGGAGTAATAAACTCCAGTGCAATAGGCACCGGTATTTATTGCTTTGCATTAATTACATGTGTAGATGTGGCCAGGGAGAAGATAGGGCAATAAGCTAGGTACCTGAAGTGTTTGTATCCTAATTCAAGAAGCACAGGAAAAAAATAGGAAGAATTGGAAGCCCTAGTACACAGTAGTGCACAGGGGCAGCTACCAGATGATGAGCATTGTTGGTAGCAAAGATAGGAAAGGAGGCAAAGAGCCCAGCGTAGTGGAAGAACATGTTAGGGATTACTTAAAAAAGCTAGATGCTTTTAAGTCAGCAGGGCTGGACAGGATGCACCCCAGGGTACTGACGGAATTGGGTGAGGTAATTTCAGAGCCATTGACTATCTTCTTTGAGAACTCATGGAGGCTGAGAGGTTCTAGATGATTGAAAAAATGCAAATATATCGGTCTGACCTCAATACTTGGAAAGGTTGTGGAACAGGTTCTCAAGGAATGTATTGTGAAGCACCTAGTGGAGAGCAAGATGATCAGGCACAGCCAGAATGGCTTTACCAAGAGCAAGTCATGTCTGACCAACCCTATTTCCTCTTAAGATATGGTGATGTACTCTTTGGATGAGGGGAGAGCAGTGGAGTAGATGTGATATACATTGACTTTAGCAAGGCTTTTGACATTGTCTCTTATATCATTCTCATTAACAAGCTATGAAAATACAGACTACATGGTGGGGACTGTAAGGTGAATACATAACTGATCATCTTCAATGAGCAACCATCAATGGCTTGATTTCTAGTTGGAAGGAGGGAATCAAGTGGGATTCCCAGGGATCCAGCCTAAGTACATTATTGTTTAACATCTCCATTGCTGATATGGATGATGGAATTGAATCATGCTTAGCAAATTCATGGATGGGTGGAGTTGCAGATACTCTGGAGAGTAGGGCTAGGATTCAGAATGACCTAGATAGACTGGAGAAATGGTCCTCAATCATTCAGATGAGATATAACAAGTGCAAAGTCCCGCACTTGGGATGGAATATGTGCATACACAAATATAGACTGGGGAACGTTTGGCTGGGTTGCAGTACTGCATAGAAGAACATGGGGGTTACAGTACATCATAAACTGAATATGAGCCAACAGTGTGTTCTTCTGGTCAAAAAGGTCAACAGCCTACTGGGTTGTATTAGCATTTGCAAATTGAGGGAATTTGATTCTTCTGCTTTGTTCAGCTCTGGTGAGGCCTTATTTGAAGTACTGTGTCCAGGATGTGGGCAGATTGGAGAGAGTCCAGCAGAAAGCAGTGAAAAATTATTAGAGGCCTGGGATGCATGACTTATGAGAAAAGTCTGAAAGAACTAGGGTTATTTTGTCTAGAGAAGAGAAGACTGAGAAGAGATTTGATAACAGTCTTCAAATACCTGGAAAGTGATCTATACAGAGGATGGAGATGGGCTTTTCCTTGTAGCCATCAGAGACAGGACTAGGAGCAATGGCCTCAAACTGCAGTAGAGGAAATTTAAGTAGGAGATCAAGAAGAACTGTCTTACTGAGAGTAATCAAACATTGGAAAAGGCTACCTAGAGAAACTGTGGAATCTCCATCCCTGACAGACCCTTGGCTAGGATGGTTTAATTGGGGATCATCCTTCCTTGAACAAGGGGCTAGACTAGATGATTTCATGACACCCCTCCCAGCCCTTCTGTCCTTTGACTTTGCAGCTCCCTTCACTTTCCTCTGTTACATCCCAGATTCAACATGTCTTCCAGTGACAGCAGCAATACTGATTGGCTTTGTGATTTGTGTCTTTGAGAAGATCACCATTAAGCTGTGGTGCTGTGACATACTCAGGGATTCCTGAGAAGGAATTAAGCACTCTCAACTTACACTGGAATCAACCGGAGTTGAAGCAGAGCATTAGGCTTTTAGTAAATTTCATTTCTTTTAAATTATATGTTTGTAATCAGTTAACCTTTGTTTTGCATTGGCTTTGTTCAAACATTTAACCTAAGTGCACAGTTTGAAAGGAATGCTATTTGTATCTCTGAATTTAAAAACATCTTTAAAAGACCATTTGTTTGTTTTTAGATTGTTTAAATTATATTATCTTTCCTTTTATAAAGCATTACTGATGAATTATAGTCCAAATATACTGTTATAATATAATGTAGTTATATGATGAGAAACATTTGTATTACGAACAAAAATGCTTCGTTTTTAAAAGAATCAAATTTACGCATGTAGGCTCACTAGGGCAAGCTTGCAGTGAAGTGCTGATAAATGTTAATATCAGTGTTGCATAATAATATGATGTCTAATACATGTGAAAGACAGACCTTAATGAAGTCAGTTCTGTTGAGAATGCTTGCTTGCTTTTTGAGAAATTATGCCTCCTACAGTGTTCAAGAAACATTCTTGCCCATGCTGTATCTTTTTAATTAACATTTCCCCTCCTTAATTGATTTTTTTTAAGAAGAGCAGAACATGTATTTAAAGTCAGATCTTATTCTTTAATTTTGTTCAAAATCATAAGCCAGACTTTTCTTCATTATACCTAATACCCTTTGTCCACCAGTCACATAGGTAAATAAACCAAGTACCAAACAGAGCAATTAGCTTCCTTCACAATAGATTTCCACTGCCCCCAGTAACCTTTATGAATGCTGATGGCAGTTTGGTGTGTGTGCATGTCAAGGGGATAATATACCCATATTCATTTTTTTTTAAATTAATATTATTTATATAGTACAAATAGAAAAGTTTCCAATGCATCTTTGTTTAACTGTTCATACAGGCCAGTGGAATCAGATGCGACATGTCAGTTCTTAATGCATATGGACGCATACTTTTGGAGTTGTTTCCAAAAGTTCTCAGCCTGTCTTATATTTTAGGAGTTGTATGTGGGCAAGATGGGAATGATACAAATGTAGCAAAACTACTCTGACTTTAATAGGGCTGTGCAGAAGCTTCGGTCCCTGATTCGATTCAGTGGAGATTCGGCCCGATTCAGTGGCTGAATCTCTGAATTTGAATTGAATCAGAGGACCCTTTAATCTTCTGAATTGAATTGGAACCCTCCTAATTGAATTGGAAAGATTTGGAGATTCAGACATAGACACATCTTTAAATGTTTTTGTACATACCTCTAGGTAGCAGGGGCTTGTGAATGCTGTGATGCTGGGGTACATGGAGCGTCCCACAGCAGCATGGGGGGCTCCTCAGTGCACTCAGCAGCAGACACTGAAGTGGACCAGAAGCATTTCTGGTCCACTTCCAGGTTTGCCAGGAAGCATACAGAGGGCTCCCATGCCCCTCCAGCTCCGCAGCTGGTGCCTCCTGAGTCTGGGGGGGCACTCGGGGTCTCCTCATGGCCGATACCCAAGCCAGGGAGTGCAGGGGAGCCCCCCAGCATGTTCCCTGGTGGACTCGGAAGTGGACAGAAAGTACTTCCAGTCCGCTTCCCGGTTCACCTCTAAGCATGTGGAGGGCCCCCCCACCACACTCCTGTAGGACACTCAATCCATCTCAGCATTGCAGCGATCACAAGCTGCGCCTGCTACCTCAATGTATGTAGAAAAAACTTTTAAAGCTGAGTCTATGACTGAATTGCTGGTTTTTCCAAATCAGCATCAAATCTTCAGATTTGGCTGAATCATATTGGGGACACTGATCCGAATGAGCGAATTGAATCACTGTCCCCGATTTCAGGATGAATCCAAATCCGAATAGAATAAGGCCTGTTTTGCACACTCCTAAATTTTAACCCTGGCAGTAGATTTAAAGTGGAGCTGTTTTGCTACATATATATCATTCCCAATATGTTCGCGCACAACTTTTAGAACAAAACAGCTGCCACACAGTTTGGAGCAACTGTCACGCACTCCTCATTTGAAATAGCTCCAAATGTATGTATGTTCATATCCGGAATTGCCACTGTTAATTATAATTTTCCTGATTGACTTAGTTAAATTGTCCAAGGCGCACATGTTTTGAACCGCTGCATTAGATAGCTAAGGCTTTGGACATTTACTTATGGTAGATCTAATTAGAAATGGACTTGATCTTGAATACACTGAGCACATTGAGTGTCCTGCCACCTATAAAATGCAAGCACTTGTTATTGGCCATTTCAATAAATTAATTACTACCAGAATATGGGGTCTGTCACCAGCTTGCATCTACCTCAGGTTGGTACTAAGTGGAAGTCATTACTGTTTTGGTGATCTCTGTCCAGATTTTATTAGAAGGGTGTTCTTGAAATATTAGGGTACAATTACAACAGGCAACCTTGTCAGGATGCTCTGCAGAGCAGCCAGGGATTAAATGAGCACAGAGACTAGACAGATCTTGCTTGCCTAGGGCTTGAGAGTGAGCAACAGGAAGGAAAGATCTCTTTTCTCTGATATATTAATTTGGGGTCAGATGGTTTTTACTTTATTGAGCAAAGGAGAAAAAGTGTCAGTGCCTATGTAAGGGTGGGGAAGAGGCAATTCTGTGGTATGCCTACCTCCTCAAGGCTTTGGGGTAGTATGGGAGCAAGGTGGTGGTAGTTATGGCTGTAACATGGAATCATTTGTCTCCTCAGCTCTATCAGGATACCTTTGTGTAAATTTTGACCTCCTTAACATTAACTTCTGCTCCTTCTCTAATCCCTCAGTGACATTTATAATGCTACCCCCTCCCCTGAGATTTGTGGGGCACTGACCTGCATGCTAAACTCATGGGAGGATGATTCCTTCAAGAGCTTGCTGCCATGGAATTTGGTTGACTGGGGGGGAAATGAAGAGGTTCAGGTCTTTCACCCAGTGGGCCCTAGCCCCCTGGGAGAGCCTGCAGAATCTCTCCAGATCTTAAGGGAACACTGTAGTTTGACTTGGTGCTGAAGTAAAGCAAGTATTACTCCCACACAGACGGTCAGAAAAAAACTGTAGGCCTGCTCCTACTTTGTTTTGAAGTCAAAGTCAAAACTATTAACTTTGGTGGTGTAGGATCCAGCCTTATGGAGAAATAGCCCTAGCAAGGATTGGCTTAGAGCAGTGGTGTTCAAACGGTGTCCTGCAGAACCCTGGGATTGTCCGGCAGGTCACCAGGGTTCCACAAAGTGATTGGGGTAATAGTGGAGCAGGCTGGGAGCCGGTGCTCTGCCACTGCCGTGCTGATTTGCCTGGCCTCTTGGCCTGCAGAACAGAGAGTAGGGGTTCTGCTGCAGAAGAAGTGATATGAAATGGCTCTGTGACTTTCTGAAGTTTGAAAACCACTGGTTTAGAGCATATCATGAAAGCCGTTTGACTAGGCTGTATGGTTTCCTTTAAAAGACAGTCTGGTTTGTGGTCTTTACTGCTGATTTCACAAAAATAGCATATCCTAACTTAGGAAAAGGCTGTTGTTTTGCAAGTTGCTTCTAAAAGAAAGCGTTACATATATAAACCTACTCCCACCCACATATGCAACAAAGTTAGAAAAATATAAATTAAGGAAAATAAAATGAAAGAAATTTCTGCATACTAGTGGGAGACTGTTAATTCTCCTTTCAGTATTTCTTGGTTATTTCCCTAATTTATGGAAAAGTAGGTGATGATTTTATGATGTAAATGTACCAGTCATTGCCATAATTCATTTTTGAGGAGCGGAATTCTATTTTAAGAATTCTAAATTTTATTTTTCAGTAAAAAAAAAACTAACCAGTTGCTTTGTCTTCAACTAGTGGTCTTCTGTGTAATCAAGTTCCTTTCTTCTCATTCCTCAAGAGCTTCCCCCACATGAACACGAGAAGAGTTGCTAGTTAAAAGAAAAGTGAGCAGCGCAAAGCACAGTATGGCCACCATGAAGAGGAATGGACTCATTGCACTACTGGTTGCAGGCCTGGGAGTCTTGGAGATCCTGGAGTTGACAGCAACAGAAGATTCCCTGTGCCAGCGTACTGAACACCCAGTTATCACTTATAAAGGTAAGGAGAAACCAGGAGCATTTCCTCTCCTCTTCCAAACATTTCCCCCTACCTCACCCCACTCTGAAAAAAGGACAAAATAGCGCTCAGTTCCTTCACCTTGGGAAACTTCTGTTTTATACTGTACATTGGCAGCAAGTAAAAATGAATTTCGTTCACTTGGTTGCCTACAGACAGTTGTCCAGATTGCAGGAATCTCTGCACAGCTTGACTGACTGCGTGACTAGCGATTTTGGCTCTAGGAGAGTCCCAGGCCTGGAACAGCAGAGATATCAAAGGTCAGGATTAAAGTGCTTTGGCAGAGCACCTTGGCAGTCCTGGCACAGATGTTGTCTACTTTTGCTATCCTACACTCCCTAGCTGGTGTGGTTGGTCCTTCCTTTTCATATGCTCTGAAATTACTTAAAAATTTTCTTAAAAAGAAAAAATAATACTAAAAAGCTTTTCATTGCTTCTCAGCAGCTGAGTGATGCCACAATCCCTTAACTGCGAAAAGGGTATGACAGTTCTCAGCAGCAGGTAAACACTGTGCTGCAGTCATTTTGGTTTCTTTCAAGCACGGTTTTTGAAATCTGTCATGTAGTGGAACAGGTGTTTCTGCCAACCTGGTTGGAAGAACTGAAAAGACATGACTTTAAATTAGAGAGACAAGCAGGGAGCAGAAAGTAAGTGAACTGTGTTTCAGAGCAGGCTAATAGCAATGAGTTTACAAACTTTGCTCATAACTGTGTCCTGGGGTGTCAACCAGAGGATACTCAGAGCATCTGATCTCAGGATTAGGTCTTTTGTTTACATGTGTAATTAGTGGACACAACACGTGCTGTACAGAACTTCACTGTTTGGCTATCACTGAAATCATTTGGACGGTGAGAGTGACAGCTGGATAAATCAGAATATATATTAACCAGGTCTGTTTTGCCTTTCCTTCCTGCTGTGCAGTAGACTCTGGCTTCACTGTCCTTTCAACACAGAAATAATATTTACCACTACAGAGTCCCATTCAGCACAGTTCTTAGTGTTCAATATAATCTAATGGCTTGAGCCTTTGACTTGCTTGCAAAGTTGTTTCCTTGACTACTTACTCTCTCAACTCCCATACCTCTTGGGTAATTGCTGCTAAAATCCCTTGTGCACTAGACGCACCATCACTGCTGCCTTTTTTGTAATGCCGAATAAAATGTCTGTGCTGATATTAAAAAAAAAAAAAAAAAAAAAAAAAAAAAAAAAAAAAAAAAAATTGCAGCCTTCTAGGACAACCGGTTTTACAATTAGTTTATTGATTCTCATGACCACCTGAATTTAATTTAAAATGTTTATTTTCTAGTTATGCTAATAATACTATTCTATTTTGTATTGTCTATTGATTCAAAGTTTGACCACTAGGTTAGTAATTTAAAGAGAGTCCCAAATGGTTTGTACATAAGAGGATATTGGGAACAGGTTCCTAAAAAGTATTGTACTTCATATTCATTACATTATTCTCAACTAGCCTAGAAACTTTTCTATTTATTTAGTAAAAGGCCTATTTAGGTCTACTTTTGCTTCACTAAATTGGGATCTATAATTCTGTTTGGGGAAAAAAAACTGTATATGTTTTAGCCAGATTATTGGAAAGCTTGGAGCAGTGAATCTTGGTCTGTTGAATGAGGAGTGGTTCTATTTCAGGATTTATTGATGTATAATTGTGATAACTACCCTCTTGGCTGGAGCTGGTGGGGAATTGAACTTGGGACATGCTAAGCATGAGCTAAACACCAAGATCAGGAAGCAGTGGTCTGGACCCACTCACATCTTGTGTAGAATAGGTCTGGGGCTCATGAGTATACTCACTGACATATAGCATATCAATGATCTATTTTCATAAATAAATGATGATTTTTCCCAAATTGTTGCACATTATTTTTAACATCTGTGCAATGCATATATTTAAGAGTAGTGTAAAAGAATTGCTTTTGAGGTATTATTTCAATATCTAATTATAATTTTGTTCAGTGGTGCTATCAGATAAGTAAGGCAGTGCTCCATGGGAGTGTCATAGGCATCTGGATTTGTGGGGAGGGGTCAGAGTTCAGGAGCTGAGTGTTTACAATACTAGAAGTCCAGAAGCTGTAGTGGAGGGTCATTGTATTTGGTATCACTTCGAGTCTAAGATATCCCATTGTGGGTTGAGAAGGGTCCATGTTCGAGGCCAAACAAGAGTTCAGGAGCTAGGGAATCTAAAGCAGACAGTGGGATAGGTGGGAGCAAGGTACTGGAGCCCAAGGCAGGGGTGAGGCAAGAGCAAGGCTAAAGCAAGGCTGGAGCAAGGCAGGAACAAGGTAAGAGTGTCCTAAATAACCAGGCCACTAATACTGTTGCCAAGACAAAGCCCTAGGCAAGTGAGTGGGTTTTATAGCCTGCCCCACAAAGGCTTATGCCTTGCATTGGTTCCCCTGGGTCACATGGTCAACCAGGGGGAACCCCATAGGAGGACCCAGGCTAGGCTGGGTCCAGAACTCATTCTGTTGCTTGTTGGCACTGCAGCTAGACTTCTGGTCACAAGCCCAGGAGACATGCATTTTGAGCATCAGGGGTCCTGATGGGGAATATCAGAATCCACCTATATGGTAACTGGACTAGGTAGTGCCACTTGTCACTGAGATTGTCTATTTGCCTTAATAGCATATAGGGTTAGCCTTCCCTCTCTCAGCGGCCACTTCTCTCCGTGGATTCTGTGGATGGTTGATACTTGTCGAACAGTGCTCTCCTCTAATGTTAAAGGGTTCTGAGGAGAGCCAGGAACCTTTTCTTCCAGTGCTACTGTCTCTATTGATCTGGCAAAATATAGTGCCTTGCAATATCAACTTGAAAGGATTCAAAATCTGTGTTTGTTCTGTATGGAACATAGCAAAACTTTTCAGATGCCTTCAGGAGACGGAACTCACTCTAACATCTGCTTTCAGATTGATAGTCTAAGATTCAGGTCTTCTTTTTGCTTCCCAACAAAGATTCTGTTGAAACTGAAATGTCTTCACACAGTGCTTTGGGTTTGATGAAATGGCATATCTTGGCAAAATTTCATTTAGTCAAAATGTTCTGACTGTTTGAAGTGTTGTGTAATAAATACTATGATCTTTTAGAACCCCACTGGGAGCTTATGCCCAGTACATGCTAGGGAAACAGGGCCACATCTTATTCCACTATTCTATTTATTTGGCATGTAAATGGACTGAGACACTTAAGTGCAATTTTGCTCCATCTTGCTTGGGTTCCTAAAAAAATTTAATTAAAAAGGTAAGATGGTTCTCCTTCTCTTTACTTTTTTTTTTGTGACTCATTTTGTAAGGGGTGGATGACAGTGGGTGCATCTATACATGCTATTAAGGTGATCCAATGAACTCTGGAGCAGTTCACACTGAAGTTAACTCCTTCTGGTGCACCGTTTACATATGTGCCCAGCACTGCATCAATTAGAGCCAGGGCAGAGCAGGGGGCACTGCGAGTCAGCCCTGGGCTCTGGGTGGCAGTGTTGGGTGGCAGAGGGGCTGGCAGAAGCTGGGGGCCTGGCCCCCTGTTGGCTGAGCAAACCAGGCACAATTTGCACCTAGTGATCACCATCCACACAAGTGTTTGACTGCAGTTAATTACCCCACCATAAGGGCGTAGGAGTTAGTTAATTTACTGCGCCCTAACACCCGTTCACATATAGATGGTGAGGCTTTACTGCAGAGCTAATTAGCCAATTCCACAGTAAAGTGCATGTGTAGATGGACCTAGCATGTTGCAAAAACAGATGCTTTACTGGATTTCCATAGACTTGAACAGAGTTGAATAGATTCATGCTGGGCTGATGCATAGATGCCTAGTAAGAGGAATAGAATCTGGCCCCTAGACTATTGGGCCAGGGACAGACATTCAAGAATCTTGAGCCTGAATTGATTCAATCTTTGCAAGTTAGTCTAACCTGGCTAGGCTGAACTGGTTTGAAACCGGACAAACATTTTCTCTGGACTGAGGAAATTCAGGCATGTGCCTGCAGTGGCTCAAGCTAGAAGCTGGGGAACGCTAGAGAAGCCCTCTCTTCCCTTGCACAAAGCTGAACTGAGAGGGGTGTAGCCAGGCCCAGGCAGGACTCTCATTAGGGGGATCTGCCTGCATGGTCCCAGGCTTTTCTTATCTGGCTGCTCAAGGGGCGTGAGTGTTGCCAGCCCACTGCTAGCACTGTGAGGCAAAGGGAGCTATGCAGTGCATGCATCTGTTGATGATGCAGAGCTTTTCAATTTCCTTCCCTGCTTTGTCATACTGTCTGTAGCAAACTAACAGGGGAGCAAGGTAACTGGGGGCTGGTGACAGTCTTTATTACCCAATTAGCAAAACAATGGCCTCTCTCCATTATTTCAAACTTCTTAAACAGCTTACTGGCTGACCTGTTGATTAGCTCCAAGCCCTAAGCAGTCACTGTTTTGTCTGCCTGCCCCAGTGAAATTGGACACACACACAAACACATGTAACTCTTGGCATTAGCTAGCATACCACATGCCTGGGGTCCATGCTGTGGGAGATGGGAGAGAGGGAGGGGGGATTTCTTAATAGAGCAGCAAGAGGTGGGTAGGGCAGCCAGGCAGATCCTGCTGTGTCTGCAGTCTCTGCCAGAGCCTTACACAGCATTACCTGGCATACCACACGCTGGCTACGGTTCGTGCTGTGGAAGAGAGGAGAAAGGGATCCCTGCTTAAGCAGCGAGTGGTGAGGGGGCAGGGGGAGGGGGGCATAGGGAAGCCAGCAGACCCTGCTGTGAGCTGCAGCCAGAGAGCAGAAGGGAGGGGCCAGCCCTGCTGTGGAGCAGGGAGCCCTGCCCAGCCCAGAGAGCATGCTGGGGGTTGTCTGATTCATTTTAAACCAGCCAGGAGTCTGGGACAGACATTGCATAAAACGGTTTGATCAAATCAGTGAAGTCTGATACTACATTCAACCAGGTTCATCTCAAACTGGTTTCAGCCATTTTCAATCTAGTTTATGTACACTGAACAGCTGTTCTGGTACAGGTTTAAACCAGTTTCTGATCACTTAACCCAGTTTGTGTAATGTCTGTCCCTAGCCTTGCAATCTGTGGCTGCTAGTAATGCCTGGGGCCCCTTACTAATGCAACTATTAATTGGAGCTGGTGTGTTAAATGAGAGGAGGAGTGTTTTCTACTCCTGAATGCTGTGCTTCATGTGGGAAAGGGCAATGGTTCTTACATGGTAGCCCAGTGAAGTTCCCTCCAAGGAGAATGACTCTATGAAGGACCCAAGAATGAATAGGAGTGTGAGTAGGCCTTTGGGGGAGGGGATGTCTTGAAAGCTATGAGGCTGGACTAGCCAGTTGCTATCCCATCTGGGTATCAAAAGACAAGACCTAATTCTGACTTCTGTTATCTGTATTGTTGCAGCAGGAATGGTTGGTTTTACTAATGCGTAAGAAAGCAGCTGCCAGCACTTCATTCGGTAACTTCTAGTGACATTATTAGTGCTACTGGAGGACTTCGGGGTGACCTCTAAATTTGCTTCTTTGTAAGAACTCATCTTATAATATTATTGACTCTGCTGCTAAGGTTCTAACCTGCAGTTGCCAGGCACCAGCAAGGGCTGAGGGCACTTAGCAGACCCTAAAAGCAACATTAACATTTGCAGACTGCAGCCCTAAGTTTACAGACATGTATATATTTGTTCATCAACTGACTCTTTGTTTAGTCATTTATAAACTGAAGAAGATTATTTGGGTTGCTTTTGATACGCTGAAGTAGCAGAGAGTTTATTTGACCATGTCTTCCTCTGAAAGGATGATAGGAAGCATAGTAGATGGACTATAAACTGCTATTAAATAAAATTAATGGAGTGAGAATCCACTGTAGCGTAAGGCTGAACAGATGCAAAAAAACTAAAAATGTCCCCTGGAGTTGTCATGGTGACATATGGGAAGGGAGCTTGGCTCCTAGCAGAGCTCAAACTTTCTTATCCACTGCCCATGTGAAACTCTATTGGTTTCAGCATGGAGCATATTTTAGATGATCCTGTTGCATTGCAGGTTCTAAAAAGGTGCATCTTTTTTTATGATAATTTTCTCAGCTGAATATTTTTATCTGGAGGACTGTGGCATATCTTCCAAGTGCTAATAGCATAAGTTCCCCAACTCCAGTAGAGGAAACTCCCCTCACTTTTTAGTTACGGCAGTTAAAGAGAAAGGCAAGAGCTTCTAGGAGAAGCTGGGAAGACAAAAAAGTGTATTCAGAGAATCATCTTAAAATATATGTCTTTATAAATATCTACATATGTGGCAGGGATAGTCGCAAGATAAATCGCTGAAGTATGTGGCTAATTAATATACCATGCATCTTTTCTGCTTTATTTGAACCCTGCCTAGTATTTCACCTCGCCAGGAATTACACAAACATGTAAAAGAACTGTTTCTATATCTGAAAATGTCATGGCTTACCTTTGACTCTTCCAGGGTTAGAAATGAGTTGTGGGTCCCCCTGCTTTGGGGTGCTGGAAAACTTCCCTACCACTTACTCGCTGCAAGGATCATCAAACATTTTGAAAATCAAGGCCTTTATTTAGGTGGCCAAGTGCATTTGTCTGACTAATTTACAGTCTTTAAGATATTATTATACATGTCTGCTGTGGATGCATCATCCCCTCCAGTGAAGATCAAAAGTACAGTAAGTGAAGATCCTGGAGTGAGATAGGAGGGTGTAAATATGGGAGGAGAGCCAGGCCATGAATATGTGGAGACAGGTGACAGAAGGGTTACTCTTTTATGTGCATGGAGAACTTATGCACAGATATAGTTCTGGAAGTGCTACGTTTTGCAGGTGTTTAAGGGCTTACTGTGTCTAACTTGATTATTTCTTAAAAGAAAACAAGTCTACTTAATAATACATTCTGTTGCCAAATAGATCTGTTTAATGAAGCTCACCATGGAAACTAAAACCCCTGTGAGGAGCAGACCACAGGCAAAAAAAGGATATTTAAAAACCAACAGGCATATCTGGAGAAAAGAAACTATACAAATATAAGAAAACCTTTGAATTCTTCATATATAGGAATAGGGCATAAATATTAGGAAGCTAACAGCCATCTGAAGCTTTGGACAACTCAGAACAGTCTCCTCTGGGTGGAGGATTGTGCAGTAGGTGGCTCATTGACCATATGTTCAGTACTACTTAGTTATATATACTGCAGATCAGTGGTCAGAATTAGAGTTTGATCCTACAGCTTTTTAAATCTCATTAGTGCTGCCAGCGCCTAACAGACACCACATCAAACCAGCACATCCCTCTGCAAAACCAGGCTGCTTGAAATAGATCGTCTCCTTCAATTAATTGTCCACATGTACACTCATACTGTATGTATGCATCTGTGTGCAAGTGTCTCTGCTGCTGAACCTCAGTTGGAACGTTTTTTGCCTTAGCAATACCTATAGAGATTACTGCAACCCTGCCACTTCTAGTATCCCCACTCTGAGGGGACAAAGGGCAGTGTGTACTCTCTGCTTCTTTAGTTCCTGACGGTCACCTAGCTGGATACAGATTGCTTTGCTGTTGTTCATGATGATGGGCTTCACACATCAAGGAAACCTTTTATTGTGTCTACCCATTTCTAGCCATTTATTCTTTTAGATATATATTTTTTTTCTTTGCTGAACAGGGGAGAAGCAGCAGGATGTCAGGAAGCCTTAGGGCTGTGGCTTGACCCCTTTTTTATTGTGGTCTCCTCACCTCCCTTTTATGTTGCATCATAAAACACAGCCATTTTAGGACTGGCTAATGTGGCTATTATGGACCTTTTAGGGGTTGCGCACTGATATATTGGTCTGTGTATCAGATTGGCACCGATACAAGGAAAATGAATATTATTGGCAATTGGCTTTTTTTGGCTGGTGTAGCTGATTAATATCACCTAAAAATGATGTGCGCATGCATACAGCCACAGTGTGTGCATGACCAAGAATGTAGTCGGGCAGCTTGGAGAGCAGCGTCCAGCTGGTAAATCTGTGGGGGAGGAGGGGCGTGAGGATGGGAAGGGGTGTTTTGTGTGGGAGGGTGGGGCAGATCTAGGCTTCCATGATGAGGGAGGGAGTGGGGCAGAGGCAGGTGCTGCCCAGCCAGGGTGGTGAATGAAATCCCAGGGCAGGGTGTGAGATGGAGCCGCAAGTGGCTCATTTGTGCAGTGTGAGGTGGGTGGTGGCTTCTCACTGCTGCTTTATCCCCATGGGAGGCATGTGCCCCCTGGATTTGTGCTGTGGGCTCAGGGCTGGAGGCTGCACTGGCCTCTTCCTGGCAGTGGGTCTGGGCTGGGGCTGCTCTTGGAGCAGGCGGGGATGGGGCAGGCATTGGTGGTGGTGCTGGGAGGGGGAGGCTACGGGGTGGCTATGGGGAATTTTGGATTGGCTATAGCCCATCCCGTAACCACTTCTCCCAGCGCTGCCGCCACCCACCCCACCCCTGCCCACCCTGAGTGCAGCCCCAGCCCCGAGCTCACAGTGGGCAGTCCGCCTTCAGCCCAAGCACAAATCCAGGGGGCATATGGCCCCCATGTCTCTCCTGGGAGTGCGCACAGTGGTGGGAAGCTGCCTCCCCTTCCCAGCTCCTCATGTCACCCCGGATGATCTGCCCATGGCTCCACCCCACTCCCAGCAGGGTCAGATTCACTGCCCTGGCTGGGCAGCCCCTGCCCCTCCCCCCACTCCCTCTGTCACCATGGGGTCCTCAATCTGCCCCCCCATCTTTGCCTCACACCCCTTCCCCCCACAGATTTACTGGCTGGATGCTGCCTTCTATGTTGCCAGGCTGCATATTGGCTATTGGATCAGTATCGGCCAATATGGCTGGTTAATAATCGGCCATTGATATCAGCCAAAACATCTTTATTGGTGCACCCCTAGCAGTAGGATGACATCTGATATCTTGCCCCCTGACAGCTAAACAAGTGGCCAAGTGCTCCAGAGAGTCTTCTAAATGTAGTGAGTTAGCTGTACTCCCACCTGACTTTTCCCTTGTATTTGCAACTATGAAAAAGAAAGCAAGACATTTTAAGGACAGAAGGTTAAGAAGCTGTATCTGTTTGGGAAGAGGCTTGCAGGCAGTCTCAGCAGATTATGACTTTAAGGTCTGTGAGCAGTTGGCAGACTTGTAGTTGCCTTTCCTCTGTAATGGAAGGAAACCATTCTAGCATAGCTTTCAGAAAGCCAGCTGGAGTCCAGAATGGCCTTGCAAGTAGCCCTGGATTGAAGTTCATACTGCTTCCAGATCCATGGCATTGACAGTTTTAATGTAGCAGGCTCCAAGGCTTGGGTTTCTTCTTTTGGGGCTACAGAGCTCTTCAACTGTAAAACTGACCCTCAGACTCCAGGGCCATGCTTCAATCACTGGGTGTCTAGCCACTCATATAGGTATAAGCTTAAAAAAGAATCCTTATATCACAAACAGAATGAACAGCTTTCTATCTGTGAGTTTTGCCAGCTCATTGCAACAGCCGGACCCCCATGTTGGAGAGCCTCCTAGAAGGCTACAGAGAATTTGTAAGTGTAAACACTCCTTTGCAGCCAACATCATCATGCAGGACGTCTGTATCCAGACATAGTAGGCCATATGGTCAAGAGATTCATTAGTCATGTTTGTGATTATCTTTTCTACAATTATTTGTTCTACAGGTTTCCCTTGATTTTTTTTTTTTCTTTTTTTTTTATGTGGGTTCTTTATATGTGAATTCGCTCTTATGTGATGAGCATATTTAGACCTAGAATTCGTTATATGCGAGGTAAATTCACTCTTATGTGATCAGCAGGTGTGTGGGGAGAGGCGAAAGTGCCATGGCCCCACTCACCCCAGCCCTGGCTGCAGTGGCCCTGGGAGTGGCTGGCCCCAGTGGCTGCAGCTGCTGAGCTGCACCATGCTCCGCTGGTCCCCCTGTGCCTGAGCTCACCCCAGCTCCTGGCCTACGCTATGCCATGGTGCAGGCAGCTGGTGTCAGCTGCTCCTGGTGCTGCTCCAGCATGGGCTGGGGTGAGTGCAGACAAGCGGAGCCCCGGGCAGCACAGGGCACAGCACTCACGCCAACCCCAGCTGCAGTTGTCTCGGGAGAAGCTGCACAGGCCAGGAGCCAGAGGTGAGTGGGGACAGGCGGAGCACGGTGCAGCCCAGTAGCTGCAGGCAGCTGACGCTGGCCACACCCGGGGCTGCTGCAGCTGGGGTTGGGGTGAGTGCTGCTCTGTTCCCTCTGCTTTGCTGCCTTGTGCAGCCCCGGGAGCAGCACCCCTCCCTCCCCGCCATGGAAACCTGTTCCTATTTGTTACGCTGTAAAATGGGTTCACTTTAAGTGAATTTGCTTTATGCACCATTCTCCGGGAACGCACGTACAGCATAAATCGAGGGAAACCTGTATTTTCTTACCATCTAGGCCCAGGTTCCTTCAGAACAATGAGTCCTTTATGTAGTATTGAACAGGTATTTGATCAAGATGCAGTCTACTGGAATTGAGCCTGGATTCATGAAAGCTTATGCTATGTATCTGACATAGCTAGTCTGTAAGGTGCAAATCTACCTTGCCTTCTGCCTGACTTCCAACTAACACAGCTAAGTACCTTTCAAGACCATTAACCATGCAGGATTTTTGTCTCGATTTGCCCCAAGAATCTTTACTGACTCCCTCTCACAGGAGGCAGGGTATCACAGTATACATCAACTTTGATGACCAATTATTAAGTGGAGCTGCCTCTTCAGAGGACGTTGAATATTTTGTTTCAGTCCCTAAGCCTAATAATCAAAGTTCAGAAATCAAACCTGCTTCCCAGACATTTGGATCATAAATTTACTGTGTTTATTAATGGTGCCCTTAAACTCATTGGTGCTGGTGAGGGGAGCAGCACAATATAGACATGTCCACTTGATGCCAATGGTGGACTGATTGGCTTTGTTACTGAAGAATGCTACTGGGCCGGCCCCTAGCACCATCAGAGATAGTTATGTTGCTTCTGGCTGGGGGTGTAGCACATGTGGAACAGCATAGCATATTTAAGGGCACTGCTCTCAGACATGGGAATTTAATGGTCTAGACACAGCCTAAGTGTAGATTAGGGCTTTGACTCTGGAATCAACAGTTCATTGGAAAGAAAGTAACCTGCTGCTGGAAAATAGGGACCTAACCCCCTCTTCCAGAGTCGATGTGATTTTTCACCCTTGGTGTTGGTGTTGACTTGAGCTTAAATGGTGTGTGAGATCTTGCAGAGATCTTCCGTAGTGGGGTATATTTCATTCTCACTGTTTCACCTTAGGATCCTACGTAGGTGTCAAATTTTTAGGGAGAATAAGTGCTGCTTCAGTGAGAGGCAGCTGATACAGTTTTAAAATCTATGGTTAATGTTTTAAAACACACGCTGTGCTGTGAAAGGTCATGTGCTAAGTAAACAAATGCAATTATGATGAAAACTTAACCCACGGAAAAAAACAAAAGCAAACTGTTTGTGTCTTTGAGGGTTCCAGAGAATAAAAATAGCACATATGTTTTAGCTGTGGTTTAGTAACCCAAAGAAATGTCTCTCCTTATACCTCCTCGTCTAAACCACTGCAGTATTCCCTAATTTGATGTTTGTCTTAGAAATATAGGTTCAGTACAATTACTCTTTCCATTTTTTTGTGTGGTTTCTACACAGATCACACAATGTGTACACTGGAGGAAATTACTTTTCAGGGCT
Organism: Gavialis gangeticus; assembly: GCF_001723915.1. Classification (NCBI taxonomy): domain Eukaryota; kingdom Metazoa; phylum Chordata; order Crocodylia; family Gavialidae; genus Gavialis; species Gavialis gangeticus. Next base: position 15,498,628 of record NW_017728992.1, on the reverse strand, counting down.
GAATAAGATAACACGGAATGTAGGATATAATAGGTTTCTCTGTCCCCCAGCCTCCCTTTTTGCACAAACTGCTATTATACCTAGCAAACTATTAAACTATTAGACCGTGTCTTCTCTTTTCCTCTTTGGTTTAGCATCTAAAAATATACTTTAAAAACCTTCTGTTGACTTCCACAGTGTGGTCAAGGGATATGCTTTTTCTTTTGGGTTTTTTTCTTTAAATAAAGATGCATTCATCAATAGGGAAAAGTTCTGACTGGGAGAGTCAACTACTGTAATCCTTGGTATAACCAAAAAAAAAAAGACAGCAGCAGGATAAACTTCCTTATGCTGCCTTGCCAGTGTTTCTAGCCTCTTACCTAGAGGGACCATCTCTTTGGACAAGAAGTAACTTCATTCTTGACCTAATTATAGTTTTGTTTTTATATAGACTTAGATCACCAGTTTTTTTTTGCATGGTACACAAATTAAGTCTTGTTTGGTTGCAGCAGCTTTGTGTTCCTCATTATTAGCTTCAGATTATTTTTTACAAATAATTTGAAGAGTGAAGGATTATTTCCTATTGGTTATCCCTTGAGTCATATAGCACCTTTGCAGTACTCCTGAATAAAGAAACAAGATAAAGGCTAACACGGCCAATTGTTGAAATCCCTGAAAAATCCATGTGTCTAGTTGATGACAATAATCACCTCCCATCTTCCCCATAAAACTCTCTGCGTTCCAGAATGAGGGCTGAAACAACCCTAGAATCTCTCCTTTTTTTTTTTTGAGCTAACTGAAGAGAAGCAATGCACATCACAGGCACCTGCATGCATGTGGTGCCAGAATGTAGAAGCACATCAGACCCTATTCTCAGAACAGGAAGTCTGGCAATTCTACTTGGAAGACATGAAAGGAGTGAAAGACCACTGCTACATAGATATCTTGGCTGTCTAAACAAAATAGGCAACATGGATTTTAAAGTAGACAATTTTTTTTTTTTTTTTTTTAAAGTTTTCTAAAAAGGGCACAGTTATTTTTAATACAAGTGTGCCATGGGTGACAGCTCCCAGACTGGAATGTTTTGAAGAAACAGGATAGCAACAAACATGATGGCAATCATAAGGGTTAGGGACAAACATTACACATAAACCAGTTTAAGTGATCAGAAACTGGTTTAAACCTGTAACATAACAGACCCAGCTGGGTACTCTGTGTCAGTCTTTCACCAGTCCTATGGGACGCCCCTTCCAATTACGGGACAGGGAGGCCCAGGTGAGGGAGATTCCTTACCATCCATCAATGGTGATCTCGTGAAGGAACACATTGAGAGGCTGAACACCTTCAAGTCAGCCAGTCCTGACTGTTTACACCCCAGGGTACTGAAGTTGCTGGTTAGCATCATAGCTGAGCCCAGGCTCAGGAAATGGGTGGATGAGAACCTGATGGTGTTTAACACCAAAAAATGCAAGGTTCTCCACCTTGGGAAGAAAAACCTGCTGCATGCTTATAGGCTCAGCAGTGCTACGCTGGCTAGCACTACAAATAAAAGAGACTTGGGAGTCATGATTGACCACAAGATGAACACAAGCCTTCAATGTGATGCTGCTGCTAGTAAAGCAAGCAAAACGCTGGCTTGCATCCATAGATGCTTCTCAAGCAAATCCCAGGACGTCATTCTCCTGTTGTACTTGGCCTTGGTGAGGCCACAGCTGGAGTACTGAGTCCAGTTTTGGGCCCCACAATTAAAAAAGGATGTGGAGAAGCTTGAGAGAGTACAGAGAAGAGCCATGCGCATGATCAGAGGTCAGGAAAACAAACCTTATGAAGAGAGGCTGAGAGCCAAGGGACTCTTCAGCCTGGAAAAGCGCAGGCTCAGGGGTGATCTGGTGGCCACCTACAAGTTTATCAGGAGTGCTCACTAGGATTGGGGGAACATCTGTTCACCAGAGCGCCCCAGGAGATGACAAGATCAAAAGGTCACAAACTTCTGCAAGGCCCTTTCAGGCTGGACATAAGGTAGAACTTCTTTACTGTCTGAGCCC
>NW_017728992.1:15461272-15496106 GCF_001723915.1 Gavialis gangeticus | reverse complement strand
AAACCAGTTTCAAAGTGGCCAAAACCAGTTTGAGATAAATCTGGTTGAGTGCAGTATCAGACTTAACTGATTTGAGTCTCAAACCGGTTTATGCAATGTCTGTCCCAGACCCCTTCCTGGTTTAACCTAAACCATAGTCCTCCAGCATCCCAGCATGCTCTCTGGGCTGGGCTCTCTGCTGCAGCCCAGCAGGGCTGGCCCCACCCTGCTGCTCCCCAGCCAATCAGGGACAGGCAGGGGCGGGGGTCTGGCCAGTGAGGGGTTTAATTCCCCCCTCTCTGTCCCACCAGCAGGGACCTGAGCTGGGTCTTCCGGGCACTCCTGGACCAGCATGGTCCCTGAGGTAGAGGGTGCAGGGATAGGGGTTATTCCCCACTTTACTCCCACTGCTCCTGTGGGACTACAGCTGGGTCTACCTGCCCCAAATGCCACTACTGTGCTTGCTCCCTGCTTGGGACAAGCAGCAGAATAACTCCACTCCTGCCTCCTCCACTGGACGCTGCAGGGAGGAGGAATAACCCCCATCTCTGCCCCCCACCTAAAGGGCCCTGCCAGCTGGCATCTGGCTGTGCCCCCACCCTGCTGCTGTAGGGCCCTTGATGGGGGCAGCAGCCCTGTTATAGTGTCAGGGAGTGTGAGCCCTTCTTGGTGGCGGGGCCCTGCTGTGGGGTGGGCAGAGCTGCAGCTGACTCCACTCAGCAGCACCAGGGCTCAGAGAGAGCCAGAGCTCTCCAAGCCACTGCCACAGCTGCCTCTGTGATCTGCAGCAGCTTTCCCTGCTGGGAAGAGGCTCACACTTGGGAAAGTCATAACAGGGGTCGCTTCCCACCTTGCTGCTCCAGTGGCTGGGCCAGGGCAGGGCTAGACACCAGGGGGCAGAGCCCCTTAGGCAGGGGCAGGAAGTAAGGTTAATTTCCCCTCTTTCCCCAGGGCACCGCAGCAGGGTCTGCCCACCTTGGCTGCTGCTGCTGTTCACTCTGTGCCCGGGGCAAGCAGTGGAATAAGCCCCCTCCTCTGGATCCCGGATGGAGGGGGACAGGAGGGGGGCTTATTCTGTCACTTGTGCCAGGCACAGACCAAATGGCAGCAGCGGTGGCCAGGGCAGGCAGACCCCACTGCAGTGCCTCTGGGGCAGAGGGAGAAATAACCCCATTCCCTGCCCTCCACCTAAGGGGAGGGGCCCTGCCAGCTGATGTCTGGCCCTGCCCCCGCCTGGCCACTGGAGCAGTGAGGTGGGAAGCAACCATGACAGGGGCAACCCCTGTCATAATTTCCCTGAGCATGAGCCTCTTACCAGTGGGGAAAGCTTCTGCAGATCATGGCAGCGGTGCTGGCAGCTTGCTGGGCTCTGGCCTCCCCCACGCCCCGGTGCTCGTGTGTGCAGCTTGCCACAGCTCTGCCTGCCCTCCGGTGGGGCCCCCCCTGCTCAGAAGGGGCTTGCACTCCCTAACACTGACAGGGGCTGCTACCCCCATCAAGGGCACTGCCCCCTGGTCAGATGTACCTGCTTAGTCGGTGGCCAGGGTCGGGGGTTATTTCCCTTCCCTCCAGCATCTGGTGGAAGGGGCTTATTCTGCCTCTTGTCCCAAGCAGGTAGCAAGTGGGGTAGCAGTGGTCAGGGTGGGCAGACCTGGCTGTGGTCCCCTGGGGGCAGTGGAGGTAGAGGGGGAATAACCCCTCCCTGCCCTCTCTGCTTTAGGGGCCATGCCAGTCTAGCACTGCAGCAGCAAGGGGGGAGCGCCGCGGGTGGGACAGGGAGTGGGGAATTAAACCCTTCTCTGGCCAGTTTGGCCAAATTTACTGCTTGAGCTGGTCATGCCCCTCCCCACCCAGCACAGCTTCCCTGCAGCCAAGGGCACACTCTAGTGCCCCCTCTGCTCCTGGCCTGAGCAACTGCAGGCATGTGCTCACATTTCTTCAGTCCCCAAGGAATGTCTATGCTGTTACAAATTCGTTCAACCTAGGCAGGTTAGACTAACCTGCAAAAATTGAATCAATTCAGGCTCCGGCCTTTTGAATGTCTGTCCATAGCCAAGCAGCTCATAACCCTTACTCTATCTTTTAGCAATTTCACTTTGTTAAAGGGGAAACAGTGTTCTGATGGTTTGCTTCCCTGGTGTTTCATTGCCAATGTGCACTGATCTTTTCTCACAAGATGTTCAGGGTTCAGCATATGCATTCCATGCCTGGCTGTCTTGCAGATAGCACAACACATAGGTCATAATTCTCTCTGTCTTTATGCTTAGTCACCACAGAAGAGGTTGGTAGATCACTGAAGAGAGTGCAAAAGCCATTTACAGGAAATTCTGCATCAGATACCTTGTGGTACACGTGCATTTGTCTGTATGCTTTCTTCAGGGGCCACATTTGAATGAATCTTTGCTCTTACATGTATCCCTCTAAACCAGCAGTTCCCAATCTTGGGTTGCAACCCAAATGAGGGTTGTGGAGGCAATGCTGGCAGCGCTGCACAATAGGGACAAGCCACGCCATGTGCCGGGAGCTTCACCCCCCAGGCCATCGCTGTACTCCACTCCCAGCAGTGGGTCATGGCAAAAAAGGTTGGGAACAAGTGCTCTAAACCTACAGCTGTCCAACCTTTGTTTCATGTTTTCAGATTAAAAAAAAAAATACTCCATCCATTTCTGTGGGTGAAAGAAAAAAAAATCGCATTTTTAAAAAAAAAAAAGATTGTCACACAAGTAAATTGGAACAGAGTATTTTCATATCAAAAGCTGGCTTATTTGGCCTTCTCTTCTCTTCTCTTCTCTTGTCTTTTTTTCTGTTGCTTTGACATTTGTTTAATTTAAAGTTTCACAGAACTCAGATTCAAGCCCCTTCATCAAATATTCTCACATAACGATCTACATTTTTGTGTAGCTGGGAAATATTTGGAAATAAAATTCATGTCTAGGCATTAGGCCTCAGTCTGGCATGCAAATATCCCATTAATAGGAGCATCTGTGGAGGCTGCGCTTGCCCCTTGAGTGCTGCTGTTATGAATCTTGACTGCTTAGCGTAGAAAGCACAACAGCCTGGCCCCTCCTTGGTTCCATCCTACTTCTTGTGGTTGCAAGATGGAGCATCTGCAGGGTTCATGTCCTTTGCCCTGCATGACTTTCCTGTTAGCTAGGTAGTGATTTATCTGGTGCTGTTGTAGTTTGAATTGGTTAACTAGGTTTTATTTTTCTGGTGGTGTTTAAAAAGCTACTTCTGCAGGCAGGTAGGTTCTCTCTAATCATAGTTCCTCATCTATGGCAGGCAATACTGTGGCTAGTGGGGCTAAGTGGGATGATTTTTTTTTTTTTAGCTTGTATTCAGGAGGGGCTGAGTGTGAACATGCTTTGCTGTAACTGGTTTCATAAGTAGGATATCTAGATGCCCTTTTCACCCAATGGAAGATGGCAGTCTAGTACTGGCAGCAGGCCACAGAGATTGCTCCCTGATTGGTTCCCCATAACTTTATCCTGCATTTGATTAGGTGAGTGTTTAGTTCTTGGATGAATACCATAGTTTTGTAAGGGTTTTGTTGTGAGTGTGGCTGGCTTTCTCAGAAAAGGAGGCTGTGAGAGATTATGCCAAGGAGAACAGAGGAAAAGGAGTACCGTGAAAAGTGTCTCAGCAGGGATGCCAGAGTGGAGGGTGAGGGAGGACAGAGCGCTGCAGTGGGACAACGAAGACTTTATTTGGAATTGAGCAGTCTGCTATGCTGTTTAGGACGTTGGCACTCTGACCCCAACTCTTTGAAGAAGAATACATCCCCTCCATAGGCAACGTATTGAGGGGCATATGAAGGCACATGCCTCCCCCAGATTTCTGGGGTCTGTGGAGCATGGCTAGGGGGTCTGCAAAAGGTGGCTGTGTTGCTGCCACTCCAGCTCCCCTCATGGCCAGTGCAGTGAGTGGCAGCAACAGACAGCCCAGCATCAGTAGACAGAGCCTGCCACAGCTCCCCTCGTGGCCAGGGGCCTCCTGAGCGCCAGCAGCAGAGCATGGCCAGGTAGCAGCGCCTCATTCTGTCCCTGTTGCTGCCTCAGGTGGGATCTGGCACTGCTGCAAGACAGAGAGAGAGCGATCCAAAGGGGACCATGCCTCCATTCCCCATATTTTACCAAAACCTTTCAATTGTACTGCTCCCCCTACTATCAACAGTTACAGGTCACATATGCCTCCTTCCTGGGAGATGGCTAAAAAGGTGTTCTTTGTGGGGCTGCAATGGACCACTGGGGAAGCCAGGGATAGAGAAAATCCAGCATCAAAAAGCCAGAGGCTTGCTCCTTGTGAAGCCATGACAGGGCTGTCTTCATAGGGCAGTCCTTTAGGAGATGGAAGCTGAGTATGACTTCTTTTTGGGGATATCCGAGGCAGAGCTCCCTCTGAAAGGGGAATGATTCATGACAAATACCTGCCACCATCATTTTATTTTGACTGACAAGTGTATACACAGTGAATTTTCATTAAAAATGCTTATTGTGGTTGCACATTTGCTTTATACATAAAAATAATTCTCAAATAACTGTTTGCACTGATTTTCTTCACCAGCTGTGAGCTCTTTGAACACTTAAAGCTAAAAGATGATTCAGGTTGTAACACAAAGTTAAAAACATCGCATATCATGCTCAGCTTATTGCTCCTGGGTGTTGCGATGTCACATACACCCGGGTCTGGGGCATGAGGGTGCTTCAGTGTGGGGTGAGCCTGCAGGTAGCGCCCACACTGAAGCACCCTCATGCCCAAGCCAGATGGGGCAGCCTCTATATGTGTGTTGCTGCACACAAAAAAACTCCATGACGGTATAGTACTTTTATTTACAAAATAAAGTTTTGCGGAGTTTTACTTTCCTGCAGCATAATAAGGCCACAGGTGGAGATGCTGAGACTTTTACTGCGTAGCTAATTAGGCAACTCCACAGTAAATGTCTCATGCACCCAGCATGGATCCACTTGGATATGTTTCATTTTTTCTCGTGACTTCTCTTTTCCTTCTGTTCTGTAGGTTTTCCTTTTAAGGTCGCTCTTTGATTTTTTTTGTTATGCTTCAGCCAAATTCTGCATTGAATTTGTATAAAATTTGTGTCAAAAGCCCTGAAATCTTCAGTAAATCAGAATAAATTGGTTCTATATAAAATTTTAGCCCAGTCTGTAGTAGCTTTTTGACTCTTTCTAACTTATCATATAGTGGATTGAGTGATTTATTTATTTATTTATTTATTTTTTTGTTCAAAATATTTTCACAGAAACTTGGAACAAAAATGGTGTTTAAAATATAACAAAATTAGCCCAGTTATCTTTTGAAATAACTTGTGGAACTTGGAGTGGCTTCAGAAGGGCATTCAAAAGCATAATTCAAAGCAACATAAGCAGGTTCAATCATTTTGCCAGTCATGGAGTGGAGGTAAACGGCATGTGAGCCTGAGGGGGCATGTTACAATTACAAACTTCATTGGAAGATTTTGTGGAATGGCGCATGTTTGCATAAATGCCATCCATATTTGGTAATATTACTTGATAATTTATCTGTATAATTTGACAGACATATAATGGACAGACATTACACATAAACTGGTTTAAGTGATCAGAAACTGGTTTAAACCTCTAACAGAACAGATTTTCAGTGCACATAAACTAGTTTGAGAATATCTTAAACCAGTTTCAACAAAACCTGGTTGAATGTAGTATCAGACTTAACTGATTTGGTTCAAACCAGATTTGGCTGAAATCTGGGGGAGGCATTTTATGCAATGTCTGTCCCACACTCCTTGCTGGTTTAAGATAAACCAGACACCTGAGCATCCTGGCATGCTCTCTGGCCTGGCAGGGCTCTTTGCTCCACAGCAGGGCTGGCCCCTCCCATTTACTCCCTAGCTGGAGCTCCTGAGACTGTGGGCTGCTTCCTCCCTCACCACTCCCTGCTAAGCAGGAATTCCCCCCTCCCCTCTGCCTCACTGAGGAGATGTCTGTGTATTAGCTAGCAGAACACATGCTGGCCAGGGTTCCTTGCATGGCTTGTGTGATACAGACATCTATTCAATCACAAGCTCTAATAATAACATAGTCAAGGAGGTGCTAGTGCATAGAGCAAGTGTGTCTCCAGATAGTCTTGTATATTTCCTTCTGTCTGAAGATGGTGTTCACAATGACAAGACCGTGCTCTGCGTATTTGCTCAGGAGGAGAATGCTGTTAAAGTTGGCTTTCCTTGCTCCTTCCTTCCCAATGGTGCCACTCCAGATTTCCAGGTCACATCTGACTCTGGCATTGAAATAGCTAACAAGAATGATCTTGTCCTTCTTGCGGGTATTAGTCAGTATATGGTCTGTTAGAGTAGACCCATTCTTTGACATCATCATCAACATCAAGCATTGGGGTGTAAACACTGATGATGGTGGCATATTGGTTGTTGATGAGCTTAAGATGGAGGGTCATAAGGCATTTGCTAATGCCCACAGGGAGCTCTGTAAGCTGCCTGACAAGCTGATTCTTCATGGTGAAGGTGAAGCTGATGCTGTGAACACATCTGTCCTGGGCTGGTTTCCCCTTCCTAAAGAAGGTGTAGCCTCCAGCCATTTCCCTCAGCTGACCCTCATCTGGTCATCTTGTCTTGCTCAGACATGCCGTGTGGATATTGCATCTCACTAGTTCCATGGAGATGATGGTAGTTCTTTCTGGTCATTCATTGTCTTGGTTATCCATGGTGTGAGCATTCCACATTGTGAAAATCATTGTTATCTTCTAATGTTTTCAACTGCAGAGAGAGTGATCCTGCTTGACATGGTTATCCATCCAGAAGCTGATAAGACAGCCTAGGTTTAGGGCACCTTTTTCTAGCCCCTTCCTCATGTGGGGTGAGCAGAGGGGATCCTGAATTAGGACTGCTCAGTCACAGCAGCAGCTGCTGAATTGCACCCCTGTCTCATCCCAGATGCAAGAAAACCATCAGACTACCTCCACCTGTGTGCAAATTGATGGCTAGAGATTGCTGGATTTATTAGTCCTGCCTTTGTCACTACTGGTCCATTGCTGGAAGGCTTATTGGAGGTTGGTACAGGAGAGTATGTTGTTTCTTGTGGTAGAAGCCTGTGTGTAAGTTTTTTAATGTCAAGAAGCTGGTGCGTGGAGATAGCTACCACACAATCTTGACAAGGTGGAACTCTGGGCCCAGTGGCATTGGAGAACCCTAGACAACAGGAGATCTCTGTCTTGCTGCAGTCATCTTTCATTTTTACAGCTGTTGAAATCCCGACATCATGTTCTGCCTGATCTGGCAGTTGGAGTTGGACCATGGTTTGCCCGGAACCTCTCCTCAAGTCTGTTTATTTTGGGTGACACTGCCAGAAGTGCAAGACTCCAGGCAACATAGCCCTGAGGATCATTGGGATATGCAAGCCTCTCCCCTACTACAAGAAAGGGGTAAGACCATATGTAAGAAGGTCTCAGCTGTTGGACCTATTACCAGTTGGTTAAAAAGGCTTTCCAAGGGCTTGTTAGAACTTATCTTGCACAGATGGGAACAGCATCAACTGTCTGATTGGGTACTATTTCCCAGTCAAAAATGCACAGAACAGTAACACAGAGCTCAATTCATATACTAACCATATATTCTTCCATTGTACAAACTTTCAGTTGGTATACTAATTTTGGTAGGGGTATCTTGCAATCTCTTTTCAGGTAGGACTCCTCTTAACTACCTCTTAGCAACTGGACAAGTGCTTGTTGGTAGACTTGAGTGCACCCTTACTTGAAAAAGAAAGGACAGTTCCTTACTTTACACTCACCATAGATCTTTGAGTTGTGTTGCCCACATACTATCCAAAACTCAGTCTCTCTCTCTCTCTCTCTCTCTCTCTCTCTCTCTCTCTCTCTCTCTCTCTCTCTCTCTCTCTCTCTCTCTCTCTCTCTCTCTCTCTCTCTCTCTCTCTCTCTCTCTCTCTCTCTCTCTCTCTCTCTCTCTCTCTCTCTCTCTCTCTCTCTCTCTCTCTCTCTCTCTCTCTCTCTCTCTCTCTCTCTCTCTCTCTCTCTCTCTCTCTCTCTCTCTCTCTCTCTCTCTCTCTCTCTCTCTCTCTCTCTCTCTCTCTCTCTCTGCTAATTTGGAGTTCTGCTCCTGTGGCATTCTTTATTGGTGAAGGAACTAAGGCACAATGGGGTTGCTCCATTCTTTGGCTGTGGTGGGTGAGGTGTGGGCATGCCCCTGATGGACACAATGGACTGAAAGAGAATCAGATCTCCTGAACATATACCTGGAGTTTATGTGCACCACAGATAGAATCTATGTGAACAGTTCATCTAAAAGAATCACAATTACTGCCTAATAATTAGCCATTTTCTTGTATTCTAATAAAAATGTCTTCCCAGACCTGCCTCCCCTTACCTGTTTTGTTGATAGAAGGTTTATTCCTCCTCCTCTCCACTGAGATGCTACGACACCTTTGTATCTCAACTTCCTGACTCCTTAGAAATCAGCAACATGTTATTTCTTATTGTGGGCAGGATGGGGGAAGCCAATCGGAGAACAGCATTGTGAATGTCATTGATGAACTGGGCTGATGCAGGTAATTATTATCAGTAGGGCTGCGTGAAAGTTCAATGGCCGTTTCGTGCCTCCCTAGCTATTCCATGCCTCCCCACCCTAGGCTTGATCTGTGGAGTTATCCCAGCTGGCCTGACTTCCTGCCCCCCGGCTACAGTTGAGAACTCATCCCACCTGGGCTGAGTTCCTTTCCCCAGCCCTGTGGTCCAGCAAAATGGTCAAAACGGTGTCAAAACAGCCTCACTGTTTTGACGAAGCAAAACAGCGAGGCTGTTTCGACTCAAAATTATATTCGATACAAAACACTGTTCTGTCCAGACCCCAAAACTGAAGTTGGAATGGAGCAGTGCCATTTCACGCAGCCCTAATGATCAGTGGTTCTTTTGGGTGGGTAATTTCTAGCTTATGTTCTTGTTCCCATCAGCTGCTCTCAAACGTGTTTTGGAGTAGAAGACAGGAGTTCAGAATATTGAATGTCACCTGATCCTGTTCACTTGTAGATGGCTGAATATATCTGATATTCAGCAAGTTTATAATGTGGTGTGACTATATTTCATTTTCAGGAGAGGGTATAGGTTTAGTCATAAATGAACCTCTTGACTCTCCTGGTGGTCACTCCAGCATGGGATGTAGGAGAGCACTTAAACTTTCACGCTCTTGTTAAACCTGCTCTGTGCACAAATGAAAAACTTTCTATCTCATCTTTTTTGGTTAGGAATCCAGCATTTCTAACTATCATTTCAGTACACTCACTAAACAGATTGACATTAAGAGAAAATGCCTGAAGTCTGACATACAAAAACACTCTTAAGAGGAGAGTTGCTGTAATCTTAGATCTTGGGTATGCTCCAACTCAGTTCCTGGCTCCAACTTTTACAAACAAGTCCAGGAGGAACAGGCTTTGTGTCGTCTTTATTATATTTTGGGTTGTTTTGTGTGGGTTTTTTTTGAGGGGGGAGGGGTGTTTTGTTTTTTCATTCTTCTTTCTAGTCATACTTTACAACAATTGCTTTAAGAGCTCTAGTCTTCAGTATATTTTATTCAGTGCTGTTCATGTTGCAACATAAATAGAGATATTTTAGACAGTCGAATGACAGCATTAGAAGTGAGTGAACATCAGTATAACGTGAGGTCATTTCTAGAAACAGATCTCACTAATTGAAGCCAGAAATCTTTCCCAGAAGTGTACTAAAGAATGATTATAACTGGCCGCATGCAATTAACTTTATATTTCTCCTTTTGCTCGTATTTAAAAATGAAACCAGGTTTTTCTTTCTCTTTTGTGCCTAGACACTGAGGGAAAACCATATTTTTAATTACACAGTAGATTTTTTTTTCAAAATAAATTTTAAGGCCTAAACCTTTTAAAAGCATAGAAAAATAATGGAAGATGAAACCAACTGAAATGAAGAGTGACTGGGAACATAAAATGGAAGTGTGTCTTACCCACAAATATCTGTTGCTTTCAGGATGGTAGGTAATTCCTGGACAGGGTGCAGTGATTAATTCCTTGGGTTCTTTCTTGGTTGCTAGAAGGTGTGGTAGGAACTGGATGAGGAATCTGTTCTCACTGAGGGCCTTGTTGCATGGTAATTTTGAGTGGTTCCTGGAGCTCTTAACACCTGGGTTGTCTGCACAGTAACACCTGAAACTAGTTTTAGGTACTGGTTAGGTACATTAAAGTTATACCTCTCCAGGGCAGGATTATCTCTGATACATGTTACCAGCTCATGTTACACTAAAGTGTAGCCAATCCAGTTTAAACACCCCACCTGTCCCTCCCTCCCCTACTGGCATGGATTCCCACTTCCCCTCGTGCCCTCCTTAGCACCCCAGATCCACGCTCAGTGCCTCCCCTCCCCTCCTCCCCCTGCCTCTTCCCCCCTGCTTACCTGTGGCTGCCTGCACTCTGTTCGGTGGGAGCAGGTAGGGAAGGGTTAACCAGCCTGCCTGGCAGCTGCTGCTCTCTAGGCTGGTCTCAGACCAGAGAAGGGCAACAGCCTGACAGCAGAAGCAGTAGGGGCCAGGCAAGCAGGTTAATCCTTCCCTACCTGCTTCCGGGGGGCGGGTAGCACAGGCAGCCACAAGTATTACCTTTCAGCCCTCTAGGCCCCTGCTGGCCTGAATGTGCAACTGCTCCAAACCTGAGCCAGTACTAATACAGATCAACATTTGTGTGGCTCACAGTGTAAGGTGTAAAAAGGCCCTAAGGGCTATGTCAAGCTGACTTTTGCATTTTCGAGTCTAACTAGCTATGTTTCCTCTAATGGGAGAAGGAAAAAAAAACCTTCTCCAGACACGGCTACAGTACTGTGCAGTGGTGTACCAACTCGTTGGGAATGTAGTTCAGTCTTGTCGCGTCATTGGAGATAAAATGTCTTTTCATGCTACCCTTGAATTATGTTATATGCTGATGAAAGCCCAAGGCTGCAGCTTGGTTTGAGCATGCATTTCAGTCCCATCTACACTGCCAAATGGAATTTCACACAGCAATCTATTACATTTTGTTTGACTCCTACAAAATGACTTTCACTTATGTCAATGGGACTGAAATCTCCCAGTTGTCACACATTTTTTATTTTCTGTTCTGTTTCCTTGGACTTCACATGAGTTTTGGCTTCATTCCCATCTTTCCTGCTTTCCTTCTTTTGGATCCCTCCCCTTGCACTGTCTTTTGCATTTTCTTTCTCCTTCTCATTCTCTTTTCCAGTTCAGGGCTTTGGTCAATCTCTAATTATTAGAGATAAGGCTCAGATATAATGCCCACAATGGATTATTTCTCAGTTGTCTACTGAAGGCTTACATGACCCTTTGAAGCTGCTGGAGCTGGTTGCTCTCACCAACTGGGTACTGGAAGAGAAGGCCAGTGAATCTGATGTTGTATGGTAGTGGTGCTCAACTGGATAAGTGGTATGAGGCTGGTCTGAGGGTTGGATCTTGCACACAGAGTTGGTTCACATCCCTGGTCCAGCACAGAGTTGGCATAGTTTATGGGTGCAATCTGGCTGTGAAGTGACCCTACATGATGGCTCCCCCATGAGCCAGTGTGGTCTAGTGCACAGGGCCATATCTTCCATGCTATGGGACTCCCCATGGGTCAAGAAATTTGGCAGCAGGGGAGTGGCAATTTATACTGCCACCACTCCCCCACTGCTAAATGTTCAGACCCATAGGGACACCCATGGGCTGAAAGACATGGCCTCGTGGGCCAGATCTTCCCCACATGCCAAGGTTGAACACCACTGCTTTAGGGCAATTCCTGCCTTCCTCTGGAGAGTCTCTCACTTCTTTCTGGCATCCTTTCCTTGGTCTCAATTCATGGATACTCTTGCCTTAGGGTTTATAATCATTTCTCTGGTCTTTTTCTTTTTATCCCCCCTACCCAGGCCTCAGATTACTGAGGCCCTCTTTCCCTCCTTTCATCACTTTATTCTCTCTAAAATTGGTCTTAGGTCTTTTCTTCTTGGTCTGCAACATTTCCCTAGAAGTCCCTAGAGCATACCATGCTGAACATTTTGTATTACTCTCTCCACATTCCCCAAACGAACAACATCTTTTCATCACTTCTGTATCGGCCTCTCACCTTTCCAGCCTTCCCTACCCTTGGAGCCACCCTTTGCTTATACCCATCCAGAGTCCCTTCACTACCTCTTCCAGCTTGGTGGTTTCCCCTTCTGTCCCAGAAACCTTTCTTTCTGTCCTTCAGATCCTTCTTTGGGGCTTAGCTCACCTCTAAGATGCTTTTGCTTCTGTGTCCCATTCTGATTTAATTCTTTTATATATAGACAGAGAAGGGAAAGAAAGTATTCAGCAGAGGCAGCTGCAAAAACTCCTACTGTCATGAGGAAGAAAGCAGATTCACAGCTGCTGGGAGGAGAGAAATTCTAGGATTTTGAATGCTTATTGCTGAGAACTCAGATTATAGAAAATCTGAATCGTAAGTAAGGTAAGTGGTTCCCTCCACTGCCTTCATGAACAGTGAGCTTCTTGGGTTGGGGTACTTGGTCATACAGACTTAGGGCTACAACAGTTGTCACCACTGCTTCTTTTGCAGAATGATGATTAGTGGGTGCTGTAGATCTAATGGAGGAAAGTTTATGGCCGTGTATAACCTGCAAGTAGAAAAACAGATGACAGTCTAAGGAGTTCGTAAGTGAATTGTACAGGAGACGAGCACCTTCCTAAAGTAGCACTTGCCTTCCTTTATTCTCTCTGTGCCGTCCTCTTCCTTGCACCATTTTTGAATATTTCCTAATTGGTGTCCTGCTTGTGTGACTTCCTGGGTTTTTTTCTTTTTTTAGTGATTCCTTGTCTGGGCCACAGATGAGTTTGTTGTAAAAGCATGGAGCAGAGCTGGGAAATCTGGTTGTGGTGCAAATTTTCTTTGTGTCCTTGAATTGGACAGTAATTTTCAAACTTAGGTGTCGAAACCCATACTTATGCAAAATATGTTAATATCCTAAGATATAGTGTTTTATAATTATGAGGTAATATAGTCTTCTTCAGGAATCCCTTGCAGTTGAGGATTGTCGTATCTGTGGGTCCAGAGATGGGTGATGAGGCCGATCCAGTTTTGTCAGACTCTGTTGCAACTTGGGCATGTCAGGGTGGGTGGCTCTGAATTTTTGACGCTGTCTGCAACACACTGTTTCTGCTGCTCCTGCTTTTTTTGTCTCCTGTTGTCATTGTAAGGTTTCAAGGTACTGAGATGCTTGGATCAGACTCTTCTTCCATTTGGGGCAGTCTTGGCTGATAGTCTCGCCTGAGAGAAATAAAATAAAATATTAAATAAAATTCCCGGTAAGATATCGTTGTCAGCTTTGGCCTGTTTCCATCTCTGCTTGTCATTATGGATTTATTAGTAAAGTTGCAAACTGAGAACACAAGAAAATGCCAAAAAGCTCTCTTTGTTTACAGTGCCTAACTATAGTTTCCTTACTTTCTGAACTGAATTCTAAGCCTCTAAATACTGTTTGTCTGAAAAACCAACATCTCTTTCATTTAAATGGGAAATTTTCCTTTTTCTCTTATGCTTTCTTATAGCTGTATGCAAAGTACATGTGTGGCCAATGAAACATAAACAGTCCAAACCTTTTATTCTGAAAAATGCAAAAATGAGTAGTCGTTGTAACAGATGTTACTGTCTCTTCCCCGAGGGCTCAGACAGTCAGAGACTAAATTCCCTCTAATTATCACAGGGATAGATATATGCACACACGAGCACACAAAATACATATCTGAGCTCATGGAAATATGATATAATGTAAGGTTAATGTAGGGTTTGGAGTAGGAATGTAGTTTGGTTCGAGTCTTTGGAAGTTGCATTGTGTTATATAAAGAGAAGTGAATGGATGAGAAAAAAATGGTATCATTCACAAAGCACCTCTTTTTGTGACCTGCCTTTTGGTGTGGGATTGAGTACTTCTATGATCACCTTACTAGTCGGCAAAAACCATGGCAAACAGTGAACAGAAATGACGCCACTCACCATGGGATGCCGCCATGCTTTCAGTAGGTTGCAGAAAGCAACAGATTTTTGTGGGTTTTAGATGGAGATTTTCTGCTTTTTTTTCCATGGAAAAATAGAATCCCTGGTGATGACTTGCTGGACAAGTTTAATGATGCTCAGGTGACTTGGGAGTGGTCTAGATACTACTTGGAAAGGAACCCTAAAATCAGCCAAGCCTCTGAAGGAGAGAGCTACATCTTGTGTTTGTTTCTTATGTTTAGTTCATGAATAAATATATAGTCCTATAAATATATATAAATATATAGTTTTGATCCCGTTGCAACTTGTGTTTAAAGCAGGATGGGGGAAGTTAGCTGCTCATTGTATAACTCAAGGGAACTACTGCATTTTTAAAAGGGACATATGTTTTCTAGAAACTCAAGTTTTGAAGTGTTGTTGGAGGCCTAACACATTTCATTTGGTCTGCTTTGGCAATGTATAGTTTTGTGTTTTAATTTTTGGTTGCTGTTGTAGTCTTAGTAGACAAATTGTTGAGTCCTATAGTTTTCTTTTATGAAAGTTTAAATAGCAGTAGCTAACTTTGTGTGGCGCTATGTGCTACACAACACTTACAATGTTCTTTATTTCTGCAGTGAGAAATGGAAGCTTACTCCACTATTGTTTTCTCATGGATCTTTACTCTAGACATTTCTTAGTTTCTCCCTTTCTAACTTATTCTCCAGAATGAATGTGTTTTGCGTGTGCATACAGTAGAGCAAAGAATGTGCTTGTCTATTTTTTTCCACCAAAGTACATTGTGGATGAATTGTTTTTAGTGAAAGTCTTCTTCTATTTGTTCCCAGTTAAGGAATTACAGCATTAACCAACCATCCACACATCACATTTGGATCCATTAGCCTTGTGTTTGATCCCGTGAGATGCCAGAATCCTAAATCTGTCTTTGGCTACAGAAATATTTGAAGGGTGCAGAGATACCCTTTTGGAGAGGCTCAGCACTTCGTAGGATTGGGTTGCCAGAAAGGTGTTTTCAGATGCCCATTCATTAGGTACCTAATTCCCACTGAGGGTTGAGGAGGATTTAGTTGCCTAACTGCCATTTGTGCCTTGGAAAATCTTTTTCTTTCTGTTCATCCCGGTCCTTATGTAGATTAGAGTTTTTGCTTGCAAGGGGCAGAAATACATGGAAAGACTTCCACACTGATGCATATTTTCTCATATAATTAGTAAAAAAATAAGTCTTTAATTAGTTGACTGTGCTTCACTTGTAGTGGATGAACACCCAGGAGAGCTAGGAAAGGTTTGGAAATGACAGTTATAGTTTCTATATGATCTGCTATCTGTCCCCTGGGAGTTGGCATCACAATACAGTTTTTACTTGCATGGTTACATAATTTTTCCCCACAGGACCCTTGATTTATTCAGTCCAGGTGAGGGGCCTGCTCTGGGAATATATCTAGCTCACATAAGGAAAAAGAATATTGTCTCTAGTACCTGCCTCATTTCTTGCAGAATTTGTAAGGTGCTTAGTGAAGGAGGCAGGTGACTGTAGGAAGAAAAATTGTAGTTTCATGGTTTAGGCACGTAAAAGCTGCTATAGAAAATTGGCTTCAATCCTAGCCTCTGCTAATGCGTATGTATATGTTGCTAAGCAAATCACTTAAGGCAGACCTTTCAGAGCTGGTCACTGGTGGTGTGTTCCTCTTTTATTGTGTCCTGGCCTTATTACTCTTATGCTTTTCAGAAGTACTGAGTACTCCTAGCTGCAGCTAAAAGCAATGGAAGCTTGATTTTGAACATCTAACGTGCGATATTATGCTAAGAACTCTGAAGAAATTAGGTCCTAGGTATCTCAAACCTGGCATAGAAAATTAGAGGATGCTTTTGACTTCAGTTTCTATGTATGCCCTACATGTAAAAAAACAAAACAAAACAATACAAAACAACCCCCCCAGAAAACCTTCCTCTAACATTACAGTTATTAAAGTCGCCTTTGTAGTGAAAAAATTTATAATTTAAAGAATACTACCTTACTGAGAAGACTGGGTGTGAATTGGGAGATGGTCCCTCAGTTATGCTAGTTATTTAGAGCCAAACAAAGGGTCTGCAGAGGTTGCTTATTGTGTCACAAATAAAATATACTTTATTGTAAAGGGACAGGAGAGATTCTTACCTGCTTTGGGGACTGCTGATTCCGTGGCATGGTCCAAAAGTGGAGTGTGACTGGACCTCCTCTGGATTTGCCCCATGCCCAATTCTGAGGGGGCTGTGTGTTGTCCTGCTTTTGGTTCCTGGGGGGCTGTATGCTCCAGGGGACACCAAGATCTCTGCAGACATTCAACCCATGCCTGAAAGCTGCACTATCAGTTTCATGTCTCTGCTAGAGAGCCTGTGCATTTTTGGGGTGAGATGAAGGAGTTGAAGGGGTTGCCAGGGCCTGGGGGACACTGCATGGCTTACCTTCCTCTCACCCCAAATGAGCCTGGCATCTTGGAGTGCAGGGTCTCTAGCAGGGATGTGACACTAACAGTATGGCTTTCAAGGCAGGAGTTGAAAAGCCATGGACACCTTGGGTAGGGTGCACACGGACCCTCAGGAACCATATAGCAGGGGCCACACAATCCTCTGGCACCTGGTGACCTCTCCATCCTGCCCTGGAAGGCATGGTGGTCTGGGTACTCTGCTGGCCTCTTGGCATTTAATCAGCAGTACAGCCCCTAAAAGGTGATGGTTCTACTTAGAATCCTTAGCAGTGTATGTGTGGACACTTCTGTCGAGGGACAATTGTGAATTGGTTCCCAATCAGTATAATTCTTGGAACAGTTATAGTGTTATATCTGCTCCCACCCATGCCCAGTAGGGCTGTGCAAAGCTTTGGTTCCTGATTTGATCTGGCAGAGATTCAGCCTGATTCGGTGGCCGAGTCTCCAAATTTTGAATCGAATCAGAGGACCCTTTTATCTCTCCGAATCGATTTGGAGAGATTTGGCGATTCGGACATAAACACAGCTTTAAATGTTTTTTCTACGTACCTCTAGGGAGCAGGGGCTCATGGATGCTGTGATACTGGGGCACATGGAGTGTCTTACAGGAGTGTGGGGGGTTCCCCAGCTGCTCGGCAACGGACTTGGAAGTGGACCAGAAGCACTGCTGGTCCACTTCCAGGTTCACTGCTGAGCATGTGGAGGGCCCCCCTACACTCCTGTGGGATGATCCATGCACCCTAGCATCACAGCATCCATGAGCCCCTGCTACTTAAAGGTATGTAGAAAAAAACTTTTAAAGGTGTATCTATATGCAAATCATTAATTCTCCAAATCAGCATCGAATTTTCAGATTTGGATTCGGCTGAATCGAAGCAGGGACAATGATCCAAATCAACAATTAGAATTGCTGTCCCTGATTCGGGCCGAATCCAAATCAAATAGGGCCTGTTTCACACACCCCTAATGCCCAGTATTCTAGATGAAGTTTCACCATTGCCTGGTATAAGAGTATTAATGTGTCTCTCTCCTTTACTGGAAATACCTTGCTTATTAAAAGCTAGTCAAAAATGCTTTAACCAATGATTGATTGGTTAAAGGGATGCCCTATAACTGCCACATCTTTCTCCAGTTTGGTTTTACGTGAGAAGAGCTGCAACAGGCACCTAAATCCAGGAGGCAATGTATGTCTGTGAATCCTAAGTGGAAGACGGTGTCCTTCTGGAGCCTGAAGTCTAGCACTGAATCCCTGGGAGGAGGAGAGCTTAAGATGCAACTCTGCATTTTAGTTAGCTCTTCTCTCAGCTTGTTGGCTTTTGTGGATCCAGTTCCTGGGTTCCTAATTTTCCTTAGGCATTTGATAGGGAATCAAGATACTTTATGCAGCTGGCAAGGTGCTTATAATCAGAGTGCTGTGGTGCTGTCCATTTTAGCACTTAGGACCTTTCATGAATCTGCCCCTAAATGCATTTGTGCAATATGTACCTGAGTTATTTGTTGTGTAATATTGATTGTAGATACCATATATTTCTAACTAGGAATAGGCTGAGAAAGTAGGGACCATTTCTCTGTGTGTGTGTGTGCGCAGGTTTGAAGGAGGTATATCCCAGTGGGATTTTGGTTTTGAGTCCAGTGTATTGTATTACAGCCCACTGTCTACAGTGCATAACTATTTTTTCACTTGTAACAGATACAATTTGCAAACATACTTTTCTTGTGGTGGGTAATTAAAATGGAAAGCAGTACACTAGGGATTCCCATATTGTGGTATGCATACCCCTGGGGGTACCCAGAACATCTCTGGGGGTACACGGGATCAACTATGTAATGGTGGATTTAATTTTCATTATAATCTTAAATGCCAGTTATTGGGTTCAAATCTAAAACATATGCTGGTAGGGTAATTGGTAAATCTGGAAGGGGGTACATAATAAGTTTATAAGATATCTGCAGTATACAGTACATTTAAAGAATTCTTACATTTTATTTAACTGTGTTTGAGTATTCTAAGACAGCCCAAAGGATGAAATTGTATACACAAAAATGAAGAGGGATAGTATACCATTTTGTATCACATGACAAACCTGGCAACATAATAAAAGCTACACACCTTCCTTTTACTAACAAGACCTTCTACCTAGTATGGGGCAAACTGCAAGCAAAAATCTAGTCTGTAGCATGCAGTTCAGTTTACTGAAAAGAAAGTGACATGCCATAAACTAGTTTAACAGAAAAAGGACTTGTTCTTCTTTGAGTAAGACATGCTACCTAGTGCATGGCAACCTCCAGGCCAAAATACAATACAAGTGTCCCTTTCACTTTATTGAGAAGCATGACACAAATCACAACCCATTATGACCTTAACTGGAAAAAGTTGCATTTTTCTATGAACTCTTCTGAACATTTCTGTTTGGAATGTACAAACAGTACCATTCAGATAGTGGCAGTGCCTGTTGAAGCACTGTTGCATGCCTTGCCTCTCCTTTTGTGGCTTCAAGGCTAAGTAGAGACTGAATCTGTACTTCGGTGAGGCTGAATCTGTTCAATTTTCACAGGTTAGTCTAAGCTGCGTATATTGAATTGATCAGCAAGTGAATAAACATTCACTTTTGATTTCAGAAATGCAGCCACATGCCTGCAGTAGCTCAGACTAGAAGCCCAGGGGATACTAGAGCACACCTCCCTGCTTGCCTGCAGGAGACAGCCTGGACCAAAGCTAAGATGCCCACCTTGTGAGGGGAGGTTTGCACCAGGAGGTGCAAAACATCCTGGGATTCTGGGGACTGTGAGTTAACTTGAATTTGGAGGGGATCTGGGACAGAAGTTCAATAAATCAATTGATTTAACTTAAATCAGTTGAGTCTAATACTACATCTACCCAGGTTGATCTTAAACCCATTTCAGCTATTGTAAAAGTGGCTTATGTGCACTGAACTTCTGTTGTGTTATAGACTTGAACTGGTTTCAGATCACTAATATAGGTTTATGTGTAATTTCTGTCCCTAGCCCAAATATTCAGAAGACAAGTGTAAAAAGTGTGGCATCATTGCCTACCACCTCCATTTTTTACAAGTACACTGGTAGTGGGACTACAGATCTCATCAGATATTTGAACACACGTTTTTCAGAACTGACTCCTTAAGTTGCTGTTGACTTCTTCTTAGATTAATTGATTTGGGTGGTTCAGTTGCTCCTTATTTCCATTTTCATTTCTTTGGTGAAGGATCTTAATACAGTGGTTTGAGTCTTTGGTTCCAATATAAGAATCAAGAAAACATATGCATATTGCTCTGCCATTTTCTCTCATTTGTATGTATGTATAACATTCACCTTCTTGCTGCTCCACATACCTCCATGCTCTTTCAGCTTCAGGGTCAGAAAGCAATGTTAGAGTTGCCTCTAAATTACACTGTTGTGTAGTAAGCATTACGAGTTAAACCAGTTAAACCTCTGAAATGTAGTGGGTTAAGAAGGCCAGAATGTTGCTTTAGAAATTTTTTTGGAAGAGGTTAAAAAACCCACCCTTACATAGGACCTCAATCTAGTGAAACTTCCCTTCCATCCCCTGGAAGAATGTTCACTGTTTCAACTTAAAGGCAACAAAAAGGCTTTTTTGTAGGTATATATGGAATAAAAGGAAGGTGTGGGGTAGCACAGGAAAAGAAGGAGCAATTAGTGACAGACAGGGGGGATAAGGCTGAGCTTTTCAATGAGTTTTTTGCCTCAGTGTTCCTGACCAGGGCTCAAAATAAGTCTCCTAATGGGTTCTTAGATGGACATCAGAGGGACACCTGCCCACCAACTGTCGACACTGACTTGGTGCAGAATCACTTGGATGAACTAGATGTGTTTAAGTCAGCAGGCTCGGATGAGCTGCATCTGAGAGTACTGAAGGAATTGGCCGGTGTCATAGCAGAACCATTGGCATGTCTGTTTCAGCACTTGTGGCACTCAGGTCAGGTCCTGGAGGACTGGAAAAGGGCCAGTGTGGTCCCTATTTTCAAGAAGGGGAGGAAGGAGGATCTGAGTAATTATAGGCCAGTCAGTCTCACCTCCATCCTTGGAAAGGTCTTTGGAAAGAGTATGAAGGGTCATATTTGTGGGAGTCCAGTGGGAAAAATAATGCAGCAGGGAAACCAGCATGGATTCATAGCAGGAAGATCATGCCTGACCAATCTGGTTTCGTTTTATGACAGGATCACAAAATGTTTAGACTCGGGAGTAGAGGTGGATGTTATTTTCTTGGATTTTAGCAAGGCTTTTAATACAATATCTCATCTGATTCTCATAAATAAATTAAGAGGCTGTGACATGGATGTGTACATGGTCTGGTGAGTGGCAAATTGCCTTAGCGGTCACACCCAGAGAGCGGTAGTAGAGGGGTCAGTATTGACCTGGAAGGATGTGGGTAGTGGGGCCCTGCAGGGTTTGGTCTTTGAACCTGTACTTTTCAATGTTTTCATCAGTGACTTGGATGTGGGTGTGAAGTGTACTCTGTCCAAGTTTGTGGACTATACTAAATTGTGGGGTGAAGTGCACATTCTGGAGGGTAGGAAACATTTGCAGGCAGGTTAGGACAGGTTAGGAAAGTAGGCAGTACATAATAGGATGCAGTACAACAACAATAAGTACAGAGTGCTGCAGCTAGGGCACAAAAATATCCAGCACACCTACTGGCTGGGAAGTGACCCGCTCAGCAGCACAGAAGTAGGAAGGGATCTCAGTCATAGTGGACTCCAAGATGAACATGAGTTGTCAGTGTGACAAAATCATCAGCAAAGCTAACCGCACTTTATCATGCCTCAGCAGGTGCATGACAAATAGATCTGAGGAGGTGATACTTCCCCTCTATGCGGCATTGGTCACACCGCAGTTGGAGTACTGTGTCCAGTTTTGGGCTCCGTACTTCAAGAGGGATGTTGATAGACTCGAGAGGGTCCAGAGGAGGGCCACCCATATGGTTAGGGGCTTACAGGACAAGCCCTATGAGGAGAGAGTGAGGGACCTAGATCTTTTTAGCCTCTGCAAGAGAAGACTGAGAGGTGCCTACAAATTCATTAGGGGGACACAGCAAGGGATTGGAGATGCCCTGTTCACCAGTGTCTCTTGGGGTAACAAGGAACAATGGTTGCAAACTGACAGAGAGCAGATTTAGGCTAGATATCAGGAAAAACTTCATGGTAAGTGTGGCCAAAATTTGGAATGGGCTTCCAAGGGAGGTGGTGCTCTCTCCTACCTTGGGGGTCTTTAAGAGAAGGCTGGATAGGCATCTGGCTGGGGTCATCTGACCCCAGCACTCTTTCCTGCCCAGGGCAGGGAGTTGGATTTGATAATCTGTTGAGGTCCCTTCTGACCCTAGCATCTATGAACTATCACTGAAGATGGTGTTTGCTGCAGTCACTGCATCTAACAGAAGAGTGAACAAGCTGCAGTCTCTCTTTACTGAACTCCTTTTTATAACCTTTCAAAAAAGGAATGTGGAAATAAGTCTCCATGATCAAGATTTCTCCTCAAGATGGTAGCATGATTCAGTTTCAAACTAGACAGTGTTTATTTTGTTTTATTCCGGGGAACCTAAGCTATGTGGCAGAGAATAAGAAAGCACTAGCCTTCTATTTGGATCACTCAAAGGAATACAAAAACATACCTGGATTTTTCTTCTCCTATGGGAAAAGAGGAAAGGTTAGGTGGTGGCATGCCAACGCTGTTCTTGATCCATATGGAAGAGTGTTTAAATGCATCTTTCCCACTCTTCCAAAAGGGCAAAGGGTCAAATCCTATTTCACTTTCACTCATCCAAGTGTCACTTGTAAATTCAGTTACATCTTAGTAGGTAGGATTTTGGACACTTATACAGATTATTTGTCTATCCCAGCATGTCCAGAAGGCTCCATTATGATTAGGTATGTTTTGAGATCATCTTGTTCTACCCAAGTAGGTGAATAACTGTGCAGCTAATCACAACTATTTACTGTTTGCCAGAAGAGGGTCCTCAAACCTTTTAGCCAAATAAGAACACCTGTTCAGAAAGTTGGGGACCCAGGTTGTAGACCTTTCCTCAACCAGAGGGGGTTTGAACCTATATCTTTCATTCCTAGCAATGTGCCCTAATCCCTACTTTCCCCCATCTCCCACCACCCATCCTGTTGAAGCTGGTCCATGTCACACTCAAGCAGGGGAAATTTATGGGGCCAGGGAATGAGCAAGCCAGAATGAGTATAGCTTGGTGAAATGGGCATTGTTCTGATAGGAAGGAGGCCTTGCCTGGGTTTTCACCATTTCTCCTGTCCCTAGTGGGGCCAGTGTTAGCCTACTGCTGTTTATCCATTTTATTTAATAACTGTTAAATGCAGGGTATATTTTCTAAGCATATGAGCCACATGTTTATATATTCAGAGTCCTCAAATTTAAAGTGTCTTGATTTCAAAATCCATTTAAAATCTCAAATAACATATTTAGGGAAAATTGCCTTTCCAGCAACCCGTAACATAATCTTCACCTTTATTGGTTGAGGATAATTTTTGCCCAGTTGTTTCTTAGCTGTGTGACACACATTTCAATGCCTAATAATTTAGCAGCCCCAGGTCAACTGTAAGAGAATTTTGAATTCCCAAACCAGCTTAGAATTTACTAATATTTGAAACTAAAATGGATGGACTTCAGATTTATTAACATTGAAATATGTAATTTCCTTTAATCTAGAAAGGGCATATCTATACATGAATCTAAGTAGGGGGATTTATACACGAATCACAGAATCATAGAAAATTAGGGTTGAAAGGGATCTCAGGAGGTCATCTAGTCCAACCCCCTGCTCCAAGCAGAGCCATTCTTAACTAGATCATTCTAGCTGGGTCTTAAAAATTCCAAGGATGGAGAGTCTACCACCTCCTCTGGGTAACTTGTTCCAGTGTTTTACTACCCTCCTACTGAGAAAATTCTTCCTAATATCTAACATAAACTTCTCTTGCTGCAACTTGAGACTGTTGCTCCTTATTCTGTCATCTGCCACCATTGAGAACAGTCTAGCTCCATCCTCTTCCAAACTGACCTTCAGATAGCTGAAGGCTGCTATTAAATTCCCTCTCAGTCTTCTCTTCTCTAGACTACATAAGCCCAGTTCCCTCAGCCTCTTCTCAGAAGTCATGAGCCCAAGCCCCCTCACCATTTTTGTTGCTGTCTGATGGACTCTCTCCAATATGTCCACACCCTTTCTGTAGTGAGGGGTCCAAAACTGAACACGCTATTGCAGATTTAGCTTCACCAGAGGTGAATAGATGGAAATAATCACTTCTCTTGCCCTGCTGGCAGCATTCCTACCAATGCAGACCAGTATGCCATTAGTCTTCTCTGCGACAAGGGCACACTGTTGGCTCATATTCAGCTTATTGCCTACTGTAATTCCCAGGTCCTTCTTTGCAGAGTTGCTGCCCAGCCAGTTAGCCCCCAGCCTATACTGGCACGTGGCATGCTTCTGTCCTAAACATAGGAGCTTGCATTTGTCCTCGTTGGACCTCGCGAGATTTCATTTGGCCCAATCCTTCAACTTGTCTAGGTCACTGAATCCTAGCCCTACCTTCCAGTGTATCTACTACTCCTCTCAACTTGGTGTCATCTGTAAAGTTGCTGAGGGTGCACTCAATGCCATCTTCCAGGTTGTTGATGAAGATATTGAACAAAACCAGCCCCAGGACTGACCCATGGGACACTTCACTTGATAACGGCTGCCAACTAGACGTCAAGCCATTGATTAGACATTGAACCATTGCCAGCCAGTCCACTGAATTCAAGTAAAGGGAGCTGTGGGAATGAGAGAAAGAATACCATAAATCCAGAACACTTACAAATTTGCCTGATAACTTTATGAAACTGAATACTGTTTCAACAGAACATAAACTTTGGAAGAATATGACATTGAGAAAAAACTATGGTATGCAATGGAAAAGCCTCAGAGAGAAAGATCTTCACTGACGTGACTTTCGAACCCTTAATGTTGTAAAAATTGAAGTCTGTTTGAGATGAGTCAAATCAGAATGTATGTTGACTGAATTCAAGACCTTCTCGTCCAGTAAAAAGTATATCTTCAATGGTATATAGCCGAGTAGTCTGACAATGTGCCTTAATGTTACATCTAGAGCTGCATTTAAAATTTTTCAGAAGTCTGAGGACAGCATTTAATTTGCATGCAAATTTACCTAATTTTAAAAATCAGAAGTCAGTCTTCCTTGACAAATGAACAGAGATTTTTTTCTTGGTTGTTTTCGCTATATATAAAAACATTTACTTAATCAGTTTTGTTGATGCTGAGTAATTATAAGGACAAGTGAGAATAAATATCTGTTTTATGGATTAGGAGGATAATATGCCCTAAAGAGGTTATTAAAACAAACAAACATCAGGCAATTCATATGGCCATTAGGGAAGAATAAAACATTTGGGATCTTGCCTATCTGAATCATTAGTCTGTGTCCTACATCTCTTTCTCAAAGGTTTATTAAATGGAATTTGACTCCAGCCCATTTTACTAGCCTCCAGATGTTGCACACTGCACAAGCCTAGCATAGAAGTTTAAATCTGATGATTGTAGTTCTTAGGTCTAAGGGAAATTATCTTCTTAATGATACATGACAGCACATTCAACTGCTAAGAGCATAGGAGGGGGTAGTGCTCAACTGCTCAAACATTCTGAATTTGCATAATATGTTTGCTAAGTTAGTTGTAGCTGCTGGAAACATCAGTGTATGAGAAATGGGACTAACATTTTACACAATTTATTTTATTTTTCATGCTTTATTTTGCTATTGGATTCAGTTTTCCTTCTCACCTTAATTTCTAAAGTTTGCTTGATTATATTTTCTCTGAAACAGATGGCCATTTTTGCCATGTTATTGATATTGATTAGTATGTCCAGCAGACAATATTCTAGGCTATATTGTAGTGACTTTGGTCAGCTGTAAATAAGAGAGGAAACTTGCCCACTACAGATGGACCTTTCTCGCAAAGAGGGCTGAACATTTTCCCATCTGTGTATGCATCCATGAACATACTGAAGTGCAGTGCAGGGATACCCACATTAGTTCTATACAAGTTATCTTGGGTATCAGAAGCATACTTAATTAGTATGCCATTGGTGCATCTACACATGATATTACTATGACACAATAAAATTTGGTGCATTTCACACTGGAGTTTGTTGCTCCTGGGTGCTGTGCTTAAATGTGTGCCCGGGATTGCAGCATGTTGAGCCAGGCCTGAGTAGCCCCAGCTGGCAGAGGGCCCGGGAGGGGGTCAGCTTGCCAGTCTGGGGCTGTTCTAATCAGGCTCATTGTGTTGTGGAGAGGCTGGCTGGGCATAAAGATACTTCAGTGTAGGGCTAGTCAGCCCCTGCACTGAATCACCCTCATGCCTCTTCCAGCCCCATTAGCATCTACATGTGTGTTGCAGCACAATAAAAAACACTGCCATAGGATAGTACTTGTGTTTACAAGTACTATCCTACAGTGGAATATATTAGTTTACTTGAGCCTAATGGGGCTGCATGTGTAGACACTGTGACTTTACTGCAGAGGTAATTAGTTAGCTCCTCAGTAAATGTCTCATGTAGACACACCCAAGGTGTTCTGTGTTACTTTGAAGCTGCCGCTCACTTGGAGCTAGCTTGGGTATCTCTACCTTGTGTCACAACATTTATAGTGTAGGCATCCTCAGAGGGGCAGAACCAATTTATCTGCCAGATTTTTCTGGAGTATATGACAAAACAAACACTTGTATAGAATGAAATATATGAAATGAAATGTACGCTTGTATAGAATGTAATGAATGACTGCAAGTGAGGAAGAAACACGACCATCTATCATCCCTAACGTGCAGCACAGAGTGGTCATTGTGGGTGACTCCCTTCTGAGGGGGACAGAGAGAGCAATCTGTCACCCCGACCCCTTAGCCCAGGAGGTCTGCTGCCTCCCTGGAGCCCATATCCGCAATGTGGCTGAGAGGATCCCAAAACTTATTCAGCCGTCTGACCACTACCCTATGCTCCTTAGTGATGTGGGCACAAATGACATGGCTTGGAGCAATCCCAGCAGGGTCATGAGTAGCTACAGGGCTCTGGGAGTGGGGATCAGGGGTTTGGGTGTACAGGTGTTTTTTTCCTCAATCCTTCCAGATATGGGTCATGGGCAGAGGAGGGAGAGATGAATTGAGGCAGTAAACAGAACACTGCAGCGCTGGTACCACCATGAAGGCTTCCACTTCTTTGACCACCGTCTGCTCTTCGGAGGGAGAGGCAGCAGTCTGCTGGGAAGAGATGGCCTTCACTTCACTCAACTGGGGAAGGAGCTGTTTTCAGCCAGAATGGCTGACTTGCTTGACCAGGCTTTAAACTAAGTTCACCAGGGGATGCGCAGACAGCTACCAGAGCAAGCTTACCAAGCATCAACCACAAAACCAGCAGGTTAGGCTGCTCAAGGGAACCCACTCCTACCCCAGCCCAGGAACAGAGCTTCTCCATGAATTCAAGGAAGTCTAGAGCCTCCAATGGCATACTTATGTGCCTGTACACTAATCCTAGGAGTTTGGGGTATAAACAGGAGGAACTGGTCCTTCTGCTGAACAAAAATGACCACGATCTCACAGGGATCATGGAGCTCTGGTGGGACTCCTCCTGAGACTGGACTATTGGTACAAATGGCTATACCCTGTACAGGAGAGATCGTGCCAAAAAAAGGGGTGGGGGTGTAATTCTTTACATCAAGGAGAGCTACATGTCCCTACAAGCTGAGATTGGCACCCAAGGAGCATGACTGGAAACCCTTTGGGTTAGAATATGAGGGGAATGTAGTGAAGGGCATACAACGGTAGGAGTCTACTACAGACCTCCAAACCAGGAACAAGTGCTTGACCAGGAATTCTCCAGGAAACTGGCCAAGGCTGCATGCTCTTGGTGCATGGTCATCATGGATGACTTCAACTACCTGAACATCTCATGGGATGAGCATTCAGCCAAATCCAATCAGTCACAAAGCTTCCATACATGAACTCTACCTGTGGATGAGCTCTACTTATCCCAAGAAGTTTATGGGCCAACAAGAGGCAAGGCGCTGCTGGACCTGGTACTGGCCAAAAGGGATGATCTAATCAGTGACCTAAGAATCGAAGGGAAGGTGGGTGACAGTGACCACAAGTTGATCACTTTCACTATCAATTGCAAAGCTGGCAAGTCGGCCAGTAATGCAGTAGTCCTCGACTTTAGGAAAGCTGACTTTCATAAGCTCAGGAGGCTTGTTTTTGAGGCCCTGATAGGCCATGATTTCACTGGGAGGGGAGTTCATGATGAGTGGGTGCTCCTTAAGTAAGCAATCCTAGAAGCACAAAGGCAGTCCATCCCCAGCCATAGGTCTAAACAACCCCTTGGCTCAACAGGGAACTCATGGACCTCCTACATCTAAAAAGTGAGGCATATAATGGATGGAGGACAGGAAACACCAGTAAGGAGGAATATACTGCACTGGTCTGTACCCGCAGGGAGCAAACTAGAAAAGCCAAGGCTGCAACTGAACTCAATCTGGCTACATGAATCAAGGACAATAAAAAGTCCTTCTTCAGATATGTGGGGCGTTGAAACAAAAACAAGGGCAACATTGGACCTCTGCTAAACCAGCTGGGGCAGATGACTGCCAACACCAAGGAAAAAGTGTCTGCTTAATGATTACTTTGCACTGGTTTTTCACCAGCCCAAAGGGTCCACCCTGCTGAACATGATGTGGGATGACCACGGAGAAAATGAATGTATATCCACCATTGGTGTGGATCTTGTGAGGGAGCATCTTGAGAGGCTGGACCCCCATAAATCAGCTGGTCTGGATAAGTGGCACCCAAGAGTGCTAAAGAAACTAGCAGACATCATAGTGCAGCCACTGGTGAGGATATTCAAGAATTCATGGTGCTTGGGCAAAGTTCCTGAAGATTGGAAGAGAGCCAATGTGGTGCCCATCTTTAAGAAAGGGAGGAAAGAAGACCCAGGAAACTACGGCCAATCTGTTTGACCTCAGCCCCTGGGAAGAGATTGGAAAAAATGATCAAAGAAACCATTCTTGACAGGCTAACAGAAGGCAACATTCTGAGGGATAGCCAGCACAAGTTTGTTGCGGGTAGGTCTTGCCTGACCCATCTCATTTCCTTCTATGACCAGGTGATGTATCACCTGGACAAAAGGGAAGAGGTTGATGTCATATATATTTGGAATTAAAAAAAGCCTCTAACCTCATGTCCCATGACGTTCTCATGGAGAAATTGGGCAACTGTGGCGTTGACTACTCCACAGTCTGACTGGTGAACTGGCTCCATCAGACCCAGAGAGTGGTAGTTGACAGAACCAAATCAATGTGGTACTCAGTGACTAGTGGCATCCCCCAAGGCTCTGTTCTCAGACTTGTACTCTTCAATGTCTTCATAAACAATCTGGACACTGGCGTCAAAAGCGGACTGGCCAAGTTCACTGACAATGCCAAACCTTGGGGAAGAGTGTCCATGCTTGAGGATAGGCTGGTGTTCCAGGCTGACCTCAATAGGCTTGCATGGTGGGCACATGAAAACCTGATGGCATTCAGTACCGAGAAGTGCAAGGTACTCCACTTCAGGAATAAAAATCTGCATCACACTTATAGGCTTGGCAATGCTACATTCACTAGCACCATGCCCAAAAGAGACTTGGGGGTCATGATTGACCACAAGATGAATATGAGTCACCAATGCGATACTGCAGCTGGTAAAGTGAACAAAACTCTCGCTTGGATCTACTGATGCATCCTGAACAAGACTCAGGATGTCATCCTCCCACTGTACTCGGCCTTGGTGAGGCCACAGATGGAGAACTGCATCCAATTGTGGCCTCCACAATTTAGGAAGGACATGGAGAAGCTTGAAAGAGTCCAGAGGAGATCCATGCGCATGATCAGATGGCAAAAGAACCGGCCTTACGAAGAGAGGCTGCAAGCTATGGGACTCTTCACCCTGGAGAAGCGCAGGCTCAGGGGTGACTTGGTGGCATCCTGTAAGTACAAAAGGGGTGTGAATCAGGATCTGGGGGAACGCCTGTTCACCAGAGCACCCCAAGGGACAAGGTCCAATGATCATAAACTCCTGCAAGACTGTTTTAGGTTGGTCATAAGGAAAAACTTCTTTACTGTCCGAGCCCCTGAGGCCTGGAACAGACTCCCCCTAGAGGTGGTGCAAGCTCCTACTCTGGACACTTTCAAGAAATATTTGGACATTTATCTTGTTGGGATCCTTTGATCCTAGGTGACTTCCTGCCCCTTGGGCAAGGGACTGGACTCGATGATTTTACAAGGTCCCTTCCAGCCCTAATGTCTATGAACTCTATGTATATATTATATAGAAGTTGTCATGCATAATGCACTTAGATACATCTGACTTTTCTGGTTATTTCATTTTTTGCACATAAAAAAAAGCCGTCGGCTTCCTTTCCAGCCACTCACTGCCACCCGCTCTCACTGCTGATGCTGCTACTGCTGATGGTGGCTGCAGCTTCTTCGTGTCTGGGATGTGTGGGATCAGGGCAAGAGTGGGGCTCCACATGGGCTGATTTGCCCTGGGCACCTCACCCTGCTCAGATTGGCTCTGGGCTAGGGACAAAAGTTGCATACAAACCAATTTAGTGATCAGAAATTGGTTTAAACCTGTAACAGAACAGAAGTTCAGTGCACATAACCTGCTTTCAAAATGGCCAGAACCAGTTTAAGATAAATCTGATTAGACGTGGTATCAAACTTAACTGATTTAGGTCAAACCGGTTTATGGAACTTCTGTCCCAGACTCCTCCTCAGCTCAAGTTAAATCACAGTCCCCTAGCATCCCAGGATGCTTTGTATCCCTGGGCTGTTCGGTCTGCTCCAGTGGAGTAGGGGCTGCCCGCCCCTCTTCTCTATATCCTGCTTCCTGCCTGCGTCTGTCAGCCTATGGAGGGGAGGGGAAGACACCCCTGCTAACCTGGGTCTACACAGCGTGTGGGGGGAAGCCCATGGTGGGGGCTTTTTGCCCATCTGCAGCCCTTCCCCTGCTGGGGACAGCCCAGGTAGCTGCAGACATTCCCCACCTCCCCCTTTTCTGTATAGCTGATGCCACAGGAGGGATGGGGAAGGAGTTCCCAAGGCCCCAGGAAGGTGCCAGCAGCAGGGGTCCCTGTCTCAGGGGGTTTCCCCCACCCCAACTCAGGGTCCCCCAGCCCAGGGCAGCCCCAGGGAGCTAAGGGGAATTCTTTCCTTCCTGAACCCTACAGTTGCTTGCCTTAGCCCCTGCAAGTCTCAAGGATAGCTCAGGGCAACCTCAGAAAGCGGAGGGAAATTCTTCTGCTCCTGTGCATCTGCTTGCCTGTGACTTGCAGCAGGGGAGGCAAAACCAGCTGCAGAGGAGAAGTAGTTCCCTCTTCTCCCTGAGGTTACCCCCAGCTATCCTTGAGACTTGCAGGGGCTAAGGCAAGCAGCTGTGGGATTCAGGAGGGGAAGAATTGCTCTGAGCTCCCTGGAGCTGCCCTGGGCTGGGGTGGGGGAAGCTACCCAAAGTAGGGGCTCCCAGGTGCCCTATGCTGGGCTACATGGGTAAGCACCTGGCCTGGAGGACTACTTCTCCCTCCATCCTGGGGCAGTGGCTGAAGCACTCAGCAGCTGAGAAGGGGAGGTGGGGAATTCCTCTTGGCTCCCCAGGGCAGCCTGGGCTGGGGAACCCAGGCTGAGGGTAATCCCCTAAGGGGCAGCATCTTCCAAGGTGGGCCAGCACCTGGATGGAGGTTCCTTAACCCCCTGTGGGGGAACAGCAGTTTGCTGAGAGCATGTGCTGGGGAACCAACTGGGGCAGCCCCACTTGGCTGGGCTGGCAATGGTCAGCAGGCTGGGAGACGTGTTCTAGTCTCCACCCCTCCCCACCTGACCTGGGTCAGTGTAGGCCTGCCCGTCTTTCCCAATTGAAAACTGAACATCAGTTAGAAGAAGCTGCCTAGATTGAATTGATTCTGCCTTGGGCTTTTTGACAGTCTGTACTTAGCCTAAATGAGCTCATTACACTTATTGCCAGTGATTAATTAACATAACTTATTGTCCAAAATAAACCATTAAGTACCTGACATACCTATTGATGCACTTGGCCTGAGCTCTGGGTAAGGGAGAAATGTGCTTGAGGGTGTCAAACAAAATACAGCTGGGTTTTGAGGAAAACTGATAGCACTCTTGGTTGGAAGGTATTGAATAGCTGCTGCTTATGCTTTCCTACTGCAGTCCAGAAATGGTACCTTTTTTCTCTACCTGCAGTGAAAGCCAGTGACTTATCGACAGGAGTGTGCTTAATTCACTGCTGTGAGGAGAGTTTGGAACGAAAGAGCTAGGAAAGGAGGAGGAGGAGTGGAAATACAAGAAAGAAAAATGAGAGTAGTCAAAAGATGATAAAATAAAATGAAACGGGCCCACAGATGTCATTTTTCTTGCTTCCTAGTTCTTTTTTTATGCACAGGGTAGTGTCCATTTTCCTAACAGTTTTGGGTGCATTTTTTACTTTTAGAAATGTTTGCTTAATGAAGTGAGGCTTAACATGACGACTTAAAAATCCCACTGTAATGGATTTATTGTTTTTAAAAAATTGCTTAGCAACCTTTTTTTCCTCAAATATATTTAAAAAAAACAAAACAAAAAGGTTGAGGAATTTGAAATCCTGAAATGTCACAGCAGAGAGTCTGCAGGTGCGCCTAATTGGAGCCATACAGAAAGAGGGGCTGCAAGCACTTCCCCAAGTGTAATACTGTGAATGAGGGAACAGGTGGATCTTTTTCTGTCAGCTTGTCAGCTAACTTAATGGATTCCTCTGGGGTTAATGAGGCTGGCGCCAGGGCAGCAGGGGTAATGGAATGGAATCAAACATGGCAGGTCAGAGCCGAACGCTACCTCATCTTGTTGCCTTTGAAGAAGTTACTAATGTCTTACCAGCTATGAGAGGAATCATCTATGGAAATTATGCTGGGCCCATGATATAAGATTATAGGGGATATTTTATTTAACTTAGTCTAAATTTATGTCATAGTATTAGAAAATAACCACAACATGGAACAGTATCTTTTAAGCAGCGCCTGGTAAGATTAGTGAATTTGTGGTACAGGTGCCACCCAGAGACTCCTGTTAATATTGCAAACTTAGTAGTTTGTTAAACGGTGAAATAAGATAACTGCTATTTTTCTCTTGCAGAGTGTCCTGAAAAAGTCTGCATTTGCACTGTGTGTTGGTACAATTGTAGTAGTGTGGTAACTTTGTTAGATGCATATGCACACTGACAGACAGGGCAGTGCAATGCGAGAAGTCCTTGGCATATCATGCATTAAAACTTTAATATCCACATTAAAATATTTCTTGTGAGGCTTGTGCCTGCCTTTTAATTGTGTTGTTTGCAGTTGAGATTGCCCCTGAATTCAGTTACAACCTTGCCATTGCTTCCCTCACAAGTTTGCTGTCAATCTGCTTGTCTGTTTACTCATGAGGTGCTGAATAATGATAGCAAAGTTAAAGAGCAACTTACTTATTTCAGTTGCAAAGAACTATATTACCTAGCAACTCCAGACAAACCTCTGGACAATATAGAGAGCAAAAAAATCCATAGTCTGCTGGGCAGAAGTTAATTGTAGATTAGGATTATGACACATTTTGGAATGACTTTATTTGGACAAGTATCTAATATCCCTCTGAACAGCTTTTGAATTATTATCATAATTTGTCTCAGGTTCTTTAAAGGACTGTCTTAATTTTTGTTAAAGGTTGATAGGGGGTTTTAGTATATTTGTTTCACCTTGGATGTCTGAGTTGGGCAAACTTCTTGCTTTCCAATACACCTGAGGTTGCTTTAAAAAAAAAAAAAGAGAGAGAGAGAAAAAAGAAAAGAAATACTGTAGATCACTAGTATCTTCCTTGATGTCTTTCAAGACCAAGGCAGCTTGTTCATCCTGTTTTTGAAATGTGCAGATAAACCTTGCATTAACTTCCATGGATTCCAGGCATTGGCACTTTATTATATATCATTAACTTAGAACTCTACTAATGAAATTTAAATTATAGTAGTATTGAATGAGCCTGAAGAGACCCTGTACCAGATAAGCTAGGGACAGACATTCAAAAAGCCTGAGCCTGAATTGATTCAATATTTGCAGGTTAGTGTAACCCGCCTAGGCTAAACTGGTTTGTAACCATTCAGACATCCCCTTTGGACTGAGGAAATGCAGGCACATGCCTGCAGTGGCTCAGGCTAGAAGTGTGTGTGTAGGGGGCACTAGAGTAGTCTTTCCTTCCTCAATACTGAGCTAAGGGGGGCATGGCCAGGCCCCAGCAGGACTCTCTGATTAGGTCGTCCCCTCACCCCCTGCCATACACACTGTTGATAACAGAGCATTGAGTTGCATAGCAGGAAGTTACACAGAGAGTTAGCATTTTTCAGCCCATCAAACAAAACAACAACTGTCAAGCTGTTCTTAAACAGCTTTTTCCAAGGAAGGAACATCGGGACATTACCAGCTACCTGTTGATTAGCTCCAAGAAGCCCTAAGCTGACACTGTGACGTCTACCTTTGTCCTGTCTCCCACTGCACAGACCATAGCCAGCATGTGGTATGCTAGCTAATGCTGAGAGGCCTCTGTGTAAGGCAGAGGGGAGTTGGGGAAACCCTGCTTGAGCAGGGAGTGTGTGTGGTGGGGGCGGAGCAGGAAGAAGCCAGGCAGACACCATTGTACTTGTAGTCTCTGCTAGAGCTACAACCAGGGAACAGAGAGGTGTGGCCAGCCCTGCTGGGCTAGAGCAGAGCCCCACTCAGAGTAGTAAAGCATCTGAGATGCTGGAGGACTCTGATTTAACTTAAACCAGGAAGGGGTCTGGGACAGACATTGCATAAACTGATTTGACCCCAATCAGTTAAGTCTGATACTACATTCAACCAGGTTTATCTCAAACCAGTTTCAGGCATTTTCAAATTGGTTTATGTGCACTGAACATCTGTTCTGTTACAGGTTTAAACCAGTTTCTGATCACTTAAACTGGTTTATGTGTAATATTTGTCCCTAGCCATAGTGTAAGGTCCTAACCTTGCCAACATTTATGCATGTGCTTAACTTTAAGCAAGCAAGAAGCCCCACTGAAATGCACAAGTGTTCTCAGAATCAGAGCCAAAACCTACAAAGTGGAATAGCAAACAAGCAAGGTGGTGGTTAGCTGAGTTTGGATGTGTGTTTGGTTGGGTCTTGTATAACTGGGGTAAAGAGGGTGAAGGGAACTGTAGGGAGGTGAGTTAGTAGTTTTCTTTTCTTTTTTTTTTTTTTTTTT
>NW_017728992.1:15455320-15461221 GCF_001723915.1 Gavialis gangeticus | reverse complement strand
TTTTTTTTTTTTTTTTTTTTTTTTTTTGGAGACTTCTCAAATCTTTCTCTGAGAGCATGCCCAGTGCAGATAGAAATTATGATGAATTTAGCTGTCAAACTATACTCAGTACTCATAAGCTGACATTTTTCATTGACTTGTAATTGTCCAGGTATATGCACAGTGATATATAGAGAGATTTTAACTGGAAGATTGAAACATACTTTCCTGATAGATGAGTGATGCATCTGCCAAACTTCAAGATGTTTTTTTCTGAATGTGACATTTGCAATTTAGTAAGTTTCTTTAATGTGGTCAAAAGAATATTTTTTTTCCTCTGGGAAATGGCTGGATCATTTTTATTGAAACTTAAAAAAAATCAGGCTAAAGCAGACACCTGGCCTGTACAATGTCAGTTCAGTTTTTTTAAATTTGGCGAAGTGATAAGCCAGTGAAAGGAGGTGCTTAAAATATTGAACAGTTGTAATGGCAGGGTGGCAGTTCTCAACTCAGGTGCCACACCACCCTAGGGTGCTGCCAGATCCTTTGAAGGGTGCCTGAAGGTTGAGGAGATAAACAGGTATGAGGATATAAACCCAGGTTTTGTCTTTCCTGCCTGGAGGCTCCCCCACTCCCCCTGCAGAGCTCCTCTGCAAAGAGGTGAGCACTGTAATAAATAAGTCAGCTTTTGAAATGGTGCTGCTCAATTCACAAGTGTTATGGGAGGGTGCCTGGAATCGAAAATGGTTAAGAACCACTGCTATGGGGGATGCTACTAATTCTACTGACACTTAGGAAATTTTTCTTTGAGGTTGGGCAGTACTACTTCTGTGTATACGTCATCATTATAGCTGTAGATACCACACTGACGCTGTCGATTTGATTACCACAGAAACACAGATTCAGTTAGTACAGCTTAGTGGTTAGAGGCAAAATATTTTTAAATAAATGCTTCTTTGTTCTCTGAATTGAAGGAAAATCCCACAGAATCAGATTTTTGCATTGTTGCTATTCTCTGAAAAGCTATAGATAAGCCTTACACCACTTAGGTATGCATAAATAGCTGGGATGCCTAATGTGTAAGCAAATACTCATGTCATGTATTCAGCTCATCTCTGCGTGCATAGAGCCAGACAGGCATGGTCATATGTACAACCAAATAGCTGACTTGTGTCAGCCCATCAAGCACTTCTATTTCATTTGTTGGTTAGGTGTGCTTACTTCTGTGTATTTAACTTAATACTTAACATAAAAGATTAGGACATAGGACCAACCTGTGTATGTGAAGGGTGTGCTGCTGATTCTGAAAAAGCTGGAATTTGCCATTTAATCTTCAGCTTTTGTACTTTAGCCTGCTCATTGACTCTTGAGAAATTTGTGACAAAAACTTGTGGATATAGTAATGAGTCAAATATTGCCAGTTTTACTTATTGTGCTCTGCTCAGCCAGGATTCATAGTGGGGCGGTCAATCACCAGCTATTTCTGGTTTACTTGTAAAGGAAATGATTTTGTTTACATTTGCTTATCCTCTACGAATCTTGCTCATACTGTATTTTTGTCTACGTTGTTCAGAGCTTAAGAACGAAAATCACATCTGGTTTGTAAATCAGAGCTAAATATGGATATCTCGTTCAGCTGTTTATAGGGTGACTGCCCTCTGTGTTTTATAGGTCTGTAGAGTAGCTTATTTGACATAGTGGTGAAAATCTCAACTGGTTCCTTGTAGGGATCACCTTGGGAGCCTCTACACCCCCACAGTACTCCTGAAATGTAATATTTACCTGATACACTGTAGTTATGACATCTTCAGTAACAAGTGTATTTTTTTCCATTCTTTAGAAATTGCCCCCTGGTTATGTGTGTTTAGAGCTGAGAACGCTGTGGACTTTTCGCAGTTAACATTTGACCCAGGACAGAAAGAACTTATTGCTGGAGCAAGGTGAGAAATATTTCCTTTTTATCACGTTGGGGTCTGTGCTACTGAGCCACATTCTGTGTTCAGCATTCACACAACTCTGCTGCCTTTGGTTATGAAGACCCATTGAACGGGCTGTATCTGAGGTGTCGAGGGTCATGTATTATTATTGATGGTGTGGATACGCAACATGAATGCTATGGAGTAATTCACTCCAGATTTTGTTCCATAGAAAACTTACTTTGTGGTAAGAAGCAGGCACACAACCCAGTCCCTCAAGCTGGCTGCCCAAAATAGGCCCTGTTGTATTGCCTGGCAGCCAAGTAGCTGGGAACCAGTGGGCTACCCCAGGATAACAAAAAGGGAGCTGACTCATACCATGTTTTCAATGAGTAACTTTACTCTGAATGCTAGTGATTTATAGCCTAGTAGGGCTATGCATCATGTGCCTGCTCCACTTCCAGATTGGAAAGTCAATTTATTACATAGTAAATGTGGCATGGGCATGCACCATAACATAGTTTTGAAAGTGCCAAATGGGCACAGAGTACCTAATGACTTGTTCTGTTTTCTTGATTTTGGTAGGCTTGTCCTGCAGGCATTGCACTGAGAATATGATCCTATGGTAGTTAAAGACAGCCTTATTTTAAGACAGCGTGGCAAGAGTTGAGTTCAGGTTACCTTTTTTAGCAGCTTCAAGTGTTGGTTATTCAGTGCTGCTTTTTCCTCTTCTGTGATTGTAGTCATGGTCCAGTGTTGTCATCTACATCTATTAAAGACTCTCAATCAGGCAAGAATAGTATAAGTCTTGAACATTATTTTTTTTCAGTAGGCTATGCATTATGGCAGTGGTTGTCAAATGGTGGTTGATAGCAAAACTTATTCTGGTGCTATGCAGAATTTCTTCTCTCCAAGTAGTAATGCATTTATCAGTTTTCAAACTGAGTTCTTACAATCCAGTAGAACAGTTATGTTTCCAGAGACTTTAATCAAATACACTTAATATTTAAATATATTTTTGGGTGTATTTCTCTTTTTAATTCATAGGGCACCCAAGTTCTCTATATTATGGGTATTGTGTTGCTGCTGTACATATTTGTTTCTGGGCTCAAAACATAATTCACCGTATGGAGAAGTTTAAGAAATGCACTTGGCATCAAACTGTGCCCTGATGCATAAAGACATTTGCAAAGCAGAATTGGCATCAAATTCTGCCTTCAGACCTGGGCAATCTCCATTGTTTGCAGTGAGAGTGCAGTTAGGTATTTCTGGCAAAATTTGCCTATAAAGCTCACATCATTTAAAAAGTTGTTCCGAGGGAAAAATTTTAACCATTCCAGTTTTTAACTTCTTATTTTAAAACGGGAGATTTGTACATACATAAATACATAGTTAGACAGTTAGCAGGCTGAACTTACCATCACAATGACCAGTTTTCTCATTTGTTTTTCACCTTGGGATGGGATTTGGGCTTTTTCTTTTCATTATGTTTGCACAGAGCATGGAGTGGTGTTTGGTCTGTATTTGGAGTCCCTAGGTACTAGAATTGATTAGTCGTAGTATTAATTAGAGTATAAAAAGAAGCTGTTTTATGTATCTGAGGACAAAATTCTGGCTGATACTATTAAATCCATTTCTGTGTAGTATGATTAGTAGATAAATCTTTCTTTGTCTTTCAGCTCATAATAAACATTTGTTTCTAGTTATCTGACAGATACATACTAAAATACTATTCTGTACCTAAAAATTCTAAGTACATAGTTTTGAAGACTACAATAGCAACAATTAGTTATATGAGACTTAGTGTGAATGCAGTCCTTGTTGAGAGCTTTGCATGTTTTGGAAATCACTTCTGACAATGCTGATTAGGTGTATGCTAAATAGTCAGCAAAAGCGTTATGAATTATCTCCTCCTTTTTAACATCATTAGATGTTTTCCCTTCTTGCCCTTAGCACAAGCTGAGGAGAGTTGGGACAGTTGAATGTATTCATTTTTTTGAATGACAAAAGGCTAGACTGTAATAGTTTGGGCCTTTTTGAGGTGAATGCTGTGTAGCAGGGGTGTAGTGCTGTTACTGCTGTTTGGTTAGCTGTGTCTTTATGCATGGTTGGGTTAACAGAGCAGCAACACTTCTGTTTAGACTGCAATGTCTTCACAATGGAAAATTAGGGATGCTTTCACTCTGCCTGGTGGCCAAAAAGGTGGCTATCCAATATGGAGTTATTTAACAATTCATTCTTTAGACATGCCTGTAAGGTCATGTACTCATCCCATTGACAGCTCAGTGTTACTATGCTATGGATTCTCCTTTGTATAGGGGAGTCTTCTAGTGAAGCCAAGTCAGCACATCTACTTTCCTATCACCTGCTGTTCCCACCCCCCATTCCCTGTAGTATATTTCATCCTTCAATTCCAAGATCTTTCATGTGACCTAGAAGCTTTTGCTTTTTTGTTCTTGGGGAGGGAGGGAGGGATGCATATCCCACGGTGTCTGTATTTGCCAGTTTGTTTTCTAATGGCATGTCGATAACTTCTCTTATTTAACTGTGCTGGAAGTCATTCTTGCAACTGTAAATCTACTGTACCAGTAGTTATATTCAGTTTAGGAACATTTATACATCCCCAAATTTTGGAGCAAGAAGAGACAACCCTCTCTTTGAGCACATTCTTTCCCTGAAGATTCAAATCTTTGCTTTCCTGCCAAGGGGACAGTATTGTAGTGGGTTCAGAGTGTTATAGTCATGATAGCCTAGTGAATACGCAAGAAGCAAGGTTTGTTTGGTAATAACATCTTTTACTTGACCTACTTTGTAATTGAGAGAGATGTTACACAAGCAGTCAAGGCATAAAATTCCCAGATTTTCTACCTCAGGTCTGGGTATTTGGTGCCTGAAAGCTTGTCTAACATGTC
Organism: Gavialis gangeticus; assembly: GCF_001723915.1. Taxonomy (NCBI): domain Eukaryota; kingdom Metazoa; phylum Chordata; order Crocodylia; family Gavialidae; genus Gavialis; species Gavialis gangeticus. The sequence continues at coordinate 15,456,414 of NW_017728992.1, read as the reverse complement.
TATCCAATTATGTAGTTGGTCTAATGAAAGATATTACCATAAAAGCCTTGCTTAGGTCAGTGTTGGCATTATCTTTTAAACCAGGGGTAGCCAGCCAGCAGCACAAGTGCCACAAGTGGCATAGGCAGTCCTTGTGGATGGCACATGACGGACTAGGGAGGAGATGGGCAGCACAGAGGCAGGCAGGACAGGGAGCAGAAAGCAGAGCAGCAGCTTGGTCAGGGAAGCAGAAAGCTAAGCAGATCAGGTAAGGGAAAGTGATCAGAGTGGCTGGCACTCAGGAAGCCACGTGGCATGCCTGCCATAAAGGCTGGCCCCTAGTGCTTTAAACAAAGTGGTCTGGATAAAGCAACAGCGTTATCATGACTTATTCTTTGCCTTATATTTGATGGTGTCATCATAATAATGCAGTTTTTCTAATTACTTGAAAGATTGCCCCTCAGAATTCTTGTGTGATGTGGGAATGCATGGCCTGTCCTAACCTGCAGACTTTTTACCCAAACAGATAGCAAGGAAAAAGTTGTATAGTTTTCATTGCTGCCAGTGGTTCCTTTTGGTAGTGCACTGATTTCCCTTAGGGAATTTAAACTTCTGCCATAAGAAGCCACCACCCATATAGGCCCTTTTGGGCATATTCTGGTCGGTTTGTTAGGTGCATAAGTGGACTAAGGCACCAAACTATCATCCTGTTTCACCCAAAAAACTGTTAATGCAAAAAGTGGATGATGGCTTCTTTTGGTTCTGCTATCATGATGTAAGGGGGTTTAACTGTACCTTCCACTTGCCCCCAAAAAAGTGCTTAGCAAAGTCTCCACTGTAACCAGGTTTGGTATTGTCTTTGGACCATCTGTTTACTTGACAGTAGGCATCAACTTCTTCCAGGATGACCAGAGATTATAAGAAGTGATTGTTTTATAGTAAATGTTGAAACTGAAGCACAACTGTTAGAGCACTTTTGTTTTAAAACAGCATCAATACTTAATACTTATTCTGTCAGCCTACATTGCAAAATAAGATTATATACGTGTGCGCGCGCGCGCGCACACACACACACACACACACACACACACACACACACACACACACACACACAC
>NW_017728992.1:15446442-15455030 GCF_001723915.1 Gavialis gangeticus | reverse complement strand
CACACACACACACACACACACACACACACACACACACACACTATTGGAAGAGGACTTCTGGAACAAGGGAGCAGTTCCTGGAATGACTGATGACTTAGCCTAGCTCTTAGTGACAACATAGAATTGAGTACTTGCCTGGGACAATTCTGCACAAATTGTCTGCGTAGCAAAATTCATTTGGAAAAATATGGAGAAGAGAGTGGGGGAAGAGGGGAGGAATTTCTCTTGCCCAGTTTTGATAAAATGGCCCAAAGTGCATAGTCAAAGAAAAGTGAAAGTTTTCTGAAGCTGAATCAAAAAGATAAGGTCATTTCTTTTATGTCTGCTTAGGTTTGAAATCTGTTCAGGTACAAAATAGCAGATTCTTTGCTGTTATGGCAGTTTTGTCCAGATTTGATATAAGAAACGCTTTCAAATGCAACTCTAACTTATGGTGGATTCAGGTGATACTTCATAGATATTGCTTTCCATGTGAGACTTCACATTTGTTTGTTTTATATGTTTGCTTAAATGTAAAAGCAGCAGAATTGAAGGAAAAGAAACATAGAGAAAACTCTGTGCAGAAGTAAAATGGTTGTTAATCCATGCAAGCTAAGCAACTCTCTGAAAGTCACTGCTCCCAAACTATATTACCAGACTAGAAGAAGATATTCAGGGGGAAAACCACCTGAAATCTCCTTGAATTCCCCTCCCACAAAAGAATAAGAAATAAGCCCCCTGCCCTTTGACATTAATAACACCTCAAGTGTTACTTTAAATGTCAAATGTGACATTGCCAAGATGTGAAATGACTTCTCTTACCATCTGAAGTTGCATAAGGGCATCTGTTCCCCTTGCACAGAAAAATGGGTGGAAGAGGAGGAGTCACTTTCAAATTAAGTGGTATCAAAAAGAGAACATGAGACAATGTGCCTCATTAGCAACAGGGAGGCTTAGCCAAAGAAAGTACCTCCCTCAGGTCTGTGTCATTCTGTATTACATTTCACAATGATGCAGGTTATGTTTCCCTGTCTAGTTGCACTGCAAGCTGAGGTACTGTCTTCAGGATAAGGCTTGATGGAAACAGCAGCTAACAGAAGTGGGATATGACCTCCCTCTGCCAGCTGTTCTGGGCTTCGAAGGGGAGAATGTAGGAGCCTGCAAGGTGGGGTTTGTTTGTTTGTTTGTTTTTTGAGGGGGGCGGGGGCTGGAGTTAGAGGAAGTGTGAGGAGTTGAGCAAGTAAACAGGCTGGACACATGCTTCATTCATAGAGAGGGAAGGGATGAGGAGCAGGCCTTCAGCTGGTAGGTGCAGCATTTGCAGGGTCAGTGAACTCCATCTCATGCCTAGCCATATCCTTGCAGCTTCCCTGTGAGAATCAATGCTTTCCTCTGTTCAAGGGACTACCAGTCTCTGCTTCCTAGGGCTAAATACAGGCAAGTCAAAAAGCCCAAGTCTGAATCAATTCAGTTTTTGCAGGTTAGATTAAACTGAGAAACAACTGGGCACACATTTACTTTTGATTCAGGAAATGCAGCCACATGCCTGCAGTGGCTCAGGCCAGAAGCCGGTGGGCACTAGAGCATAGCTTTCTGGCAGGTAGCCACAATGGGCTGTGTGTTCACTTCCTCTTCCTGCTGCCTCCTCAGTCTCTGGGATTTGCAGTCCAGAATCACAACAGAAGGACTCTGCAGAGTTACTCATCACTTCTTCCTGCTTCAGGTGCCCCTGGGATTTGTAGTCCACAGGTGCAGCTAAGTTTCAATAAGTTTAGCAGGGCAGGACAGCTGTTTACTTTGGGAAAGGGGTTTTTAACTGGGGGAAGGGGTTAACCCCTCCACCCCCAGTCCTAGACCCCAGCCAAAGGGTTTTTTTTGGGAGGGGTGGAGGCAGCCTCCCCAACCCTTCTGCCACAGCAGACCACACAGCCCAGTACAGGGATGGAAAACATGTTGGGATGCTGGGGGACTCTGATTTAACTTAAACCAGGAAGGGATCTGGGACAAAAGTTCCATAACTTGTTTTGACCCAAATCACTTAAGTCTGATACTACATTCATCCAGGTTTACCTTAAACTAGTTTCAGCCGTTTTGAAACTGTTTTATGTGCTCTGGACTTCTGTACTGTTACAAATTTAAGCCAGTTTCTGATTACTAAAACTGGTTTATGTGTAACTTTTGTCCCTAGCCTAGAAGAAAAAGGCAGGACAGAAGTACGCAGCTTCTTGCAAACACCTGAAAATGGGACTATGTAGAGCAGAGGGGAAAGCTAAATGACCTTTGTGCAGGCTGAGGGCCTGCACTGCCAGCACTGGTACAGGAGACAGAGGAGGGCTGACTGAACTGCATAAGAACTGGACAGTGTAAATTTAATCATACAGTCATTGCCAATTTGTGGCAACACCCAGTAAGAGCAACACCCTCTTACCAGTCACATTTTCTCTTCCATGTATTAAGGGGGCTGGCCCTACAGAAACTTCTCCTTAGGGAAAATTGTAGCATCAGGGCACCAACATGTTGCTGTGAACTAGTATTGACTATATTAGGACCTGGGGTGGAAGATTAATTAATTGTACTAAATTGAATTGGTGGACTGGTGACTGGAATACATTGCAGCTGGAAATACCCTTCTCCAGCATTCTCTTTCCCCTGGGGCACCATTCAAAATCTAGGTCTGCTCTTCAGGGTTTCTCTGCTATCTGCCACACACTCAAACCAATTGTATGCTACTCCTTGTTTACGTTTTTGCAATAGTCGCTTGCTGCTGCAGCATTATACTTTTACCACTAACTTAGTATCTCTTTCATGTATATAAGGTTTCCTAAGCCTTCCCTCCCTGCCCTGTTTTTGGAAGATGTGCTATGGCTGCTATCTTATCTTGGTCACACATACAATGGTCTTGGTCACATACGAGCTGCAGCAAATGTTCATTCTTTATAGTTATTTAGTCACTTACTTTTTGATTCAAGCAATACAAAATAAACCATCACTTTCTCCTGCCTCTCAGATAAATTGCTTTATAACAACATTAACCATTAGTTTTGACATTTTGTATAAATAATTGTGCTTTTCTTATGCACATTCCTTTTTTTCCGTTCTGGAACAAATAAGTGCCAAACTGAGAGAGACCAAAACAAATATTAGTTCAGGAAATTTAATTTATTGGAAGACAATTTTCAACGAACTGTTTTATGAGTCAGTGCTTTGATATAAAAAATTAAAAAAAAAAACAACTGCAAGAAAGGAAGTTTTTTTTCTGAGGTTGTAATCAGTTTAAATCTCAGCTATATAGAACAGATAAAAGACAGGAGCTTTAAAGTAGTTAATGCCAGCTGTGTGAGGAGAGAAGGGAAATCTGTTCCTTGCTTTTGAATCTGAATTGATTTGATATTTTCTTGGAATCTGAAGCTACTGTGCCCACAGCAGAGAGCCTCTGATTCATGTTTGAAGTTTGAGGTTAATTTTGGTTAAGTCTCTTTTGCTCATTTTGTGTCAGCTTTAGCTCCATCCCATCCAGTCGTTTTGATCAGAGGTAGACAGAATTTATGTTTGGCTTGTACGGTTTTGCAATGTATACTCAGGATTTGAATCTTTGGCCCCTTTGGAGAGAGCTGTATATATTTACATGTCATTTACCTTCTTTTCATTTCTGTGCTTGGTACTGATTTCATTCTGGAGATGCTGTAATCATTCTCTGATCAGCAGTCCGATATAAAGAAGCACAGTTTGAAGGGGGTGTGTGGAGATTTGGATAAAACTGTGACAAAGAACAAAACATGGAAAGACCATAGGTTCTTCCTTTCTTATCATCGTGGTAAATAAGGACACAAGAATTTAAGAACTGTCATTCTGGGTTAGACTAACAGTTTGTCTAGGACGGAATCCTGTTTCTTCGCATGACTAATAACAGAACATTTGAAGACCAAAACCTAACAGTAGACAATTTGGGAATCAGTAGGAACAACCTTTCCATAAGAAAGTTTTATTCTAATCCTTATTAGTAAATGGTTGTCTTATTTCCTTAAGCAGTGTCTCTTGACCTTCACTGCCTATGGGCAATAACGGCATTTGTGCAAGTCACAGGTGACTAGCAATGTCATATTTTACCCTGGACTAGCACAATTAGCATCAAGGATGCAGATAGTTACTGTGTCTAGAAAAGGGGAAAAAAAAGAAAGTTAGGGATTATTTAGTCCATGTACAGCCATTCAGTTTCTCCTGGGGGAGTCACTGCTCTCCCTCTAGAAACCAGAAGTGTACAGATGTTCAAGATTTTTTTGCCCAAATGGCTGTTTGGGAGAAAAATAATTGAGGAGCAACTAAGGTTAAGCCACTCTTGTGAGAGTTTCTCCAGAGAAAGTGAATGTCTATACATACTGTCTTCTGAGAGAAGCTACAGGAGAATGGTCCTCCAGCATGCCAGGGTGCTTTTGTCGTCTTCTCTCCCCGGGAGACAATATGTTGATTGCTGGGCTTTAGTGCTCTAATGGAACAGGGAGCAAAACATGGCCCTTCACAATCCTCACATTGTGCTGCAAGGAGATAAGACACAAGATAACCCTGAGCATATTGGGGTTAGCCAATCAGGGTTGCCCTGTGCAGTGCTGCCATCTGTCTCCAGGCAGACTAAAGGAGTCTGCAAAGCATACTGCGATATGTGCACAGGTGCCCCCAGACTACACAGCATCAGCATGGCAAGCTTTCTGCTCTTCAGGGGTTCAGTATTCAAATGTCTATTCAGGTGTCACTGAGTGTGTTTTTCCACCAGGAAAACAAATGTGGGAGAATTCTCCCAAATCATTTGAACATGGGTATGCAGGCAAGTTTTGCTTGGTAATATCATTTATTAAATTAACATAGTTGGAAAGATGGTAGACAAGGTTTTGGGTGCAAAGTTTCCTTCCTTATGTCTGGGAAAGTAGCAGATACAGTCTCAACTAAATACTACGTAGAACAGTGACTTTTGTAAAACTCCATTATGTAAATGCAAATAATGACTTAAAAAAGGGATGGGGACATTAAACCTGTAGGGCAAAGAGAAGTTATCAGAAATTGCTGCAAAGAAAGTTTAAAAAAAAAAAAAAGAAAAGAAAAGAAAAGAGATTGACATAGACATTTATATAAAAGGATAAGACCATTCAAAGGAGAAGAGGATCGTTACTACTTATGGAATATAAAGAGGTAAGCAGCCTCTGATTTGATAACAGCTGAATGCTGTTATCCCTTTTTTAACCTCTCTGTGTATGTATTTATTTCAACTAGTTTATAATTGTTTTGTAGCTACTTCTGATAATTTCTTTTTGCTACAAAGGTTTATAGTCCTCTTCCCTTTTTAAGTGACTGTTTAAATTTACATAAATGAAATCAGTGGTTTACAGAACTGAGAGGGGGTTTTCAATTAAACACTTAAGAATAAGAATTTTCTAAGTTAAAGTTCTGTACCTTGGGAACTTCATTGCTTCTGAGGCAGACATTGCCTCCTTTTTTGCCACTGATATCTATGTTGAGTGGCCAGAAAAATACTAGTTTTCAAGGGAAAAAAAAGGTATCCTCTCCTGCAGCAGCAGTGAACCATAGCCCTGCATGCCACTGCCATTTTTTTTTGTCCTCCCTGCTGTTGGAAGCTAGATCCTCTGCAGGAAAGGTACAGTAGGGATGGATGGAGGGGACAGTGAACTGTCCCTCTAGCTCCTTTTTGGCGCTCACCCTTAGGTAGCCCCAAGGGCTTGTGCCCCATTCATCCACCCATCATTATATTACTACTTCCGATACCAACATTAATACATTTAAGGTCAACCACTAGTTATTGCATCTATATTCCTTTTTACCCTCTACATCTGAAGGCCAGATTATTAGCTTTTCTCCTGTGGAATGTCGTCTTTGGTGAATTTTCCCCTTTAATGAAAATGCAAGGAAGGCAGAAGCACATCCAATAGGAATTGCAGTAGTATGGTGCATAGCTGAGAGAGAGAAAAAAAAAAGTTCTCTTTCCCGTAGCACCATGTATTTTTCGATCAAGATGAGTCCATTTACAAGAAAAAAGATGGCTTTAATATCACATAATTTTAAACTAGACAGTTATTTCCTCACATTTCACACCAAAGCAAAACATTAATTTTGTAAAGTTAATTCAACTAATCAACTAAAATGAAATCACAAATAATTTTCTACAAAACATTGAGGGGGGAAAAACCCAGTTAATTTCAGCGTGAATAGAAGATCAAGGACAATGGCCCAAAACTGCATATGGAATCCGACTTATGCCATCCATCCCTATGGCCTTAGTTCTCTGTGCTCTGAATAATTCCTAGACTATCTGTGGTCAGCCTTCCACCTGCTCTGCTTCCACCATGTATGTCCCATTTCCAAACTGGTCCACAGTACTGCCTGGAGCTTGTCTGTGCCCTCACAGAGCCAGCTGGCATATTTCATCCTGTTCCTTCTGGGAATAAGCAGAACTTTCCCTACAGTTTCATCTTCTGCTGGTAGAAATCTATGTTGTGGGATTAGACACACAAGAACTAAGAGCACAGAGTCAGTTTTGTTGGTACTGTAAATATTCCCTCCTCCCACCCTTCATTCAGGCAGCATGGAGGAGGAGGTATTTTGAATTGCTTGGATGCAAAGGGATGAGACAAAGAGATGTAGACAGTTCAAGAAGGGGCTAGTTGGAAGAAGTAGGAGTTGGGGCAGTGAATAAGAGCAAAGCAGCACAGAGGCAGGAAGAGCTGAAGATGACAGAATGAAGAACAGGGAATTTCTGATAGTAAAGACTATAATACATATGCGTAAGGAGGCAGAAATTAAGCCAAGAAAGACTACCTTATTTCCAGCACTTATGAAATTTTGGGAGCTTAGTTTTGCAATTTTAATGTTCTTTAACACCTTTGAATTTGCTTTTAAATGTAAGTAATGTCAAACAATCCAATAGTCTTTTTTGTTTGGCATTACCTCCTCAGGAAGCTTGAAGAAATTACCAATGGATGCTGCTTTTGTCTTGGAATCAGCTACTCTGGACAAAAACCCTTCCAAAAGATATTACACTATTATTGGTAGTGGCGGAGTGATGGTGTAGCCATGATGGCCCAGGACAGTGGGTCTCGACTGTCTGGTCCTGTGGATTGAATGAGTGGCTAGCTGGATCCCACCCACAGGTCTGGTCTGGATCTGGTATGGCATCAGTCTGTGGGTCTACTTTGGTATGCTGACCAAGACCCTAGATACTTCCACATGCTGCCCCAATCCTGCATGCACTAGGGCAAGAGTGGACAAAATAAGGCTTGTGGGCTGGATCCAATACCTTGAGAGAATTTGTCTGGCCTCCAGCAGGTCCCTTGGGCCTGCTTGCCCAGAAGCAGGGGGCAGCCTGGATTGTGGGTCTTGTGGCTGGTGTGACAGTATGGGGCTGGGGCAGAGCTGCGATCTGCTGCCCACGTGCCCCTGTGACAGGTGCTGGTTGCAGGGAGCAGATCACAGCTCTGTCCTGGCCCTGGCTTCACGCTGTCACCACCCCAAGATCCCAGCCCTTGATGCAGCTCTCCACCCGTCAGGGACCCCATTCCATTCACACAGCTGCACTCCCTATCCATGCAGCCCCCAGCTGGTCTCCATGCAGTCTCTGGAATCACAGAGCAGTGACACTGTGGGGTCAGGCCTGGGGCCAGGGCCAATTCTGCAGGGAGGGACATGCACGAAGTGGATCATGGGTCTGTCCCTGCTGCAGCGGCAGCCCCATGCTGCCACTGTCCCATGATCCCAGGGTCTCTGTGGGGACTGGCCAGGAGCCATGTGGGTATGGTGTGCAGCTGGGGCTGTGTCCAGGATATTGGGGCAGTGACAGCACAGGTCCAGGGCTGGGGCAGAGCTGCGATCTGCTGCCTCCACAGCCTTGCCTGAGGAATGGTGTGTGTCGTAGGGGCACGCAGGCAGCGGATCGCAGCTTTCTCCTGGGTCCTGGCTCCATGCTGTCACTGACCCGCAACCTCACCCTGTGAGTCTGGCCTCACCTGTGTGTCCTGCTCCCCAAAACTGATCCCTTCTCACCCTAGCCCATCCCACATAGGGAGTTTTGGTGAGCTATTGTGCATGGTGGGGCAGGGGGCTGACTTGGCCTGCAGCAGCTCAGTAAAACCCCCTGTGTGGCCCAAGTGTCCAAATAATTGCCCACTCATGCGCTAGAGCAACCATGTGCCAGTGTCCCCACATGCCAGTCTGACTGCATGCCAGCATGATTTACTCATAGGTAGGGTTACCATATTTACAGTTTCAAAAAAGAGGACACCTGTGGGGGCAAGGGGGTGGAGTAATATGATTGTGGGGAGGCAGTGATTTGCCTGTGTCCTACCCCTGTCCCTCACTCCCAAGTCACAGCTTCCCCAACCCTGCTGCTGCCCCTCACTCCCGATCTGCAGTTCCCCACCCCCCAGACCATGCTGGTGCCCCTCACTCCCAACCCACACCTCTGCCATGCTTGCTGATACCCCTCACTCCTGACCTGCAGCCCCCTGGCACTGTCTGTTCCCTGAGCTCCCAACCCACAGTTCCCCACCCTCCCTGGTGCCCCTCACTCCTAAACCACAGCCTCCCCGCCCTCCCAGTGCCTTCACTCC
>NW_017728992.1:15435559-15441442 GCF_001723915.1 Gavialis gangeticus | reverse complement strand
GCCGCTTCTGCCGTTCCCGCATCGTTGGCTGCTGGTAAGGAACCTGTTGTTTTCTTTCTTCCCTTCTCTCTCTCCCTCGCCTTATTTCGGGTCCCGGGGCACCCCTTTTAACCTTTGGGGCCATATTGTGCCGTCCCCACCCCCAGCCCTGCCGGTGCCCCTCACTGCTGACCTGCAGCCCTCTTCTCCCCCCCAACCCTGAAAGCATCTCCCACCTGCCCCACCTCCATGAGCGCAGGCACGGCCTGGCCACGCAACTCCCTGCTGCCCCTCCCCTGCTCCTTTCCCCTGCTGGAGGGACAGGTACCTCCCCTGCCCTGCTGCAGCCCAGCACTGGGGAAAGCTTAAACGGTGAGTAGAGCAAAATCCCAAATCCTGGACATTTGTTGATATTAAAAAAAAAAAATACTGCCTGGATGGAAATGTGGGGACTGAAAAAGAGGACATGTCCAGGAAAACCCGAACTTATGGTAACCCTACACACAGGGCCACATCATTCAGTCTGTGGGGCTCTCCATAGGTAAAGAAATTTGGAATCGGGAGTGACAGTTAACACTGCACCACTCCTCTGCTGCCAGATTTCAAGACCTGTGGGGCGACTAACAAGCCAGATGTCATGGCTCCCCAGGCCAGATTTGAACTACTCTCCAGAGGCTGGGCACCAGCAGCTTAGGAAATATTAAACAGCAAAAAAATTTGTGGATGATAGCTTTCATTGGACTAATTGTATGATTGGGATAGACTTTCACAAGCTTTTAAATGCAATGTATTCTTCTTCAGGAGACCTGCAACATCCTTATTATATAATTTGAAGTATTTGATTTAATATTTAAGCAAATTCAGTTAAGATTGCTAAGATTTGACAAACTGAGTAAACCTGGAGCTCAGATTTTCTTTGACTGAAGCTGTGTGCATTATGCCACATTTGGAAAAGGAAGTTCTGCCATACCTGCTGCCATTACATTTTTTCTTCCATCCCACTCCATGGAGCATCAACAGCAGGTGGGAAAGAGGCAGAAGTAGCTAAGTTGTGTTGACAAGGTGTGCATTATTTTTCCCCAGCCTCACAGGTTTTCCGTTGGAGAAGGAATATCCTTGGCCACTCCAATTTCCTGAGAATGGCAGAATTATTTAAATGTGCATAATTAGAAGTGAGAGAGAGGAGAGTCATTTTGGATAAAACAGGAACCAGCCAGAAACCTCTCCCTGAACTGAGCTAAGGCAGAAATGTTGCTGAAGTTTCACATTTTTTTCATTAGTTGCTTTTCATTTCTTTTCACTTAATGGTACAGAATTAAGAGGACAATATTTTGAAGGTTGTATAATTTTTGCCAAAACCCCCCACTTCCCATGGAAAACAAGAAGTTCTAGAAACCTTGTGTGAGAGAGCCTGCTCTTAAGACTTAGTAGTTCTGTTTTTAGGATCTGAGTTTGGAAGAACATACAGCTTCTTATCAGCAATGTGCCCCAGCCACACGATTCCCCCATTACTATTACCCATCTTGCTTATTGGGAACATGTTTTGCATCTGTTTTGCATGGCATTTTCTAGAGCTGCAGTGCCCTTAATTGTGGGCTGTCTCACAAGTTAATTGAAGTTGCTTCAAAGAGCATAACTTCCTCACAGGTGGCTTATTACCCCAGTCACTCTTTAGCCCCCTGATAAAGGACTGCACTAGTAGGCTTGTTCACTTAATTAAATGTGTATTTGGCAACTTTAATTTGAACTATTACTACCCTTTGTTTGAATGAGGAAGTCAAATTAAAGGATTCATTAACATCTGTTTAAGAACCTCTTTAGTAAAAGAACAGATAACTTTACAGGTTTGCTTCTTGCTGCTGTCTGCTCTCAGCAGGAGAGTCTAGGAGCTCCTGTTTAATGAGGTGTTCAGAGCACTACCTAGCGAGAGAAAATGCAGGTACCAAGAATTTGCATGGAAATGCTTTGACAAAATATCTGTTTGTTTTGTCCAATTAACATTTACTTTAAAAAACATCTGCATCTCTCTTTGAATTAATACTTCTGATCTAGTTTAAGAACTGGAGATTTCTGAACAGAGCACTTCTGGCTAGTTTCCAATCTCATGCTGGTTTTATACCTATGTAAATCCATTGACTTCAGTGGCTGTACATTTCATTTGCCCTAGGTTTAGGGTAATGTCTTTGCAGCAAAAGTAGCTCAGGCTCTTCTACAGGTGTTTATTTTTTTATCTGATCCTGACTGCATATAAAGCTCTCAACAAGTGTGGTAGTGGGATACACCTGATCTAGGTGGCCTGTGCAGAGCTTTGTGCCAAAGTCTGATTGCTGTTTACACTTGGACTGGTGATCTGGCTACTTATAGTAAGCAATATAATCATAATTCCATCTAAGATGTATTTTCATGCCCCCTTGCTTTTATGTTGGAAGTTTAAATACACCAAGTCAATATTTATACCCAATGTTGTATATAGCATCTTGTATTGTATTTCTCCTTCACCTCTCTCCTCTCCAACCTTTAAGCTGTATCACAGTCAGATACAATTATGTTAATTTTAGTCCTTTTTGTTGTAGTTTGCTTCTGCCTTCTTGCAAACAGTCACTACTCTCCATCCTCTTACCCAGTAAGATAACAATCTTAATTTAATCACTTTAAAAATGGCCACAGATGGACTAAACTGTCTAGGGTTTCAATATTGATCCAAGTCAGTTGCCGATAATGACTCTGAGGTGATGTAAGGGAAATGTTTAAACTACTTTTAAAGGGAAACATGATGTAACTTAGAGTGTAAAATAATTGAAAAACAAAGTAGACTGTATAGGATTCCAATATAACTTACTGCTAGATATATAGACTGAATGCTGCCCAAATATGTTAGCTCTACAATTTAAAAAAATATATATATTGTTTTCTTTCAGTGGAAGCAGTTTTAAGATGCTGCCTTGTTCTTTGTTCTGATGCAGCATTTCAGATTAGCCAAGATAGTTGGCTAACAATTCAGATTAACCAAGCAATGCTAAAACCAATGCTGCAAAAATATCTCCCCATTCACTTCTACTGTGTGTTTACATTTGCTGAAAAATATTATGAGACATGCTGATAGGCGGTTCCAGGATCTTAGTTTCAGGTGTGGCCATGCCAGCAATACTGGGTTCTCCTGGCAGCACTCTCATGGTACTTGCGCCCTATTTTTTTCAGCATAGGGCACATATTGGACAGGAGCCAGTGGATAGGGATTGTTTCCTGGTGGCAGTTTCAGATCAGATGTGGAGGCCATACAGATGACCCTGCAAACTTGATAACAATCTCAGACAAACTCCCAAAAGCAAATTCAGAATTGACATGCACTTACCAGTACACTACTTTAAGAATGATTTCCACTTAGGACATCTACATTTGTGTAACTTCTACGTGCAAGCGCTGACAGAAGTGGTAGAAAGATTTAAATTAAAGTGTGAGTTGAGATTAATTTAATTTACACTTATGTATATCTTTCTTTTAGTTGCTTTTCCTACTGTCATTTCTTGCTGCCCTTTGGTATGCAAGCTGCATCAACTTGCATATGAACTAGATCAACTTAAATGCCGTATGTCTGCTTAATTTAGAATTTACTCAGCCTCTGAATATGGCCCTGGGGACAGAGCATTCTTGAGCACTTTCATAGTTTCATAGATTTTCAAACCCAGAGGTGGCCATTAGATCATTTACTATGACCTCTTGTATATCACAAACCATTAACTTCCACTTAGTTACCCATGTAGTGAGCCTAATAACTCGTCTGACTTAAAGCACAATTTCCAGAAAATCATTCAGCCTTGATGAGAAGACTCCCCAATGTGAAGACTCCTCTATTTTCCTTGGTTTGAAATTACTTTATATTATATATAACATAAAGTTATTTGTTTCTGTTTTGCATTTGTTTGGCTGTAGCTTCTAACTATAGGATCTTGTTTTGCCTCTAGGAACTAGTTCTTTCTCCCTGTGCAAGTATTGATATACTGTAATTCAGTCACTTCTCACTCTTCCCCTGTATAGCATAAATAGATAAAGCTGTTTAAGCTTCTCTTTCTAAGGCATTTTTCCCATCTTTCAAGTAATTTTTATGCTAACCATTTTTGCCACTACATTGCACTGGGATTTCACTATGTGGTTGTTTGTCTACTGTGATCCCTAGAGTCACTGCTTTCCCTGATATAGCTCCCATCCTATTGTAAGGAACAGTTGGCATTAATACACATCTTGGGTGAATGGGTCCAGTTTACCAAGTCATCTACATCACAGTGAAAGATGCAAAGCCCTCATTATTTACCACTCTACTGTTTTTGCATCATCCTTCAATTTTATCACATTGATTTTTAATAGTTCCAGATTATTAGTAAACATGTTGAATCGCACTGGGGCTAATGGTTAACACTCTACAACCCCACAGGAAACATTCTTATTTAATGTTGACTCCATATTGCCAGTTACTTTGAAATATGCCAGTTAGCCATTTCTTAACCCATTTAACATATGCTTTATTCATATTGTGCAGTGGGCACTTTTAATGCAAATGTAAATGAATACCAAGTCAAGCACCTTATAAAACTAAGAGCAATTCATCTCACAATTACCTTTATGAAACTTGCTTCAAATCTCTTCAAAGAATGAAACTGGCTTGTTTGCAAGACCTATCTTCCACAGAAATATGACTGCTATTAATCATCTTGTTCCCTTTTAAAATTTGTATTAATTGTATTCCATATCTATGTTTCCATTATTTTTCCCAGGGTTGATGTCAATTGCTTGCTGTGTTTTAGTATTGGCAAAACATTAACACTTTTCCAGGTTTTCTGGAATTTCTCCAGTATTTCAAGTTTTATTAAAAGTTAATCCTACCCTTCCAGAGATCTCCTCAGTCAACTTGCTTAGGACTTTTGGGTGCAACTTCTCTGGACCTACTGATTTAAAAAAAAAAAAAAAAAAAAAATGTTTAGCAGCAGTAGTTTATATAAAGCTTATATTAAAGCAATATAAAAAATGAACAATACTATTGATCTATGCATCTACCTGTCTGTCTATACCAATACCAACTAAAGTTTATATAACTGAAAATGTTTGCTAAACAAATACAATGAGGGGACATATACATGCGCTCCAATGCTTTCTGTTTAGAACGTGTCAGAGCAGACTCAATTAATTGAGTCTAATCCAAACACAATGCTCCAGCGTGCTGCTGCATCTCATGTATTCAGCATCCCTGTGTTTCAAAATGACAGTGGGGTACTTTAAACCTTGAGTAAGCTTTAATTAAAGTGGCCCTCGCTGCCATTTTGAAATGCAGGACACTGAATTCACAAAATGCTGTGGGTTTTTTTATTAGAGTGGCTTCTGAGAGCTGCAACTGAACTAGGGTTAGGTTGATCTAAATGCCACTCTGTACAGACATTTGGAAAGGTTAGATCAGGGAAAAACTGCCCAACCCAATCTAACTTTAGATCACCTAGGAGGCGAACTATGTAGATCAGGCTAACCCATGCTCAGTCTAAGATGAACGTGTGTACCAGCACAGCCCTGGAGAGACAACACCCCCATTCCCTACAGACTTGTTTGCCCTCTTTGGACACATTAACTCCTCTGCAGACCCAATAACCCCTCCCTACCCACTTTGGCCTACTTGTATCATGTTCCTGGCATGACTCCCACCACCGGTAAATGTGTGTACATGCAGAACATGAGCTATGATCATGCAGCTTACAGTGAGCTCCATGATTGTAGATCAGATCCTAGGAATGTGTGTACACGTTTGCAGTGTCTCCTTGGGGCAGAGAAAGCCCAGCCACTTGCCCCCTGCAGCCCTGGCAGGGCTGTCTTTAGCCCTCCAACACCCCAACCTCCTACAGACTTATATGTCAGCTTCCCTGA
>NW_017728992.1:15428099-15430559 GCF_001723915.1 Gavialis gangeticus | reverse complement strand
GCAGCCCTGGCAGGGCTGTCTTTAGCCCTCCAACACCCCAACCTCCTACAGACTTATATGTCAGCTTCCCTGATTCCCACCAATCCCCTCCCTCCCATGGACCTGCCAGCTCCCCCGATCCTGCCAACCCTCCTGTGGACCTGCTAGTCTCTCTGATCCCACCAGTATCCCTGATCCCACCAGCCCCTTCCCTGCAGACCCCACCCACCTCCAGTGGACCCACTAGCTTCCTCAATCCTGCACGCTGCTCCCTCCTCCCTGACTTGCTTAGATCAGGCTCCTGGCACCGGCCATGTCTGTATAGCTGGTACCCTTGAACAACCATGCCACTTAAAGTAAGCCGTGTGATTGTAGAAATCTACTCTACTTGTTGCTAGCCCTGTCAGCCAGTATTTTTTTTTTCTTCTAGTCTTTTGGCTCCCCTATCCATTTTCTACATTTTTTTTTTTTTATATTGATTACCTCTTATTTTTTCTGCCTTTACTTCCTCCTGGAACCCAGGTGGGCTTTTACCCACAGCTGTCCCCTTTCTTCAGTTAGGAATCATGGCATTTTGTGGTTGACTAATAAACAGCACAGCCCCCACTCCTCCAAAAAATAACTCCTGCCTGCCTAGGCGTATGCATCAAAGGTCTGGGTGACTGCTCATGCATATACCATGATCCGGAAGGATCAACAGTTGCCAAGTAAACAGTACTTAAATTGTACATAATTGAGTCATTAAATGCATATGCAGAAACAGAGTAAATTCATTGCCTGGGCATTTCCTAATTTTCGGGTGTTGATCCTTAATGTTCTTTAATGTAGGGTAGTTTGTACTACCATAGCACTGTACATTATGGCAAATGTAACTTTGTTGTTAGTGTTTTGTAGCTTGAACACAGAAAAGCAGTTGGGTTAAATAATCATGGCTGCTTATGGTTACATGGAGTTTTGGGGAGTGTGAGAGGAGGGGGAGGTGTTTGCTTCCCTCTTATTCATGGGTAATCAGTTGATTGCTGCATAGAGCAGATGGTCAGCCTGTTAGTACAAACTGATGACAGATAAGAGATGTGCCTTTTTTAGAGGCTTACCTCCTCTTTTCACCCATATAGATCAAAGAGGATTTGTTAATGAAGAAGAATGAAAAACTCTTTTATGGGCTGATTCAGCTCCTGCTGAAAGGGATGGGATGTTTTCTCTTAGGATTGAGCAGGCCTTTACAATTTTCTAGTATTAGATTTGTGTGGTAGGAGGACAGGAGAACACCCTTCATCAATTAACTGAGGGAATAAAGGGCCATATATCTGGTGCTTGTTGGTTGCATTTTCTTCCTGTCATGTTGCTGTTCTGTCCATAGGTAGGCTTGGCAGAATGGGATTTTTATCGGTAAATGTCAATAGATGTAGATTTCGCTGCATACTTACAGACTGGTGAAAAAACGTTTCCATTGTTAATAATCAAAAAGAGAGGGGAAAATAAAAGGGAGTCGTAGGCCAGAGTATAATGGGGCTGGTCTCTTAAACAGGGGGCAGCCTGATGACTTGTCAATTAAGCAATTAGCTGCTCCTTCGCAGGTGCCAGAAAGTGGGCTGGAGGGAGATAACTGGCTACTTAAACCCCTATCCCAAGCCTAGAAAGTGGGGGGTGGTATTCCAGCTGGACTGAAAGCAGCAACCCTCAAGGAAGGTGTATGAAGTAGTGGAGGGAGGTCCAGATGTCTTAGTGGGACAACTCAGGTGCAGGAAACTGGGGAGAGACTGTAAAAAGAGGGGAAGCAGCCTACTAGTGAGATTGGTATGGGGAGAGAGAGGCTTCAACTAGAAAGGATACAAGATTTGGTGTTTTATTGGCTTTTCTGTTGTGATTTTTGGCATCCTGGGGGCAGTAGACCTTTATGCTGTTAATTTAATGTAAATTAATGAAAATCAAAATAAATGCTTAAAAATAAGCATTGATAATATCCATCAAAATTATTAAAAAATATATATATATAATTAAGTTCTGCAAAGCTTATCCACAAGGTATGTGTAGTAACTGAGTGACATTTCTTCTGTTCATCCATTACTGAGTCCTGGTATTATCCAATCAGATTATTTCCTGACAAATTCCAGCATGTTACATCATTCTTTTTTGTCATAGGTTATTTGGACAAGAACATCCATACTTGGTAGAAGTTCTATCTGTAAGTGCAAAGAAAATACTTCTAAAGCATAATTGTGAATATTCTCTTCCACATCTTTTGGTAATGTGATAGCATGAAACAGTAGGTTATTCCTGCAAGACAGACGTCAAGTAGCAACAGCTCTTACCATGATTTGATAGATTTCATAGAAATTAGGGCTGGAAGGGACCTCGGAAGATCATTGAGTCCAGCCCCCCCGCCTAAAGGGCAGGAAGTCAGCTGGGCTCATAGGATCCCAGCAAGATAAGCATCCAATTTGCTCTTGAAGGTGTTCAATGTAGGTGCTTGAACCACCT
>NW_017728992.1:15416385-15428075 GCF_001723915.1 Gavialis gangeticus | reverse complement strand
CTTTACTAGCTGCAGCATCGCATTGCAGGCTCATGTTCATCTTGTGGTCAATGATGACCCCCAAGTCTCTCTCTTCTGTAGTGCTAGCCAGTGTAGCACTGCCGAGCCTATAAGGGTGCTGCAGGTTTTTCTTCCCAAGGTGGAGAACCTTGCATTTTTCGGTGTTAAACACCATCAGGTTCTCATCCGCCCATTTTCTGAGCCTGGCCAGGTCTGCCTGGATCACCTGCCTGTCTTCTGGTGTGGATACTTTGCCCCAAAGTTTGGTGTCATCAGCAAACTTGTCCAGTTCACTTCTGACTCCAATGTCCACATCATTAATGAAGATGTTGAACAATATGCGTCCAGGGACAGAGCCTTGGGGGACCCCACTGGTCACAGGTCACCATGATGATTGACTTCCATCAATTACTACCCTCTGGGTCCAACCACGGAGCCAATTTCCCAGCCAGCCAGGATTCCTGAATCACACTCGGGTCTTTTTTTAGCTGTTTTTTTTCACAAATGTCTCCTTTTCTTATGAATTCCAATAGTAATAAAATGCATTATCCTTCCGTCCATGCAACAGTCATGACACTTTTATAGTTGCATGTAGTTTAGCTGCAAAGGACACATTTTTGAAGAGTCAGGGATAAAATAAGGTGATTCCTGACATTTATGCCAGCATTATTCCTAGATCTACACTTACTTTGCTCCCTTCGACCAGTCTGTCAGTAACTTTATAGAAAGCCTTTAGGCTAATATTATGTGGCTCTTGTTTGGCATTTATTGGCTCTTGGAAAATGAAAAATGTGAACTATTTGGTTGATTATTGGCTCATCCATGTGGTATAGACATTTTAGCCTCATTAACACTTGTACAATCAATATTTTTAATCCCCGATGGCACATGTTATTGAGGAAGAAAATTACATTTTAGTGTGTAGAATGTGACTGCATTATTTTATCCCACAAGAACTTCTACATTCTGTTTTTTCTTGGGGGCAATCCTATTCCATAAGTACAAATACATGATTACTATGGTGGTAGAAACTGAAAACTGACTTTGGTGTTTAATATAAGGTTGAAATGATGAGAGGATGAGAATGAGTTGGTCTGTCTTGAAATGCAGCCATAAGTGTATATTCACAAAAACTTTCTCAAGACAAAATAACCACAATGAAGTCTACACAATATTTGGCTGAATTTATTACAGAGAAATACAGGGCACTCAGTATGTCCAATTCCACCAAGTTCAGTGCTGTAGCACATGCTTACACAGGCTCATTTTTCTAAAAAAGAAGAAAGTAGTCATCTGGCTTCTGTAAGGGCAAGCAAATAATAGCAGTTACAATGAATTCATAGTTTTTCTTAATACCCTCATTTTCTGTCTGAAGAAAGAGCAAGCAATACAGAAAAGCAAGCAATAGCAGTAGATGCAGGGCATACACAGTGACAAGAGGAATACAGTTGATGGAAATAGAGTGTTAGTATTTATAGTCCTTGCTGAATATTTCAGAGCAGGATGAATTTTAAGTAAATGTGTGTATTTTTTCCCCAGAAGATAGCAGAGCGATGTGTATCTCACATAGTTGATTGAAAAGACTGTGCAATGATTCCTGACTTTCAATGAAATTCTTTCCTGTTAGTTTGCATTTAGCATACTGATGAGACTTTGTAAACATTGTCATACAGTGTGCAGTTCTCTATGTCTGCCTGTGTTGGATCTCTCTGTCAATCGCACACGACTGCTCCCATGATTTCCTTATGATAGCTCCCATGTGCCAGTCAGAAATGCTGCTGCTTCCTTTTTGCCTCCTCAGAAGCTCTTGCCTTTGAAAATCTGTCTCCTGCAGACATTTTGAACATATTTAAAACAAACTCATTTTAGTACTTTGCCTCTTGTGAAATAGGTTGCGACTTTCCGCCCCATAATTATGAACATATAAAACATGCATTAGATAGTTCTTTTTCATATAATAAAACCTGGCTGCGGTGGTGGTTGTCTTTCTGGAGCATATTATTAAGCTTGAAGAACAGAAATACTTTCATTGTTCAGACATCATAATTCTGTAGGGCATGTATCTGAGCTTTTGATTGAGCCTGAAATAAGGAGTTGTCCTTAATTCTTGATTCTTTTTTGTGAAAGTGTTAGGATTATTAATTCTAGTATCCTGTATAATGTAACTTGGAATATACTTTTTGTTTGAAATTGCAAACACTTGGCCTATGCTTAGATTTAAGTATATGAATAGATCCTCCCTATGTTATCTGACACCCCTGGTACACATTACATTTCACTGGTTAATCACTTCTTTATTAGGAACCTGGCCACATGGTCATGAAATTAATGGTACAATAAAAACAGGGAATAAGCCACAAATTTATTATGCAAAATATGTGTAATAACTTTGTGGCTGGTTCCCGTTGTGCCTTAGATTGAACATGTTGCAGTGCTGATCAGTTCATTGGCTCTCCCAGCCTTGGGAGTGCACGGGGGCCTTGAATGTCTCCCATGCATGCACGTGGCTGGGAGCACTGGTCAGCTAAGTGGTAGTCTGAAACATGGGAGCACCAGGCACATGCCTTGCTACTTGCTGTGGCAGTAGGGTGTGATTGGGGTCTGACCCCTAATCCCATGATTGTGTTTCCTGTCATGCACTTGGGGCACAGGATTCACAATCCAACCAATCACCCCTCCTGCTATCTCATTGTGCCTTGAACTGAACAGCTGTCAATGGGGGGGGAGAAGGGGGGATGTAGCAAAATTAACAGTTTTATTGGAACCCTGCCCATATTTTCATCATTAGATAGCCCTGCCCCCAATTTTTTCTTAGCTTTAATTGTAATTACATTGTTTAAATAATTATTAAAACTAGAACATGTTTACTGAAATAATAACTCATCAAAGCCAAAATGTTGTATGGTACCAAATAAGTTTCCATTTAAGATCCTGAAGGAGGGTAATTGAGAGAGTGAAGGAATTGGGGTTTTTGGATGTTTACGGGGGCTTTTTGTGGAACAGAGGGCACAGTTTGGGGTCTTGATTTAAAATGTGGGGGGTTTGTTCCTTGTTACAATCACACAGAAATAATAAGGTTGGAAGGGACCTTCAGAGGTCATCTAGTCCAATTCCCTGTCTGAGGCAGTATCATCCCTATCCAAACCACCCCATACAAATCTTTGTCTAACCTGTTACTGAAGTTACGCAATCAGTCCCGTCATACAACCTAAACTACCACAGGTAAAGCAGGTGGACAACAGCTGTCAGTGTCCTTGTGCTGCAGGCTTTGTCAAAATAAATCCAGGGAAGAGGGTCACACAACTGGCTACAGAGGAAGGCAAAAAAAAAATATCGCAATGGGGTAAAATTCTTGACCCCAAATGTGGCAATCATTCTGACCCTGACTGGAGGGTCCAGTCCAGATACCCAGGCAGCCAACACCCTGTGCTTCTGAGATAGACCCCCCCCACCCAACTCCTCTGACCCCTCTAGCAACAGGAAGGGAAAATACTTTCTTCCTGGCCCCATGTAGCAACCAGAAAAGTCCAGAAGCATGGGAAGTACCCATAGCATAGGTATGTATAGCTGTACCTCCATTAATAGAGATTACACAACTTTCCTAGGCAATCTGTTCTGCTGCCTCACTGTTCTAACAGTTAAGAAGTTTTTCCTTATATCCAAACTAAACCTACATTTCTGCAACTTCAAGTCATTGATCTGTGTCCTGCTCTTTACAGTAACAGGGAAAAAATGTTCTCCCTCTTCTTTATGCCAGCCCTTCAGATATTTGAAGACTGCTATCACATTCTCTTTTAATTGCCCCTTCTACAAGTTGAACGTATCTAGTTCCTTCAACCTCTCCTTGTATATCGTGCCTTCCAAGCCCTTTAGCATTTTTATCACCTGCATTTGGACCCTCTGAAACTTTTCCATGTCCTTTTTAAAGTGTGGAGCTCAAAACTGTAGAGCACACAGTACTCTTACCTGTCTCCCATGAACTTGTAAATTCTGATATTATAAAGGTCTTTGTCTGTCTGTCTGTCTGCCCATAATGCTTTCAGCCAACTGCACATGCACTGCTGAGAGGGTGGGTGGTGATTGTTTGCGTGGGCCCAGGCTGCATGGGCCCAGGTTTGAGCTGCTGCCGGGGAAGTTTGTGGCGGCAGCAAACATGCCCCGGTCTCCCGAGCAGCAGAGCTTCCGCATGCCTCCCTGCTTGAGGGTGAAGCGGGGGGGATGGTCATGGTGGCAGTACCCCCCCCCGCTGCCCATCCTCAATGCCCCCCAAAACAGCCAGCAGGGAAGGGGAGGTGGCAGGCAGGGAGTGCAGTGGACCGGGGTGAGGTGAAGGGGTGGTCATGGTGGTGGCTATTGTCAGAGCTGGGCAGTGGGGA
This sequence comes from Gavialis gangeticus, assembly GCF_001723915.1. Taxonomy (NCBI): domain Eukaryota; kingdom Metazoa; phylum Chordata; order Crocodylia; family Gavialidae; genus Gavialis; species Gavialis gangeticus. The sequence goes on along the minus strand of NW_017728992.1, from coordinate 15,423,699 downwards.
GGGAGGGAGGGAGAGTGGGAGGGGAGCAGGAAGGGGGCCCTGACAACAGCCGACACGGAGCGAGGGAGGCTGTGCAGACCCTGGTGGGTGGGTGGGGGGAGGTGAATGGCAGGGGTTATGGTGGTGGCTGTTGTTGGGGCTGGGTGGCAGGGAAGTGAGGAGGAAAGGGGAGGGGAAGGGGGGGATCATGGTGGCAGTGCCTCCCCACAGCCTAGCCTGGACAACAGGCATCAGGGCAGGCGGGGAGTAGAGGTGGGGAGAATATCCCCGCTGCAAGGCAGAGGCGGGCGTGGGGAGGGAGCCCCTGTGCCAGAGACTGGAGAAGGAGGTGGCGGAGGGAGTCTTTGTATGGCCAGGCCCAAAGGGTGAGCGGGACCAGGTAAACACTTCCCGAAAGCCATCATTCTTGACAGGCAATTAGCGAGTATTACTATAAAGGGCTCCAAGATCTCTTCTGCCTGTTCCTTGAGTACCATGGGATGAAGTTAATTTGGCCCTGCTGACTTGAATTCACTCAGATCCATCAAAAGCTCTCTGACTGTTGTTTTGCCATCTCATCTCTCAGCATATCCTCTTCCTTGTCCTAATAATCCTTCTTATTGCTGGGCTGCAGCTTAATTTTTTTGTAATGACTCAAATCAAGTTGCTATTGATCAGCTCTGCCTTTGTAGCTGGTGGTAAGCATTTGTTGTTCATCAGATATGGACTGGTGTGGAATCAGACCATATATGTGTTTTATGAATTGTGCAAGGTAGAACGCTATCAACAGGAGATTTAGAGAACCCTGAACCCCTAGAAAACTGTGCCCTCCAGCATACAGCAGGGGCTGGGAACTGAATATGGGTCCCCTAGATCCAGGTTGAGTACTTTAATCAGTAAGCTGTTTGACTATGGCCTGAAATGGTCCTGGCATGAACAGGTTTATGAATCTAGCTTTCTTTTTCCAGCTGAAAGTATTAGGTAAATTTGACCCAAATTTGTGAGCATTTTAGAGATGCCCCCAAACCACCTTTTTGGTGAATGAGCTGTTCTTTTAGATGTACTTAGAAGGTAGGGAGAATGTAGAGCAAAACAGGACACTGCCTTTTTGAATGAGTGGACAAGAAAGCTGAAAAGAGGGAGAGAAGGAAAGAGTGGAACAAGATCTGGAAAAGGGAGATGGTGATGGGAGTAGCACTAAATAAAGTCCAGCACAGGGAAAAGGAATTGGAAGAAAATGAGATTATGAAAATGCATAAGCAGTAAACAAAAGGGAAGGACATGATGAAAGCCAAAGAGAAAACAGCATCTGAAAAATGCATGAATGGAACATGGAAGAGCCCTGGAGCAGACCTGTCACAAATCTGGGAATCCACACCCCACAGGTTTGGAGCCATGTCTTTATAGATGTAGGGAGAGTGTGCAGTATTATTATTTTTTTCAGGGGCAGGGAAATACTAGTTATTATAGAGCAGGGGCGCTCAATCCCTGGCCCAGGGGCCAAATCAGGCCCACAGAGCCATAGTACCTGGCCTGCAGGTCTCCCTATGGGTTGATAAATTTGATGGTGGGGGAGTAGTGACAATTAAAACTGTCACTCCTCCCCTGCTGCCAAAAACCCAAGGCCTTTGCAACTGGGCCACACACCACCCTCTGTGCGGCTACAGCCAGGTTGAGGCCAGGCCACATCTTTCCCCCATACAGCCGGGTTGGGGCCAGATCATACCCCCTTTTCCTGTGCCTCTGGATTGAAGCTGGGCTGCCTCCATCTCCTATCCTCATGGCCAGATTGGGCCCCACCATGCCCACTCTGTGTGCTAAGTTAGGGCAAAAAGACTGAGCACCACTGGTATAAAGTGTGATTTGACATTGGGTGATGTATTTAGATACTGGGGATAAAACTGATTTAGGTGATGCAAAATACAAATATAAACTAAGCAGGTGCCAATTTGAGACATTGTGGCAGGCCAGGGTAGTTTGTAGTATCAGTCATTAGCTTTATTCTTTTACAAGTATATGCTGGAGAAAGGTCAAGACATAAGTTCACCTGCCTGAGTGCTCTCCCTCCACCTTCCACAGATTTCAGAGTGATATGGTCATATGTTGTTCTTGATCCACTCTGAACTCCCGTCAAGTTCAGTAAGAGCTTTAGGTGCTGATACTTGGCAGAAAACAGCGTTTAGATTTTTCTATGCAATTTATAAACACTTTAGCAACTCAGCAAATAAAAAAGTAGCCCTGAGGCATGCATATTTGGCTTTGCATATTTACATAGGGAGCTGATGGAGTTGATGAAGTCCTACAATATACACTTTTGTAGATTGAAAGCATAATGGGAACATGTCTTTGCAGTGAGATTTTTCTAATTTAGTGGAGTTTTTTTGGCCTATACTTGGCACAAGGTGGTTGGGTGTAGCACCCCTGACATGAAAGAAGTTACACAAGCTTCTGATCAGGCTTAGGTTAAGTTGGAGTTGTGAATATTCAGCAGTTTTGGAAAACAGGCTGAAGTTCCTGCAATTTGGTACCCAAAATTAGAAGCACATTTGGAGATATCCCCGCAGTAATTAGCCCAAGGATAGTCTGAGTCAGAGCCCGAACAGAATCCAGGAGTCTTGATTCTCAGTCACTTCTTCCAACCACATTCCTTCGTTCTTATTTCCATAAATAATTGTGTTTTACTGCTTTATCAAAGCATTCATAGTAACTTTCTCTGTGTCTTTTTTCTCACCATAGAAACTACCTCTTCAGGTTGCAACTTGAGGATCTCTCTCTAATCCAGGTACGTGCAATATATTTTTCCATCTCTTTCAATTTGTTCCTGTATTTGATGTGGCGAGACCAGATGTTTTAAAGATAATCAAGATATCCATTGGCTTCATAACTACAGCTGACTGTGCAGCTATTTTTATCCTTGTTGCTGCCCCTCATTATGTAAGTCTCATTGCTTATTTTAATTCCAGATTGGCCTTTTGTTCCAGGCCATACAGACTTGCTGTTACGTATCTACTGTGATTTAGTAAGAGTGAATATATCCAAAATGGAGGCTGAAGATAAAAAATGTTGTATTAGAGAAATGGTCTGACTTGCATACGGTCACCTTGCGGGAGTCACCTGACTCCTAGTTGTCTTTCCTGTCTGGTGCAGGGGTCTGGACCCAGTGATCCCCTGGGGTCCCTTCTAGCATCACAGTTTATGAATCTATGAATCCTGCTGTGTCTTTCTTGTATAACTCCCCTCAATATCTGTAGTTCTCATGTGAAAAGGCTCTGCTCCTTCTCTATACTGGCAAAGAAAGGAGAGTACCCATCTTTGTTAAGGAAACTGCAAACAGCAAAGAAAGACAGCAAAGTTGTGTTAAACAGATGCAAGCGTGAAGATGATTCTGAGACTCTCCCTGCCTTAAGGAATGCAGCTAATTACTGTTTAAAGTTATTAGAGCAGTGATTCTCAGCCAGGATGCCATGGTAGCTCACGCTGATGTGAGATCTTTTTAAGGGTGCCACAGGATGCCATGCCTTATTAGCACCATTAGGTGTGCAAACATCTGGGTCATAGGACTAGAAGGGACCTCTTGAGGACGTGCAATTCAGTCCTCTGCTCAGGGCAGAATCACCCCTGACTAAATCATCCCAGTCAAGTGTATGTTTAAATTGCTCTTGAAAATTTCCAAGGATGGAGATTCTGCAGCTTGTTTATGGAGTCTGTTCCAAAGCTTTACCACTCTCACAGTCAGAAAGTGTTTCTTAATTTCCAGACTAAATTTCCTCTGCCACAATATGATGCTGCTGCCTAGTCCTGTCCCCTACAGCCACAGAAAAAAAGGCTATATCCCTTTATCTTTAAATCACCCTTCTGGTACTTGAAAACTAATCAAATCCTGTCTTAGTCTTCTCTTTTCCAAACTAAGTAACTCTAGCTCTTTCAGCCTTTCCTCATAAGTTATGCATCCCAGGTCTCTAGTCATTTTTGTCAGCCTCTACTGGACTCTTTCCAATCTGTCCACATTTTTCTAAAGTGTAGGTCCCAAAGCCAGACACAGTCCAGGTGAGGCCTCACCAGTGTTGAATCACTTCCCTTAATTTGCTGGTGACCCTTGTGTTATTACAACCCAGTGTGCTGTTGGCTTTTGTTTGCAGCAAGAGCACACTGTTGGCTCATATTCAGCTTTTGGTTCACTGTAACACCCAGGTCCTTGGTCCTTCTCTGCAGGACTGCATCCTAGCGAATCATTCCTCAGTCTCTGTGCATGCATTTTTTTTTCTTTCCCAGGTGCAGGATTTTTCACTTGTCCTTTTTGAATTTCATCTGGTTGTTTTCCTACTCTTTCTCCAGTCTATCCAGCTTGCTCTGGATCCTAGCCCTACCACCCAGAGCATCTGCAACTCTGTCCAACCTGGTGTCACCTTCAGATTTGCTATCTGTGCACTCAATCCCATTATCCAAATCATTAAAGAGATGCTAAATAATTCCAGGCCCAAAACAGGCCCCTGGGGAACTCCACTTGATACCTCCTTCCAAATAGACACTGAGCCATTGATGAATGGTTCACAAGATGAACCCAGAGAGTTCAAATAAAAATGCAAAGCATCAGAAACATTCCGATTTGTGGTTGTCTTTCTGAGTTCTTTGAAAAAAAAGAATTGTTCTATTATTATTTCTCTGTAGTCAAAAAAAACAAAACAAAACCGTGAAAGCTAAGAGCTGTCATTTTCCAAGGTATGTCTTGAGTTTAACGAGGGTGCCTTGAGTCTAAAAAAAAAAGTCAAAAACCACTGTATTAGAGCTTGACACTGGAATCTTTAGGCTGTAAAGAAAGAGTAGAAAGAACCCCAAATCTGTTCATTTTCCCTCTGAACTTTTTAAATACTGGTGAGACTTCCATGTTAAGTATTTGTCAGATATCACAGTCTTATGTTCCCTCAGGTCTCTGAATCTCATTTTTTGCTCAAGCTTTTCCCCCCTCCCCCATTTCTGTTATTCCTCCCATGCATATACTGCAGAAATGAATAATTTGTCATTTCTGTGTTCTTGGCTCTAATGCTTGTTTTACTGCATTTCATTTAAATTGGCTAGGCAGGTAAGGTATGCAAATACAAAATTGGAACAAAATGGAAACTTCGGGTTTGACACGCTCTTGTTTTTGCAGTTTAAAATCAACTTTGAATTGAATACTATGGCTTGCTTTTTTTTTCCCCTGCAGTGCTATTCTGCACACTTGAATGTTGAAAAAATAGTCAGTCAAATTAAAATGAGGCTAGCAGTGTGATGTGCAGAGCTCCAAGAGTTTTGTATGTATTGGGATTAAGCAAAAAAATCATCCCCTCTTTTTCTCTTCCTAGACCCATATGACTATAGGAAAAAGGTAAAGCTGTCTCATGTATTGCAGAAATTATAGCACTTAAATTAGTTGGCTGAAATATTTGAAATTACGGCTAGACCTAGGCTGAGCTACAATAGTCTGTAAACTATGTACCCTGAATCTGGGTTAACTATACTTACCCAAGCAGTTGTGGTTTGTGTAAAGCTGTACATGTAAAAGCAGCAGATTATTTATGTTTAGTGGCTGGAGATTCCCATTGATCTAAGGTGCTAAAGTGGATCAGAAATGGCTATTATAGTCTGTGATTTCAGTTTGCATATAAAGGTTCCCAGCTAGTGACTGATAGGATAAATGACAACAAGTAATATAGTCTGTAATGCTTCAGATATCTGCTCCTTCTGCAATCCCTTGCAGTGAAGCATGATTGTCTTTTATGACTGTCTTATCTGTTCAAAGATGGTTGATGAGGGCTATCCGGGATCAACAGACTTGTGTTTCCATGTGGGGTATAAAGAAATGTCACTGATTTCCACCCATTTTTTTTAACTACAGTCAGAAAGAGTGCAAAATAAATTAGTAAATGACTGGTGATAGCAGGAAGTTCCTGACTGACAGCATGATGCAGAATCCCTTCAGTTTGACAGTTCTTTCAAATTCAGTTTTAGTGTGGTCTTTTTCCCACCAACTCCAAAATTTTACCCAATGTTTTGTAAGCCATAGTCCATGCAACCTTCACCAAAGCTTTCGCCAACCCTTCCCATGCCCTGTCACTGGAAAATCAAACAGTAAAAGCACCTGGCTAGGAATGGAAAAAAGAAAACCTTATTTCCACATGAAATAAAACAGAGCACAGCTGTTTTTTCCCCTTCTAATGCCTTGTTTACTACACTACACCCATCTCTCCCCTCTTCTAATACACCTCTCCCATTTCCAGATTTTCTTATCCTTAGACTCCCTTGCAGTAGTTCAGATTTCTTCTATAATTCATTTCTTCCTCCCTTTCTTCTCTAGTTCCCTTCCCCCTCCTCCCCTCTCCCTCTGTTACTGTCCCTTTCTGGCTCATTCCTGGCACAAAAATAAAAAAAATGATTAGGACACCTTTTGGTTCAAAGATTTTCAGTCCTTAAAGGTCTGTAGGCATTTTAATTATGAAGCTCAAGATAGGGGAGAAATAATCAAAGCTTTGTTTCAGTATAACAAGTCAGAACAAAAGTGAAGTTTCTTATGGCAATGGAAGCCTCGCACAGGCAGGATATCAGATCACCTAAGTGTTTGTGTAGGAAAACACAGTTATCCCTGTATCTGAAATACATATCTTAAATTGCTCTTAAAGGTTTATCAGATGCCTTTAGTGATTGAAGACATGCAAACTGTTCTAATTGGTTTAAAATAAATCTGGAGGTTTTTTAAAAACTTGTTTTCTACCTTTTGAGCAAAGGATAAATATATTCAAGCTGTGGACCATAATCGTGGAGATCAGAATTTTTTTTTAATTGGAATGTGAGATTTTTACATCCCCAAATGTATCCATTGGACCCCAGAGTGGAAACATTTAATAAGAAAAACAACAGCTATCACAAGACTTGTGATTAAGTCCCAAGATTTTGTCTTAAGTCCTAAGGTTCAAGTTCATACCTTAGGCTTGGAAATAGGCATTGCCTTTGTGTCCCAGTAACATTTTTTTATGACAGCACAACAGCCAAGCAAGCAGACACCCATAACCATTGTTGCAACAGAAGTGCCCAAAATTGTGGCCATGACATTAGGTGACATAAAGTAGTGCAGCCTTCTTGCTGGAGATGTTTCTTTGCTTTATGGTGGCAGAATGCAGGCAGCCCAGCTCTCCAGCCACCCTGGGCAGGTGCTTCTGTGTCAGGGGCCTGATTATGTGCATCCCAGGAATTCCCCTGCAGGGGGATTCATGGAGCAAGTAGGCTCTGGCCTCTGAAGTCCTGGGAGTGCCTGCCTCCGTTAGCCTTCTTGCAGAGGTGCACCCCAGGAATCCCCCAGCA
>NW_017728992.1:15406726-15411385 GCF_001723915.1 Gavialis gangeticus | reverse complement strand
AGATGTTTCTTTGCTTTATGGTGGCAGAATGCAGGCAGCCCAGCTCTCCAGCCACCCTGGGCAGGTGCTTCTGTGTCAGGGGCCTGATTATGTGCATCCCAGGAATTCCCCTGCAGGGGGATTCATGGAGCAAGTAGGCTCTGGCCTCTGAAGTCCTGGGAGTGCCTGCCTCCGTTAGCCTTCTTGCAGAGGTGCACCCCATGAATCCCCCAGCAGGGGATTCTCTGGCTGTTTGCATGTATTACACTTTCACACCTGACTCGGAGCAAGTATCTGCAAATGGAGGAACCCCATTGGCAGGCACTCCCAGGGTTTCAGGGGCCTGATCCTGTGTGCCCTGGAAACCCTATGACAATTCCCCTCTCTGTGCATGCTGATGGGCACCCCAAGAATCTCCCCACAGGGGGATTCCCACAGCATGTGTCTTACGCTGCTGTGTCCCAGGGTTAGGTCACAGTCTGCAACTCTGGAGGGGGCCCCAGAAACCCCGGGAGTGGCAGGGGCTCATCTCTGCAGGACAGCAGCAGTGTTTGCTCATTTTGCTGATCAATCTGATCAGCTGATGCTGATCCCAGCACAGCTGATGCTGCAACAAAAAACCATCTGTTTTTAGCCTTAGTTCAGTGATATGATGGTAAGTGGGAGGGCACACACAAATCAAACGGAAAGGGAAAAAAAAGTCTGAAATATCTGTAAAACAGTTATTGATTAACATAAATAGAAACAGTAGAACATACCCTCATTTCCCATTTAGTGTCTGCTCAAGGAATGACTGGACATTCTGAAAGTTTACATGCTGACAGAAGAAATATTATCTCAGCCCATCGATTTTACATCTTGGCTTTCACACAGTTGTTGTTATAATAACAACATAAAAAACTTCAGTCTAATTTTCCTTCTTGCTTTGATCACTTTGGTTACTTTATAAGAACCAGACTTTATTTAAAAAAAAAACAAAAAAAACCAAACCATGCAGCTGGTATAGAGGCTAATAAACTGCATTTTCACATCTGGAAGAGGAGATATACTGTAAAGTGCTAGCAGTAAGAATTTTGCAGTGAAGCATACTGAGAACACAAAGGGTCTGGAAACAATACATCCCAGAGACCTTTTGTTACATTATTTTGGAAAATTGCTCGAGACCTATCTTTTTCTCTTTCTTTTCTGAGGCAAGAGGAAAATTGCTTATTCTTCCTCATTCACAGCAGATACCACAGGCACAAAAATAAGGAAGAATATTCCAATTTGCCACCTGCTTCCCCACTGTTTCTAAATAGACTTCTATAACTGTTTATTTTTTGCCTGAATTAGCTCAATTTTTTTCTCAGCTTAAACCTATTTGTCAATTTAATTTTACTTGCATGCAGAAGATTTTTATCTGGGAAACGGGGAGAACAGAAGTATGGGTCGTGTTCCATAAGTGCACAACTTTGTTTGCATGAGTCTTCCCAGGAAATGCATTGATGCACAAGCTTTGGTCTTTGCAAGCTTGGATCCTTACATTGTTTTGCACATTGTTATGCTAAATATATATTTTTTCAATTGATGTTTAACAAAATCAACAGTAGCAATGCTCTAGTACAGGGGCGAGCAAAGTCTAGCCCATGGATCAGATTGGGCCCATGACAGACTCCATTTCTCAGCAGCCCCTGCCTGTATTGCTGTGGTCAGTCTCTATGGAGACCCCAGCAGTGGTTGGGGCTATGACAGCGCAGAGCCAGGGTTTCCATAGAGACCAGCCCCAGCAGCGCTGGCAGGGCGCGTGGCTGGATGGGAAGCTGCTGTAGGACTCAGATCTTTCAGTTGTGATGGCATGGTCCAGAACCAGGGCCAGGGCATGCAGGCAACAGATTGTAGCTCAGCCCTGGCTCCAGACCATGTTGTCATCACCACAAGATACCAGGCCCAACCCCAGAGCAGCTCCCCAGGCTACTGGGACATGGAGACTGACGCATCCACGATTTTGCCTTCCCCTGCTCTAGTAGCAGGTTGCAGTTTGATTTTTTGGAATTAGACTGGTCTCTCCACATTTTTAAGTTACAAAATTTCCCTTTTATTTAAAAAAAATCCAGTAACATACTCTGTAAGGTCATAGTGTGATAAAGAAACTACAGTGATTCATTCACTTCTGTGATAACTTTCCAAAAGACACATTCATGATTGTGAGAAGAAAAGAAACACTCAGCTCATTTGAGTAACCCAGAACAATCTTTTCTATGGTTCACCTATTAATAATCAGTTTTTATTTAAAACTGTATTTTAAATGTAAATAACCAGAAAGGGAATCGACACCAGTTAATGTGTCTTAAAAGTAGCACTTCCACCAATCTAGAGAGTAAAAGTGATAGTTAAAATATTAGTAGATTGAAGGAGACAGGGTGTGTATCCAATCAGGAGACGGCATTCTGTCCAGTAAGCCATCGCCACCCATTGCTGGCACATCAAAACTACAGTCCTGCACATCATGGTTCTGTGCTCTGTCATTTGGAAGAAAATACTATTGTTTGAGTAGGCAACTTTTAACGTGATAGTGTCTATAGTGAACCCGTATTTGATGTGTCTCAGCAGTTTTCTTTGTGGAGGCAAATAAAGGAGAGTAAAAAGGTTGAAAGCCCTTTAATGTCCAGCCATAAAAGCATGTGGGTTTAAAATGTTTAAGGTTGGTATTGGGACATTAGTGTATGGTGATTATGGATTGGGTGGGGGCAGGGGTAGGAAGGCTTACAAGGCTGTAGTTGCGGAAGGACAAATCTTTCATTCCTTGGAATAGTACATGAAATGTATAGATTCCCTTGTTAGTATAAAAGGTATTACCCTATATGCTTTTAAGGATTTTTAAAAATCCTTTTACCTTGCATAGAATGTCTTTCTCAAAAGGAAGAACTTTCATAAAGAGCCACTATGTCTATAAAGAAAGATGAAGAAAGTATAACCAGAACTCCTTAAGTGGACCTCCTGGGTATATTTCACATATTTCTGAGACATTTTAAATCCACATTACCATGGGAGAAATTATGGCATTAGAAATATTGAAGGGCTGTCAGTAACAAGCATCTTGACTCTACAGCATTTTTTCAAGAGATTTCATTTTAAAACTAAATCCTTTGGAAATGGATGCCTCTGAATCCACAGGCCCATTTGTTTTCCCTACTAATGTGCACAGAGCAGTTTTCCTATGAGTACTTATCCACATTTGTACACACACTGCCAGGCCTCAGGCCCCTTAGCAAAGTTTCCTTGGAGTGTCTAGCTTTCCACCTCATGCCCACCCTGTGCTAAGGATAAAAAGGTTGGTACACAGGCCCTGTTCCTCAGATCTATGTTTCTTAACTGTGATGAAACTCAGATATGTATAAAACTGTTGGAAGTACCAATGTTATAATAATCTATCAAGGAACTGTGCTAAGGATGAAAAGGTTGGTAGACAGGCCCTGTTCCTCAGATCTTCTCAACCACCTGGCTTTGTCAGGATTGTGTTCTTGTTAGCCTGTTGTGGCCCGCTTTTATGGCTGGAAAGTCTTTTCTGACCAACTGATTTGGCAGGATCCAGAAAAGGATGGATTCCACTGGATACATGGAAATTACCCAGCTCTCCATTTAGCTTGGCAAACAAATTTTAATAAGGCTTCCCAAGAACTCCCCCTGTAACGTAACCATGAGCAAGGAATGTTGGGGAATCGCTAGAAATTTCCTCTTCATGAGTCTTCTATCCACATATTTGTTTTTGGGAAAGATTGGTCTGCTCCTACAGCCTCAACAGATACTCTGCTGCTCTGCTCTGCTTTGAACCCTCAATTAAGCTCTTCTCTGCTATGTTTTTCCTGGTGCCTCAACAGTGTATACACACTTGGTAATACAATCCTGGAGCAATTACCCAGTTCTGAGATTTTAATATTGACATTACTCTAATCCTTGAGATCCAAACATCTCTAAATTCTGCCAAAGTTACTAAGATTTACATAGAATCATTTGACATTTTTAGTTATAGTGCATATTGAGTCATGTTTAAATGGGAATTCAGAGATAAATTTAGGGAAATTGGGCTTTGATAATTTAATCTCTCTTTTTTGCCAAATGTAATCTCATTTAATCCCTCTTGTTTGCCAAGGTGTCAACTGGGTATAACACCTGGAAAGATGGTATATTGTTGATTCTTTAACTAGCACTCATTTCTGTTTACTTTTTACTGTTTGGATTCATTGTGTTCAGAGACTCCTGCTGATTTCAAAATACAGGAAAGAAATCTGATCAGTTGTCATTTGACTTTGAGAGAAGATCATTCCACTGGCACGTATCCCAAGGGCTAGCTGGGGTGAGAGAACAGACCAAAAAAGTGTTTTAGCCAAAACAGTTAGGGGTGCCTGTAGATGGCAGGAAGGTGGCTTCAATTCACTGTAATTACAGTGTGTCAGAACAGTCTCAATTAATCGAATCTGCTGAAGCGTGGTTGTTAGGGCACCTCTATCAGCCTCTCCATCTCATGTTACAGTGTCCTCATGCTTCAGAATGGTGGCAGGGATGCTTTAACTAAAGCTCATTCAATAAGCTTTAGTTAAAGTGCTCCCACCACCATTTTGAAGCATGGAGACGCTGGTGCACAAGATGCTGCAGGTGCTTTAATTAGAGTGGCTCTCAGAACTGCTCTAATTATAGTGTAAT
>NW_017728992.1:15397909-15406503 GCF_001723915.1 Gavialis gangeticus | reverse complement strand
GTCCCCCCCCCCCCCCCCCGAGCATGTGTAAAAAAGCCCTAGGTGTTTAAGGTACTCACCTGGGATGCAGGAGACTTGGATTCTAGGCTGTCTTCAGCCAAAGGGGCTTAAACCTCTCTGAGTTGCCAGCCCAGTGCTCTAATCACCAGAGGCAACTTGTAGGGGATGCATGTGCACTCCCTGAGTATGGTGGTGCACCCCCTGCAAAAAGGTGCCACCGACACTGCTGGTGGTGTCTGTGGGCACTCTGCGGTTCCTATGGGCCGCCGCTGATGCTGCCAGTAGTGGCTGCGGGTGGTCACCAGCCTTTGGTCAGTGCTCGCCACCCTTCCTTGCCACTGACAGCGCCAGTGGCAGAAGCTCCCCTGCTTACCACTGCCACACTCCTGCTGTCCCCACTGCTGCTGCACTCCTGCCCCCACCGTGCCCCGCCCCACAGCCACCGGGGGCACACGCCGTTCATGCTAATCACTGTTCTAAAGGTTAAGCTTTATCCCTTCCCCTGTTCAGTTTTTCTTTTGAACTTGAGCCATGGCATCTTGCACATGATAGGCATTGGATAAGATGGACAGAGTGTAGGGCAAGTGTCTTTTCTATTGGAACAGGAGTCCAGACTGGAACCTGGTGCCCTCTTGCTTTCAGAGCAGGATCCATCTTGCTGAGCCACACTCTCTCCAACTTGTCTCTCTTTCCTGGCCATACGTATCTCTCTCTTCTGTGCGTAAGTGTTAGAAAGTCTACTTATGAGCTAAAAACCTGCCAGGTAGGTACACAAAGGGTATTCTTTTAAGGGTTTACTGTTCTGCTTTTTCCATAGGATAGTCTGAAAAAGATGTTTGTTAACAACCCTCTCTATACCTGTAAATCACATTGTTGGGATGGTTTTGTAGTCCTTTTTCTAATGCTGGTGATTTTTATCTTATGATACTCACATAAATGGTTACAGAATAGAAAGTGCAAAAATATAGTATAGAAGGAGGTAACTGGAAATTTAAATATTAATTCCAGAGGGTTTTCCCTTTATTAAAGCAAAAGTTTATAACCTTTTTTACAGTGGTGGCCTTGGAAAAGCAAGTCCCAGCATTTAATGCTCAACTATTGTAGAAAATGAGGTCTTGTATGATGGGACCAGTAGTCTCCATAAACACCAGCATGTTATCGTATTTTATCACATACCATATGCCCCCAAATAAGATATCTGCTTTGTTTTGGGAAGGCTGAATGGGGGGTGGGAATCTTTCCTTTTTCCCATCAGAATCATGGCCAAGGCTGACTGCATGCAGCAGCTCACCTGACCTCAACTAGCTCACTCGCTCCTTCAGGCAAAAACTGGTTTCATATCTTCCACAGCCACTGATGGCTTGCGGTGGTACAGCCAACAGCTACTGCCAATTAGGGAGCAGCTCTGAAAGGGTTAAAACTAACTGTGATACTGTAGAGTGAACTCTGCCCTTCCCTCTCTGAGGCCAGAGCAAGAAGCAGAACTGCAGCCACCATTATAGCTCCATATTAGGGATGTGCGAAACAGGCCATATTCGATTTGCCTTTGACCCAAATTGGGGTCAGTGATCCAATTTGTTGATTTGGATCACTGTCCCAATTTCATTCAGCTGAATCCAATTCTGAAGATTTGATGCTTATTCGGAGAATCAGCGATTCGGATACAGACACAGCTTGAAATGTTTTTTCTACATACCTCAAGATACCAGGAATGGCTTGTGAACACTGTGTGATGGTGGGGCAGATGGAGCATCTCACAGGAGTGCAAGGGGCCCCCTGTGTGCTCAGTGGCAGACCTGGAAGTAGATCAGAAGTACTTCTGGTCCACTTCTGGGTCTGCTGCTGAGTGTGTGGGAGACAACCCCGCCTTTCCCCCTGTGCACCTCCCTGGCTTGGTAATTGGCTTCGGGGGGACCTCATGTGGTCCCCAGACCCAAGATGCACCAGTCACCAAACTGGGGGGGGGGGGGGGGCGCGCACTCTCTGGCAGATGCGGGGGGGGACTGGAAGAATTTCTGGTCCACTTCCAGGTCTGCTGCCAAGCGTGCTGGGGACCCCCCCAAATTTCTGTGGGACGCTTCATCTGCCCCACCATCTCAGTGTTCATGAGCTGCCTGGTACTTTGAGGTATGTAGAAAAAACATTTAAAGCTGTGTCTATGTCCGAATCATTGAATCTCTGAGTTGATTCTGAGGGTTCTGATTAGGTTCAGAGAGATTAAAGGGTCTTTGGATTCGGAGACTCGGCCGCTGCATTGGACTGAATCTCCACTGCATCGAATCAGTGGCCAAAGCTTCGCACAGCCCTACTCCGTATATATTATCTGATAGAGCTTCCTATTTCACAGTTTGTGCTGTTCCATCTCCCTGCCCCAATTCACTGGCCAGCTAGGACCAGCCTCTGAAAATCAGGACTGTCCCACCAGATTGGGACATATGGTCACCCTACTTATGTAGTCATTATGTTAGGGATCAGTCATGTTTCCTGATTTTGAAAGGCTGATTTGGTAGGGAAAAGTTGTATGTAGTATGCAATTGAATACAGTAATATAAAGGATAATTAATGCTGTTAAAACATCATTGGTCTCATGTAGTTTAGGTAACTCCAGACTATGAACTTTTCCTACCAAAGGATTTTGACAACATGGCTAGGGACAGGCATTCAAACAGCCTGAGCCTGAATTGATTCAATCTTTGCAGGCTAGTCTAACCTGGCTAGGCTGAACCAGTTTGTAACCAAACAAATATTCTCTCTGGACTGAGGAAATGCAGGCACATGCCTTCAGTGGCTCAGGCTAGAAGCTTGGGTGTGCTAGAGAAGCCCTCCCTTCCCTTCTACAGGGAGCTGGGCTGAGGGGGTGTGGCCAGGCCCTGACAGGAAGTCTGATTAGGGAAGTTTGCCTGCACCATCCCAGGCTTTTCCCTGCTGGTTGCTCAAGGGGCAGGACCATTGCCAGCCCCCTGCTAGCACTGTTAGGGAAGGAGGGCTGTGCAGTGCATGCATCTGTTGATGATTTGGAGCTTTTCAATCTCTTTCCTTGCTTCTCTATACTCTCTGCAGCAAACTGACAGGCAAACAAGCCAGCAGGGAGCTGATAACAGTGTTTATCATCCCATCTGTAAAACAGTAGCCTCTCTCCATGAGTTCAAACTCTTCATAAACAGCTTACTGTCTGACCTGTTGATTTGCTCCAAATGTTACACCTTGCTGGGGTCGTTTGACCCCAGTACTCTTTCCTGCCATGGCAGGGTGTCGGACTAGATGATCTACTCAGGTCCCTTCCGACCCTAGAAACTAACTATGAAACTATGAACTAATGCCGCAAGCAGTCACTGTTCTGTCTGCCTGTCCCAGTGAAATTGGAGAAACACACACACACCTCTCAGCATTAGCTAGCATACCACATGCCTAGGTTCCACGGGGCTGGGGTCTATGCTATGGGAGATGAGAGGGAAGGAGGGGGGGATTCCTGCTTGAGCAGTGAGGGGAAAGGGCAGGGGATAAGGCAGGGGGAAGCTAGGCAGACCCTGCTGTACCTGCAGTCTCTGCCGGAGCTCCAGCCAGGGAGCAGAGGGGAGGGGCCAGCTCTGCTTTGGACCAAAGCCCTGCCCGGCCCAGAGAGAATGCCAGGATTCTGGGGGAGTCTAGTTTATCTTAAACCAGCAAGGGGTCTGGGACAGAGACTGCATAAACTGGTTTGAGCCAAATCAGTTAAGTCTCATATTACATCAACTAAGTTTATCTGGAACTGGTTTCAGCCATTTTCAAACTGGTTTATGTGCATTGAACATCTGTTCTGGTACAGGTTGAAACCAGTTTCTGATCACTTAAACCGGTTTAAGTGTAATATCTGTCCCTAGCCCGTGACTACAGACTGTTTCCCCTTTTGAAAGTCAGATTTGATGTACAGGCCCCCATTATGATATTGTACTCCATAAAGTATACACACCAAGAGGACAATTTTATGTATGTGTTTCCCCCACTTGTTATTCATTTGCACTTGGCCTCCAGGTAATTGGGAGACTTCAGCTTCCAGAATTCATAATCCTTTACCCTTCAGCAGAGCTGAAATTCATCACTTAAATTTGAAAAGAGAGTAACTGTGAAACCAAACAATGTTGATAAACTGGCAAAGCTCTGCTGCTACTTTGGCTTATCTGTTTGTGTCAGCATTTTGTGAGAGGGGTAGGAAGAAAAAGAAAGCAGGGCAAAGCCTTCTTCATTTGTCATTTATTCACTCTATCTGTCATAGATTTGTGCCAGCACTGAAATATAAGCACAAGTACATTTCTAAACAAATGAGTCTGAACACATCCATTTGTCTAGAGAAGTTTAGCTCTTTTTTTTTTTTACCTGTCTCTGATTGTCAGGCTATATTTGTTGTTGGTTTATAGAAATCTTCTGTCCTTGTTTTGGCAATAGAAAAGAGTAATAGGTGCTGAGATTTTTCACTCTATCTACAGTAAAGCTTATCTTTTCTTCTTTTAAAATTCAAGTGCTTGTACTTAAGTAAAAAATAAAGCGGAAGCCAGAATCAGCCAAATATACAACAGGAACACATTTATTTTTATGACGGACTTAGAAGAAAGCAAAATCTACATATGAACACATTTTGCAGGATATACACAGAAAGGGTCTGATACTAATTTTACATTAGTGGAACTCAGTTGACTTAATTTGCTTTGCTCTCAATTTTCCACTAGTGTAAATGAAGGTCAATCAGGTGTATGCCATCTTCATCAAGTTATGTGATACTGATGTGGCTGTATCATATAGCAGCTATGATAAGTACGCAGTTGCTTTGAAAATACAAGTTTTTGCAGCAATGCTGCATTCTTCTTAATACCTAAAAGTCTTATTTTAAGAAAGGTAACAAGTAGTTTATTTCCCTTGCTTCTGCATCAAAGCCACATTGTTTAGTAAAGCAGCAGTGAAATGGGGATACTTAATCCCACTTTTGATAACTAGGTTCCACACTTACAAAGCATAAAAGTGACAGAAGATTGCAGGAAAGAGTAGTTAGTAAACACTGATGTGTAGGCTGAATGGAAATTCCTTGATTACTTAACACAATTTACCTTGGTGAAGGGGCTGCCAAAATGGCCATTTTTGCACTGTGCTGTTCAGCATTTAGACATGATAAACCCTCTTGAAAATAATGGGCTCAGAAGTCTTCCAGGATTATTAAGAGTCTGGCCCTGCAGATGTCTGATTTGTATCTGTAATAATATGTCCCAATATGAGCACTACTGAACCTTTTACAAAGACTAACCTGCAACTATACTGTGCATGTTTGCCTGTGATTACTGGTAGGGTATTGATCCTAGTCTATATAGGCAGCCAGTTGTTCACAACGTATATTTAAGGAGAGGTCTTCACAGATCAGACAAAGGTCTGCATTTTCCAATTGTGTATAGGTCCATTCAGTTACTGTGGAAAGTTTGATTTACACATTCAAATGTTTTCAAGCATTGGGGAGCTTCTACAACCTTGGACAGGCCCTTTTCAAAACTGTAGTTTTGACCAAAGGCAGGTGAATCAAAGTTATTCCAAGTTTAATTCGGGTATGCTAATTCAGGCCTTTTGAGGACACTTTCCCCGTGCAATCCCTGCAATCTCATTTTGTTCTGATGAAGCTTCCTTTTGTCCTCTGGTGATGGGCATGGCCTTTGGAGTGAATTGCCTCCTCTGGCCCTGATGCTAATACACTATAATGCTTCTGCTTCTGTCAGTTCCAGGAGTTATAAATCACATCAATATATGAAAATTACTTTGTTTCTTAAAATTGAATACTAGATGTGATTTGAAATGCTGTGTTAGATGTATGAGTGAAGTTCCTGTAATAAATCATTCACAATATCAACTATTATTTAGGGATTATGTGAGGAGAGAGGAGCTGAAAGCATCTTTTATATGAATAAAACCCAGTGTATACCATAAACAACTAAATTATTTCTTTTAATTGGAAGTTTAATTTAATCTATATTCAGAGTTATTTGCATTACAAAGCTATTCAATACAGTGAGTACACAAGGTTAGATCTGCAAAAGGGCCTTTAGGATTAGTGTGGCAACATCTAATTCTTAGGCCCCCTATGGCCCAGTGGACTCCACAATATTGAGTTAGATGCCTTAGCTTCTTAGACAGTGTCCATAGAGGGTAAAGCTGGAAACAGATTGTCACCATTGTGCTTCCATAATAATTTTTATGCTGGCAAAAGGCAACAGCAAATAGATGTCCATGCCCTCTGTTGTGCCACAAATGCCTGAATTTGTGGCTGCAACAAAAGATGATAATCCTTTTTTCTACTTTTTTGTGGTGGACCTCAATTTACTTTATGACAGGAGAATATAAAGAGCCCAGAGCTGCCCATACTCTCCAGGCCCCCCTGGACAGGTACTTGCACATGCTCCTGCATATGCTGTCTGTCTGTCCCCCTCCTGGCCCCAATGGGTGTTTTATGCAAAATACAAAAGCTTCAGCAGGAACATGGGACTGGTAGGACCATCAAGTCCAGTCTCCTGCTTTCACAGGCAATTGTTAACTGAAGGAGTCACCAAAACCCTCACCCACAACTTCAAGGAGAGACTCACCCCTAGAATATCCTAGTTAGTAAAGCACTTTTTTTGATAAGCACAGTAAGTGGTTTCAGATCTATCTATCAGTCAAACCAAATTGGTATTTGAACCTGTCTCTGATATCTCACATCTCTAACCACTGCTCCAGTGCATGTAAAGGATGGCACTATCGTATACTCCTCCTAGCTTTTTTTTGTGTGAAGCCCAATCCAGTAGACAGTCTTTGAAAACTCCTACCTGATCAGTCTTTCTAGAAAAGACCTAGTTTGTTACTCCTGGTGGGATTTGGTCACTCAGCAGCATGGTGCTGTCAGACCTTGGGTGCTTGTGTGCATATTCACAGCAGAAATTGAGGCACCGAGTTCCTATGGTTGTACCAGCTTAATTGATGCCAATTTCTGTGCTTAGGGAAGTCAGATGCCACCAGGGCTAGGTGGCAGCTGAGTGGGGAGTTCTGAGGAACCAACTGTAGGGTTAGGCACTCAAGTACCCATTGAGATCTATCATATAAGGCTTAGGAAATGGCAGCCTTTGAAAAGTAGCACTCAGTTGGTCTAACAAAAGGTATCACATCTACTCAAAGAACCTTGCCTGCCCTGGTGTTAAATACTGCACTTTTCTCAAGCAGGGTAGCTTGTGATTAATATGTAATACAAGCAGTTCTCGACTTACAACGTTTCGAGTTGAAACATTTCGCACTTACAACATTTATAAATTGACACCCTGTTTCAACTTTCTGACGTCAGTTTCGACTTTACAACACTTGATCCGATGCCATGCCACGTCATGCCAATGAACAAGTTTGCTGCGTCACTCATCTCCCATCTGTCCAAACTTCCTTGGACACTTGCTTTAAGAAAGCAGACAAGACTCTAGAAAAACCTGCAGCCAAGACTTCTGAGAAGATTGCAGCCAAGAGAAGAGCTCTTCAAAAAGTCCAGCAAAGTCACCTCGAAGTCCTTGCAAATCAATATGATTGCTATTTACAATATAAATACGTTAATGTAGTTATATTACTCATCTATAATTGATTTGAATACAAAGTTCTGGGTTATTTTTGGTGAAAATAGGGTATTGGGCCTTGGTTCAGGAACCAATCCCCCTTTTATAACATTGTTTCCTATGGGAAAACTGGTTCCAAGTTGCAACGTTTTGACTTAAGACGTGGTTCTCAGGAACCAATTGTGTCGTAAGTCTGAGGACTACCTGTATAATTGTTCTGAGCTCTGCCTTGCCCACCTGTTTGCTTCTGGGGACAATTCAAGGTGTTGTTTATATTTTTTGTAAACCTGCAAGATTTGGGAGTCAGGTCGCAGAGACTGCCTGTCCCATATGTTTCATGGCACCAGCAAGTCTGGTAGGAGGTGCCTGTGTTTCCACTAACTGCTTACCAGCTCTGCAGGACCAATAGCCCAGTGTTCTTGGTTGTGTGCCTGTACCTTTAAGCCTGCCCCATATGACAGTCTTCCCAAGCTATTCTGAGCAGCCTAGAAGGCATTTTTTAAATCAGGCTTTTAACTGTTTTCAAAAGTTAATCCATCATATCAGAGCAGTGGTGCCATTTGTAAGATAAGGGTATGGATTATTTTTTGGTACATCTGTTAGATAGACTGAAAAGTTATTCCACTCTTTTAGGTATGGACTAACATCCAGATACAGTAGCATAGCCTTTTATAAGTGTATAAATATTCTAATGATTTCTCCTTGAGAACTGCCATGACTAATACCTAAGAATCCATGGCCAAAAGTGAAAGTTAATAATGATGGAAGAGCACTAGAAAAACTGTGCATGATATAAATATCACTAGGCATAACTGTGAAAATATGCATGTCTGTGTGTTTATTTCATCCCAGCTCAAACTTATTTTATAGGTATTGGAGTCTTTGTAAATTGCATTTATTTAGGGCATATGCGGTTTGCTCTCCCCTCAGAGCTGAGATGCCATTGATTAATACAAGCACTTTGCCTAGAAAATAAACCTATGTAATTTTTCACAGATTCAGAAAACCATGGTC
>NW_017728992.1:15371140-15397799 GCF_001723915.1 Gavialis gangeticus | reverse complement strand
TATGTTGTCCAAGCGGTAGCAAACCCGGGGGGGGGGGGGGGGGGGTGTGTTATATGTTTAAACCATCTTTTTTGTCACTGCATTTTTCTAATGTTTGAGGAGCAGGTGCTACAGACTTTTGTGGTGATATTTGAGTTTAGTTTTGTATACAACACTCACCAGACTCATAATATGATGAAATTGAAGACCACTAGTAACATTCTAATGCAAGACTCCCCAGCTGACGGTCCACATAGTGTTTGTGATCCATTCTCACATAATTTGTAAATCAGAATTTATCTGCTTTGTTTCATTCTGGTTCTGATACAAACTCCCTCATTACACAAGTTTGGAGCTTCCTAAGATGCTTGCTTGTGGGCATTGAGAAGTATGTACTGTAAAGCTAAAGAGTCATTCTTCTATTTGATGCTAGTTAAATTGTTTTCCTAAATAAAATAAGTAATGAAACTCTAACATTAGAAATAAGAAGTCACTGAAAAACAAAATCTAGTATAGTATAGTATGTATAGTATAACTTGTTTGTTTCCATTCTTAACAAATATATTTGAAGTTATTCAGTTTGAGGAATGAAAATAATGTGTGTCTAATGCACTCTCCATGGAGAAGAAACAATTTAGTATTTTTTGCTATGAAGCAATTTGATGAGAGATGAATATTTACACTTGAATTTCTGTATAATTTTACTGAACATTACTATCTTGAGAAAAAGTGGAGAAATCACCTATTGGTTTTGTAATTGGTATTTCTTTCTAGACTATAATTACCTTCGTAATACTCAGAAACATCATCAGTTCAGCACTTTTCTCTTTAATTAGTCATTTTAGTTTCCTGTATGCAAGGGCATATGAAAGAACTACATCAAATCAACTGATGACTAAATGTTAAGGATTCACTACTTATGTAATATACTGTAGGACAAATGGCATTGGGGTATTAATTCCAATAAGGCTCTGTAATTGGGGCAGAATTAAAAGCATTCAGCTAATTACCAGTGAAAAGGACTTAGCTGTGGCATTGAACATTTTCAGGCTGTAGTTCATGTAGTTGTATGCTTTTACATTAAATTTTAAATTGGAGGCCAAAGTTAATTTTTCAGGATTTTGTAATTTTTTTTTAAGATAAATTGATTTATTAGTAAATAATTCTCATTTAGAAAAGTGCTAAGTATTTAGAACCCAAAGTGAGTATTTTCAGAGTGATTCTGCTTAAATAAAACCTGTAATTAAACTCTCGTGATATTTTGTTCTTGAGCAGTTTTTGAACAATGGTTCCCTTCTGGCTAAATATGCCACTTTTCAATGCCCCTTTAACCTTGTCTTTTTGGTAATTGAATTTTACTGCCTGTGATTTGTTCTGAACAGTTGTGAGTCCTCATTTGAAAAAGAAATGAAAGAAGAGGACTGGGGATGAAAATTTGTTACCTTGCAGTCACAATTATAAGGATCATAGGAAAGTAGGGGTAGAAGGAACCTCAAGCGGTCATCTAGTCCATCCCCCTGCTCAAGGCATGATCATCCCTGACTAAATCATCCCAGCTAAGTTCCTATGTAACCTTATCTTGAACATTTCCAAGGATGGAGAGTGCGCAATTTCTGTAGCTAAGCTGCTACAATGTTTCACCACCCCCATAACTGGAAAGTTTCTCATAATCTCCAAACTGATTTTTCCTGCAACTTAAAGCCATTGCTCCTAGTCCTGTCCTTTTATGGCCACAGTAAAAAGTTCATCACCATGTACTATAATTGCCCTTTATGTATCTGAGGACCATTATCAAAACCCTCCTCAGTCTCCACTTCTCCGGACTAAATAACCCTAGTTCTTTCAGACTTTCCCCTTATGAAGAGAGGCTGTGAGCCACGGGACTCTTCAGCCTGGAGAAGCACAGGCTCAGGGATGACTTGGTTGAAGCCTATAAGTACCTAATGGGTGTGCATCAGGATCTGGGAGAATGCCTGTTTACCTGGGCACCCCAAGGGATGACAAGGTCCAACAGTCACAAACTCCTGTTTTAGGCTGGACATAAGGAAAAACTTCTTTGCTGCCTGAGCCCCCAAGGCCTGGAATAGACTCCCTCCAGAGGTGGTACAAGCCCCTACTCTGGACACTTTTAAGAAACATTTGGATGCTTATCTTGCTGGGATCCTTTGACCCTAGCTGACTTCCTCCCCTTTGGGTAGTGGGCAGGACCCGATGATCTTACGAGGTCCTTTCCAGCCCTAATGTCTATGAATCTGCAAGTCTTGCTTCCCAGGCAAGTACTCCATGTGAGGCCTTAGCAGTGTTGAATAGAACAGAAGGATCACTTCCCTTGATTTTCAGGTGACCCTCCTCTTAATGCAACCCAAGATGTGCTTGGCTTTTTTTGCAACCAGTGCACAGTTATCCTATATTCAGCTTATGGTCTACTGTAACACTTGTGCCCTTCTCTCCAGTCATTCCCAGTCTGTATTGATGCATATAATTCTTCTCTTCCAAGTGACTTTGCACTTGTCCTTGTTGATTCTCATCTGATTGATTGCAAACCATTTTTACAGGTTATCCAGTTATTCTAGATCCTAGTGTTACTCTCCAGAGTGATTGCCAGTCCACCCATCTTGTTGTCATCTGCAGATTTGCTAGTTATGAACTCAGTCTTGTCATCTCAATTATTAATGAAGACATTGAACAGTACTAGACACAGGGCAGACCCCTAGGGAGCCCCACTTGATACCTCCTCCCAAGTAGACATTGAGCCATTGATGACTATTCATTGAGCACAAGGATCCAACCAGGCATGTATCTGCCTTGCAGTACTTTCATCTAGTCCGTGCTTCCTTAGCTTATTAGTGAGACTGTTGTGGGAGTCCATGTCAAACACTTTGATAAAATCAAGGTATATAACATCCACTGCTATCCCCTGATCCACAGAGCCCATCATCTGATCAGAGAAGGAAATCATGGTAGCCAGGCGTGATTTGCTCTTGGTGAATGCATGCTGGGTGTTCCTGTTCCCCTTCTTCTCCTCTAGATACCTAATGATAGCAGTCCTTGAGGAAGACCTGCTCCATGCACTTTCCAGGTATTGGTGTCAAGCTGACTGCTCTCTAGATCCTCCTCCTTCACTTCTTCAAAGATGGGCATACTTTTTTGTCCTTTTCCAGTTGTTTGGGACCTCACCCAACCTCTACAAGCCCTCATAGAGGGTAACTAATGACTTTGAAATTTCCACAACCAATTCCTTCAGTACCCTGGGGTACATCCCATCCAGCCCTACCAATGTGAAAATATCTAGCATCTCTAACCAATCCACGAAGTGTTCTGCCATTATTCCAGGATGCTCTTCTTCTTCCTTATCTTTGCTGCCAGTTGGGTTCATCATCTGGTAGCTGTCCCTATCTGTGAAGGCTGAAGTAAAAAAGTCATTAAATACTTCAGCCTCCTTTGTATCATCATCCATAACTAGATTGCCTTCTGCATTCTGTAGGGGACCTCTGGTTTCTCTGGTTATCATGTTACTTTTGACACACTTGTAGAATCCCTTTTTATTGCCTTTTACATTCCTTGCCAGTTGCATCTCAAATCATGCCTTGGCCCTCCTAATTTTCTCCCTGCATGCCCACACAATATTCTTATACCCTTTTCTAATACTGTTATCAAGTTTCTACTTTTTGTAGGATTCCTTTTTGAGATTCATCTTATTGAAGAGATTGCTGTCTAGCTAGGCTGGCCTCCTGTTGCACTTCCAGTGCTTCCATCTCATCAGGATAGCTTTATTCTGCACCCTTAAGAGAGCCTTCTGAAAGTACAGCAAGCTCTCCTACAATCATTTTCTCCTTAGACTTGCTTCCCAGGGGATCCTGCCCACCATTTTCCTGAATTTAGAGTCTGCTTTTTTGAAGTCCCGTGTTTTTATTTTGCTACTTTTTTTTCCTTCCACCTCTGAGGATCCCCTTAGAATCCTTTTCCCCTCAGTCCTTGTTTCCCATGATGAGGAGAAAGTCAAGATGGCCAGACACCTGGAAGGCACATTCTTTCTTTTACAGTGTAGATCGTACTGTAGGTGCACATAGCTACTCAAGGACTCAGTTGTACATGAGGCTGTGTACATCAGAGTATCTGCCTTGCATTGTCTTATTCTCCAATGATAAGACAGAGAGAGTGGAATGATCACAACCCTCCCTTAGCTCTCGTGTAGTACCTTTTGCAGAATTCTGACCGTGTCCACCCCACTTTCTCAGTTGTCTGAGTTTAGCCTCTATTTTCCTTTGTGACTACTGGAAAAGATGAACTCATAACCTGTCAGGATTAACACTTGCAGTCATCTCAGGGCTCTGATTAGTTAATAAACAGGTGTATAGCAGGCATCTCTTCTTACATGGTAAAGGATCTACACCCCAGAAATCTACCTTTTATCATCCTCCCACATCCATAAGGTGAGATGTACAAAATTCCAGCTGCTTGTGAAAGGGACCTCTAATCCTAGGAAAGATATGTCTTCAAGGTTGGACCTAAGGAAACTGTCTTGCTTGAGTGCTGTACTTTCCAGGCACATCAGGGACGTGTGACCAGGGATTGGCTGCTGAATTCCTTGGATTCAGAGGACAATAAAATAG
Source organism: Gavialis gangeticus (assembly GCF_001723915.1). Classification (NCBI taxonomy): domain Eukaryota; kingdom Metazoa; phylum Chordata; order Crocodylia; family Gavialidae; genus Gavialis; species Gavialis gangeticus. The sequence goes on along the minus strand of NW_017728992.1, from coordinate 15,393,207 downwards.
CACCTGCCAGCCACTTCATGTTATAGGTGTTAATATTGGTGCTGAAAGCAATTGTAATATTGATCTTGCCATCAGTTGAGGAATCCTTCATGGTACAGTTTTGTTTGTGATGGTCCAGCTTTGCTCTTCTTTTGGGCATTGAGCCAGGTACCAGCATCAGTATAGAGGTTTTCTCCAGAACTGCTCTAGCTGGCATTGTTGTTCCAAGAGAGCCTCTTCTCTTTCCCTTTTCTGAGTCATTTTATTAATTTTATTTTATTATTCCAGCAGATAGCCCTCTCTGGACAGGCTGGAAAAAGATCTTGGCGGCTGTTACAGGAAAGTGCAAGATCAATGCCCATTACAGCTATAGCATTGGATGAGCCACCAACAATCTTATTAGTATTAATACAGAATTCCATCTTGGCTATGGTTGCCCTCATGGGGACCCATTTCTCATCGATCGCATGGTGGCTCCACATTAGCTATCCCCAGCAAGACAAGGAATTTCTAGTCACCGCTGATGTTGGAGCTGGAGAGCAATATGTAAGCAGGGGAACATAAACTGAGACAATGGAATTGGTATGGGAGTCTTTTCAGTTACCTTCCTGGCCTAAAGAATCTTCCCTTTTTCTGGAGAAGCTGACTGTTCTGGCTATAGTACTGTCTGTAGATGACTTCCAGGGATTCTGGAGCTTCAGATGAGAATTGCAGACATTGTAGCAACTATAATAAAGAAAACTATGAATATGCTATTTGACATACTATGCTTCCTGATGCCAACAGTTGCTTTCAGAGTAAATAAGGGCTTATATGGGGTCTTTGGCTATAACTCTGTACTGATTAACCTGACATCTAAATGAGTAGGTAAATGTCATCAAGTATTTCCCAAGGATTCTGAACGCCAGGATTTTTTTTTTTTGTCTTGGCAGGCCAGGAAAGACTAGATCAGCCAAAAAGATCCCTAAAGGAAAATGATTCAAAGAAGATTAACCTCTGCAACAAATAAACCTTCTCCTTTGCCTTTCTACATTCCAGGATAATGAATTACCACTAGGGACCTATCAAATTCAGGGTGGCTAACCCCCAATTTTGTGTTTCGAGTGTGGTGCCAGGTGCCATTTTCATACAGTGTGGCACCCCGTCCCCCCCTGCCTTTGGCTGAGGGGCCCCAGAAGTCCCAGCCTTATCCAGCAATTAACAGATGGCTATCTGTCAATCTCTGGCAAGGGGCAGAACTTCTGTGGCCCCTGAGTCAATCAGAGGCATTCAGGGGAGCACCACTCTCTGCTGCAAAAATCCCCCTTTCCCCTCCTTCTTCAGGATACCAGGACTTTCTACCTTTTTTGTTTTTGCAGGATTCTTCCCTCCCACCCCCAATTTGTTGCCAATTTCACTGGTTTTTGCAGTTTCTGAGCTTTTTTGCAGGGCCTGGGCTTTTTTGCAGGGACCAACTGAAGTTCCGGTTTCTGTGAAAGTCATGAAATTGCAAATTCAGTAGGTTCCTAATTATCACATTATTCATGAATCATAGCTCCTTCAGAGTCTGGAAAGGACTCCTTTCCAAACTCTTATAGAAGAGAAGAGTCAAAGGATGCTTCCAGGAAGGGATACATAGTTATCAGTGTTATCCTTCAGGTGGCAATGGATGAGGTGGCCAGAGCTGCTAGGTTTAGACAGGAACCACCCTGCCTTGAGGTTAGAGTAGATAATCTCTTAAGGTCCCTTCCAGCCCTGTTTTATTATGATTCTATGATTCCGTGGCTACAAAAGGTGCCCTTCCAAAAATGTGCCCATTGTTGTCATCATCGTCATCTGTTACACACTGATCTCCTTGTCAAAGGCAGCTTTGCAAAGACAGCTTTTACGCGCTGATCTCCTTTGCGCACACAACTAAGTAAAGAGAGGAAAATACTACTAGGAGTCCCTGCAAGAGGCAAGGATTATATAGGGCTGTATCTTTTACTGGACCAACTGCATAGTTGGGATAGAGTTAGATGAACTTTTGAACGCAAGACATTCTTCATGGGTCTTTCTGCAATTCAGAGATTCTGAGCAAGCCACATGTGCTTCCCCTGTAGCAACCACCTTGAAAGCAACATGCCAATGAAGTCAGTAGGATATGTGTGTTCCTGAGCACCGGGTTCTTAGATTTTAATATCTTTTCCCACATAGCATTAAACACAATGTGTTACATGGTAGTAAGTATTACATGGAAAGATCAAAGCCAGTGCTGTTTAGAATGACTGCTGTTTGCACTGTAAAGGATATGCATTTTATCCCTTTTGTGTGTGTGTGTGTGTGTGTGTGTGTGTACACATTTGTTTCTAGTCAGCTCTCATGATATTTGGTATTTTCTTAAAACTCCAACTTTTTAATTCTTGAGATTATATGACAATTTCAGGTTTTTTCAAAAGCAGTTTTTTTTAGCACTCATGGTTACTGAGAAAAGTAGAGAGCATGCCCCAAGTGTACCCTACATGCTCAAGTCAAAACCAAACGAAACCCCAGAATGGATTATTATTATTATTAGTAGTAGTAATTGAAATATTAAGATGTTAAACCACTGTCAGAATTTTAGGCAGGGATCTGACTCGTGTTTTCAGGAGAAGCAAGTGGTTTTTGGTGTTATCTTTTATTGGACTGACTGTATAGTTAGAAGAGTACAATGTCAGTGCAAGTCTAAAGAAACAACATTGGCATATACTAATAGAACAGTAAAACTTGTTACATATTTATGGAGAATACATTTGGCTTGCTTCTACCATCTTTACCCACGTTACATTTCAGTGCTCTTATTCTATGTACAGAATATGCTAATACTCAACATGAATTAGGATAGCACAATAAGCTGTGTCCACAAGACATTGCATATTCATTCACAACTTGGAACATAAATGAAGACTTTCACATACTAACATATATAAAGGCAGTTTCCTCTTTGAGATGGCTGAGATATAGATAGCTCTGTGATGATAATCTTAACCTTCTGTAAAGTACTGGTTATATATTCTGGAATTTGGACAAGTTCCAGAGAGGTAAAGATTTACTCACCAGGAATGTCATCAGCAGCATTGATGAAGGGGGGCAATAATGAATGAATGTCTAGTTGAACATACTTGGACTAGTTAGAAAACATTTTCAATTGGAAGTTGCTCAGTACGCTACAGATAAGATTTCAGTATCAAAGCCATGTGAATTAAGCTCTATGAAAACCAGCTTGCTTTGGATATAGAATGCAAAAGTCTGTTCTAAAGTATACAATGTAAAATTCAACATACTTTTCCACCCATAATCAACCCCCTAAAATCGGGGTGCATGTATTAAGAAAAAAAGCTGATTTTCTGATTAGGATAGGAGCACCCTACTTTGATTCTTGCTCCACAATGCAGCAGCTATTGCACTTCTATTCAGGCAGCTGAAGAAGTCAGTTGACTCTGTGGCTCTTTGTTTTTCATTCCAAACGTGTTAATGATTCTCTCCTTTTTAATGGCCTTGATGTTCCACTAATCAAACTAACCTTTCTTAGGTTACCATATTTCATGGTATAGAAGTCAAGTTTGGAAGCCCAATCATTAACTGGTAAAATTCAACCTCAACTTATACACTGTATCACCATCCCCTGCAAGTGGCACTGGGCTTGGCGTTTGTCAGTGCTGCTCACAGTGGGCAGGGCAGGCTTGGCACTCGTCTGGTGCAGCCCAAGCAGTGCCATTTTCAGGGGATGGGGATGTGCCAGCTGAATGCTGAGCCCAGGGCCAATCACATGGGCTGGGGCTGGACTCGGCGCTTGGCTGGTGCAGTCCCATCCCCTGTGAGCAGCACTGCCTGTGTTGTGCCAGCTGACTACTGAACCTATCCCCATCTGCTGTGAGCGACGCTGCTGAGCGCAGAGCCCAGCCACACCAGCCAAGCCTGGTGCCGCTCACAGGGGCCGGGCTTGGTGCTTGGCAGTGCTTCTCACAGCAGACAGGGCCAGGCTTGGCACTCAACTGGCAAAGGCCCATCCCTTGTGAGCGGCACTGGGCTTGGTGCTCACCTGGTGTGGCTCAGGCAGCATCACTTGCAGGAAATGGGGCCATGCCACCTGAGTACTGAGCCTAGCCCTGTCCCCTGCGAGTGGTGCTGTAACACGTGTCCACCCCCTGAGTGCCTGGCCCCCACAGTGAGGGCATGCAGGGATTGGTATAAGTAGACCCCATATTTTTGACCCAAAAAGTTAGGTTTACTTATACACTGGATCTAAGAAATTCTTAATTTTTTGGATGAGAAAAATGGGGTTGACTTTAGTTGAGCAGAAAGGGAGGGTGAGTCAGTTGAAGATTAACCTCTGTACCTGTTCTATGCAGGTGTAACTGCAAAAAAAAAAAAAAAAAATCTTGTGAAAAATAATGTGACATTATGGTTAAAATGGAAGCTAGTGATTCCAAAAACACTGAAGCTATCTTGCTTTGCCTTCCTGAGCTGAACTTTGCTCTTTCTGCAAATTACATTAGTTACTGTATGCTTCTGTGAAAGCCAAATAACATTTGGCAACAGTGCTCTGCTTATAACAGGGGACGTATTTTTGTCATATTTTGTGTAGTTAAATAGCAATATTTTCTACATATTTCTAGTGCTGCAACATAACCAATCTAAGGTATATATTACAAGGGATTATGTGTACTGAAACACTTTAGCTCTAATTGACAGAGTCAAGGTATGTGTCTAGACGTGCTGTGGGAGGTGGGCGGGGTAGGGGGAGCAGGCAGGAGGCAGGTGTTAAATAAAGTGCCCAGAGCGTTATGTGTATCAGCATCTCCGTGCTGAAAAATGGCAGCAGGGAAACTTTAACTTGAAGCTTGTTGAACCAGCTTTAGTTAAAGTATCCCCAGCACCATTTTTTTTAACACAGGGACACTGATGCATATGACACTGGGATCTGCTGGAGCGCAGTAATTACCACAGTTCAGTAGACTTGATTAATCAAGTCTGCTCCAACTCACTGTAATTACAGTGCATTGGAGCAGACTCCCTACACATGTATAGGAGCCCAAGGATATTGTTATACTTGTAGTGGTCTATATACTTTTCTCTGCATATACACCTAGATTATTTTAATGCCAAGAGGACTTGTGGCCTTGACCTAAAGTAATGAAGATGCATTCATTTATGACAAAATTCCTTCTTGGAACTTGATAAAATGTCGAGTATACATTGAAAATTTAAAATTTTGTGTAAAAATATTGTTGATAGTAAATGACCGAAGCTTTTTCTCCATTTTCCACTATTTCCACTTTTCTGGGCAGCCTTCATGTTTCTGTTTCTGCCTTCCTCCTCTCTGAGCCCTGCACTTGCTGCAGACTTACTCTTTGTGGATTTTGGAGAAGAGGCCAAAATCATGCACTTTGCCAATGCTATGTAGAATCGCCCATATTTAAATCCAATATTATCACTTTGATATATCAAATGTGGTAGGTAGATTTTTTTAAAATAATATCAAGTACGGTTAATATTCCCATATTAGCCTAAATTTCCTTAGGGTCCAATGGATTATTTGATTAGTTAATATAAAGAAACTTTTTTATATCAGTGAAACATATCCCAGGAGGCAAGGTTTATATTCAGTTAAATAGTATTCTATTTGTCTATATCTATGATTATATTGTGACTTAGTAAATTTAACAAGCCTACTGTCAACTTTTGGTGTTCAGAACAGATTAATTGGCAAGGAAACAGAAGAACAACAGTAGACCTTTGGGAAGAGAACTTATTTACAGCTAGACACTTTGATATAATTTATATAATATACAGTACCTAGTTTATATTACTCTTCATTCTTGTCACAACAAACCGAGACCACCAGATCACTCCAGTGTACTGGCAGTTGTGTATTTCACACAACTCTCGGATCATTTAAGAATTCATAGGCTAGAGGCATGCATTTGTGTTTTTAATCCTTTCTGCCTGTTACAGAAGTGGTACTTACAGCATTCTGGCTGCCAAGGGAGTCCTTGATTTCACAGCTATGTTGCCTTTCTCTCTCTCCATTCTCACATATATAGAAATATACCTAGACAAACATGCACATTTGTATAACAGCAAATAGCCACTGCCCAGTTCCGCATACGGTCAAGTCATTGACTCTGCCTTTTTCTCATGTTCAAGTAAAGGTGTAATAGGTTTAATAGGAACAAGTAAAGGATGTGACCGTGCAATCACACTTCATTCAGTCTTGCCACCTGTGTATGGCAGGAGGCATGATTGTGAGATCCAGTATTAGGTCCAATCATGTCTTTTATTGCTGGTGTGAGGGGCATTGGCTCCCACTGCTATGAGCCCCACAGCTGATGTACTCACAGCAGGGGCAGCATTCCATTTAGGACTCGCAGCAAGTGGTACACCGCTGTGGCTGGGAGCCCCATCAACCATGCCCACAAGGGCACACATGTTTATGCATTCATTTAATGGTGTGATAAGAACAAGCCACAAAGTTATCTCACATTTTAATAGAATAACTCTGTGGCTTATTCCTTGTTTTATCACATCATTAATTGATTGAATGTGTGGCTGGGTCACAACTTAAGACATGATTAACTGGTTAATTATGCCTTCAGTGTAATGTGTAGCCTTTCCTGTTGAAACTGTCCTACTCTGTAACACCAGTTAAGGAAAACTGTCACTTAGGGCACCTATCGTGCCCAACAGCTTAATTGATGACATGTCACTGCTGGCTCTCAGGATAATATTATTATATTAAAGTATGGTAGCTTGGACTTTTCTAGAGCTAGATGCAAGAGTTGCATCCCACACTGGTAAGTGGAAATGTTCCTTATCCTAGTGATCCCTAAATCTCCCATTTCTGGCCTTGCAGAAAAACAGTATCATGGACCTAAATTTAGGACATGATGCATTAAGAAATTAAAGTTTGCAATAGCTTCAAAATAGGGAGAGAGAGTGTGTGTGTGGGCAGGGGCTGTTGGGTTTTTCTGAGGAAATGATGTGCAAGAAACATTTCTCTGGCAGGTTAATTCTTTTTTTATAAATGGTAGCTGCTTGCAAGTGTGTTGTTAGAATAAAAGCAGGGGAAGAAAGAACCACTGACATAGTCAACAGTGGATGATTAATTATTAGAACAAAGTCATGTAGTTTAGCACATGGACATCTGCATTACATATGAAATTTGTTGCAGTATGAGTTGTGGCCCTATCTTTTATAGAAAGAGGCTTAATTTAAAGCCTGTCTGAAAAAATTGGTCCACAGTCTATATGCGTAGATCTATAACCACCTTCTGACTTCAGATATACATCTATGGCTTCCTTTGACTTTTGTGGGAGTTGGCTCTGCAGCCCTGAACACAGAATAAGAGCCATAAAGTTACAATTTTAAAAAAGTTTAGCAAACTAATTAATAAAAAGATACTATTAGGGAGCTTTTTAAATTTAAAGGCTTTGTTCCTGAAAAATAATGAAACTGGCTTAAGTGAGGATTACTTCCCAGAGTGGCTGATCCTTTTCTTGTGAAAGTGGTGATACCGTTTGAAGATAAAATAAAAAGAAAAAAATTCCAACAGAGAGAATGGCGCACATTTTAAATTAATTTAGAAACTTTCAAATCCATTGGGGATACTTATTTTATGTTCCATATTCCTTAACATTCTGTATTTTTTCAACAGATGAAAAACCCAAATGAACTATTGCCTTAAAATGTATATTTAATCTGATTCTTTGTTTAAAAAAAAATATATATATATATATAGGTTCAGTGGTTTTACAAGCCTCATATTTAGCTATCTATATATTTGCAAGCACAATTGCTTTTCCAGTCATTTTCTTGAAAAATTGCCAATTGAATATCTCATGTTATTCAACGTATTTGTTAGTATTTCGTATGGGTATATGGAGGATGTTTGTGTTTTCCCATGTGTAGCAGGATTGGCGCTTCCTTGTGTCTACCAGCTCCTGCCTCTGGTTATTTGGGCCCTCTCACTCGTCTGCCACACCTTGATGTTGGTTGAAAAGAAAATTTGGAAGGCTGCCCAAGGCCTGGGGAGGAGAAACCATTTGCCTAGTCTCTCTCTCTCTCAGTGTCTTCTGACACCCGGTGTCCTATGGGCTGCATTTATGGCCTCCGACCTTCCCTATAGCCTCCCCATTCCTCACAAGTATTAGTCATCTTCTTAATGGGCAGTTTGCCCTACTCACTGCTTGTCCCTTCAGGCCTCTGCACCTTTGTAGGAACCTTTAGCCTTCTTGGCTTTAGCTCCTTTTATCACGCTGGGCCCTCTTGTCATAGGTTCACTCTCTGGGGCTTCAGCTTCTGGACCCAGCCCTGTCTCTCTCTGGTTTGGGCAGCTACTTAACCGCTCTGTGTCTCATGTCCCTGCCCCCTGGCACGGCTTCCTGAACTGCCACTCTGGCACTCTGTAGCCACCTCCTCCCCTGCTAGTCGCAACCTAGTCCACCAGTAGGAAACTAACGTAAATGCCAGCTAGCACCTTAACTAAATCCTTTCCACACTGGATAAGCAAACATCATGGAAAAAAAAAAGAAAAAGAAAGATAAGCTGTTGTTTTAACATAGGCACCCTTACACAGACAGCCCAGCAAACAAAAGATAAGCTGTCACTTTAAACAACCCAAATCCTCCCCGCTCTGTGTAAATGAACTCAACCAGGGCAGTCCTCAATCCTGAGGGTCCTGGCTTCTGCCAGGTATGTCTCCCTCCGGAGGGCTCAGCTCCCTGGAAGGATTTCTCAGGTGCTTGCTCCTTTCTCAGAGCTCTAGTCCCTGGCAGCTCTCCTGCCTCTGAGGTGTGCCCTTATCTAATCCCGGCTGCCAGGTCCAACACAACTGCGTCACAGGCTCTCACAAGTGTTTGCCTTTGGGGCTAATGAACCATTCAGGTCTGACACTTAAGTCTGAGGTCTGCAGCCCTTCTCTCGGTTGCTTGTTGGCTTACACAGTGGGAGTTTCAGCTGTGCTTTCTCCTTTTCAGTAAAGAGAGCCTCGGCTCCCTGGTATGCCATGCTTCTGGGTTCTGGTGGCTGCCACATCAGGTTGGGAAGGATTCCCTGCCCTGGCTAGATACAGCAGGCACTCACTGTGCCCCATGTTTGTGGGTCAGAGGATTGAAATCGTCTGAAGTGGACCCCCCACCTTGTGAACCTTTCTGGGCTCCAAGGAAGAAAAAAAAAATGGGATCGGGGAATGGTATCACCCTTAAACCAAAGAAACTAACAAGCAACAAAGCAAGTTAACTAGAAACTAGAAAAGGGACAGGCAGTGTACCAAGTTCCTATCAAATACAGCCTTGCTCTCTGAAATTTCCTCAATCCTGAGAGAGATCCAGAGCCAACCCGTGACCAGAGACCCCAAGGTGAAAACGTTAGTTTCACTTTGGGAAAGTAAGGTTCAAGTTTCTTGTTCTGCCTGGTTTTTTCTAACCCAACAATTATTTAATTACCTTTTGAAAGTGGGGCAATTCCAACAGTAGAGATGGAGAACAAGGAGAGGATATGATAACTTTTTAGCTATGAGTACAGCTGTATAGTTTTCTTGGTAACACAGAAGACTGCTTTTTAGAGCATGCCCCAGGATGCTTTCAGGATCTCGGTCTTAGGCGCATGGTGGTGAGTATGTGTGGCACTCTTCAAAGGTGACCACATGCCAATTTTTCAGCATGCAGATTGAGGGGAGTGGGCAGGGTTTATTTCTCATCGTCAGTCTCGGGATCTCCATGGAGATAAAATAGGGTGCTCTAAAATATTCATCCTGAATGGAAGAGACTCCAGTTCCAGCTGTTAGTGTGCTTGAACCTGGTTCTTCTGCATCTGACTGGAGTGTTCCTGAATAGTTCAGAGGTGGGTCAATCTTTAATTTGCAGGAAGGTCTGTCCTGAACTGGAGAAACTTTTTTTTCTCCATGAAAGTTTCAGCAAAACCAATTGCGATTTCTTAGTTGATCTAATCAAAGGTATAATCTCTGAACCAGGAGTTCTGGAGTTTTGTATTTCTTTTTGTGTTGGACAAATACAGCTATCAAATACCATCCCTGAAACATGGAAGGTACTGGATTTTAGCCTTTTTTGGAATAGCAAAGAAGTTTACAAAACAACAAAGAGAGATTTCTAAGGCTCCCTGCCTTTTTGCCATCTGACACTACCAGGGAAGAGAAACTGCCTTATCTGCACATCAAAGGGCAACTCGCACAAAAGGACTGTCACGGACCCAGAGGAACATACATCCACCTTCAGCTTTCTCTGTGCAAAATGAAGTTTATTTTCTAACTAAGGGGGCTTTAACCATGTTTAATTTCCCCCAGCCTGAAGAAGGGCATGTGTGTCCAAAAGCTTGCAAAGAAAGATTATTTCTGTGATTTCTTAGTTGATCTAATAAAAGGTATCATCTCTGAACCAAGAGTTCTAGAGTCTCGCATTTCTTCTTGTCGCAGACCAAAACAGCTACCAAATACACTCTACCCCCCCCCCAGCAAAACCAGTATGTTTCTGTGACTCTTCATTTTTGATGGCTCACTGTTTTCTATTGGAATGTCCCACCCCTTTTTAAGATTTCCCAACCAGTTCTAACATGAGATTTCTGTGTGCTGTGCAATTCTGGATAACAGGAAGAGGGGAGGATCCAGGACCTTAACCATTTATTAGTGGAACTATTGTGGATGTTGGAGGGAGAAGAAATGGTTTTAGGAAAATAGTCTGAGATTTTAATTATGTCCAGGCTGCTAACTCTAAGTATAATGACATGCCTTGTGTTTCATTATTGGGTGGACTAGTACACCCTTTTCCACAGGAGTTCTTGTGTTGATTTCAATTAATTTATTTCTCAGGATCAGGAGAACAGGGTAGACTGGAAATGCATGAGTTAGGGCAGCCATGCTGTATTTTTTTAGGGTAGGACAACTTACACTGGGAATATGGAAAGCACTGTATTTCCTTGAATAGAAGATGACCCTGATTTTAAGATGACCCCCAATAATTAGATTCTAGATATAGAAAATTTATAAATTTGTTACAATTTTTCCAGTATAGAATCATAGTATTAGAGTTTGACTTGAATTTGTCCCCTTCCCACTGCTACAGCAGGAAAAATAAATCTTTGGGATCAGATAGCTCTTTGCCCTCTGCTTCCCTCCAACTTTTTCCCTTGGTAGACCCTCCCCCCAGACCTTACTGTTAGACCTTGGCTGTAGCAATTTGCATACAGTACTAATAGACTTATTTCATTCAGAATTGGTGCACGTTACTTTTTTTTAAATGGCTGCAAGTTTCAGCACAGGTGTTTCATAAACACACTTTTGAGCAGCACTTTGGTACCTACTTCTATCTAGTATAAACTATGGCCAATTCCGTTACAAATTCCAAATTCACTTGGGCAAAGCCCAGGAGTCAAGTTCCCAAATTTGAGAGCCAAACTCAATCATCAGGACTGTGTTGTTCTACCACCGGGGAAGTACCCTCCTTCTCAGACCCACCTGTTTGGGGTTTCAGATACTCCCCAAATCCATTACAGGCATATTACATGCAAGCCCCAGGTCCAGAAGCCTTGGAGTTCAGGTGCCCCCTAGCTTTGCTTGCTCCTAGCTAAAAGGCTGGGGAGCAAGCGAGGGGGAAAGTGGAAAAGCAGTATCTCATGGCTATAAAACGCTCAGAGTGCAAGGCAGAGGTCTCACTCTATAACTTTAACTTTATTAGTGAATGTTAAAAGGGTAGTTACAGAGTTGAAGGGACAGAAGGAAATACAAATATCTGGATGAGGGTGGCTAAATCGTATGGGGGGAATGAAGTGGGAATGTGACAAAGTTACATAGTGAGAACATAGCCTACTTAACCTGGGGGTGGTTTGGGGTGGGGGATAGGGGAGATAAAACTGTGATGCTTACAGAGAAGAGAGAATATAACGTGACCCGTACAAGGAATTTGCATCATTACAGAGTGGGTTTTAAAGGAATACACAAAACTGCAAGTAACTGTCACATGAGATACAATTGCAGGGGTGAGGGTGAGTCCAGGTATAAGTGTACTGGTCATGATCCGTTGGCAGGAAGCAGTCAGGCCATCCCCTCTGGGTCACTTTTTGCTGGTGATCTGTTGGAGTCCACATAATTGTGCTCACCTGTGAAATGCTTGATGTAAATGTCTCTCAATCGCCTGATAGTTTCGGATCCCATGAGGGTGCTTCATCAGCTTGGCATAGAGGTGGGATACTTGGCAGGTATGCAGGAGGCTCTAGTTGCTGGGGTCCCATGTTTGGAGCACCCTAATGATCAGCACCTTGTTGGCTACCTCATATCCCTGGTCCTCGGGCCTTCTGCCAGTGGCTAGTACTTCATCTGCTTCTGCTTCTGCTCACGGGCTTCAATGAAGGCTTGTTGCCAGTTTTCAATGGGGATGGTGATGTTGTCCATCACAGTGCAGCTGTTCTCCTCATTGGCCATGACTGTCTGCGCACAGCTGGCTCTCACAGCCTGGGGTAGTGCAGTTGACTGACATGGTCCCAACTAAGGTCAGGGTGACCTTCACCAGCTGGTCCTGGACAGCATTTTGGCAGAGCTGTCATGCTGTGTTGTGGGGTTTGCAGGTACTTAGCATGTAGGGAAAGGTCTCTGATTTGTAGCCGTATCTTTGTGCAGCTGGTTTCCACTTGGTAAACAGAGATCTTGGATGAAGTTTGGAGATTGCAGAGAAAGTTTAATTGTTATGAACAATCTGAAATAAAGGACTGAGCAGAGAGAATAGTTGGTTCTGTTGACTAGACCCAACAACACTGTCTTTCCCCTCCTCTGATATGCCAAGTTGAGACAACAACTGGATTGAAGATAATATGGTTCTCTTTTGGCTCGGGAAAGAATTTTGTGGGTTGTGTTTGTTTCTCACTGTTTCCTTGTCAAATGTGATCACTGTTCAAATAAAAATACATGAGTACTTTATATAACTGCTGTCCATACAAACTCCATCTTTTGAAACAGCACCAATACTAACAGATCTGGAACCCAGCCTATCCCCTTGGTGACACTTGTGGAATCCTATTGTGAGGTCACAAAGTTTTAATTGACTGGAATTTAATAATTTATCCTGTTTAGGATGGAACAGCTCACTCTCTATGAGCAGTGATAGCTATACAGGATTTCAGGGGTAAAAAACAGAAACAAATGTTTTTTTTTTCTCAGGACAGTGGACAAGTAAGACTCTGAATATACTTAAACTCATCTGCATAATCAAAATGCTACTTTTACATGGCCATTTTTTTAAAGTGGTAACTTTTATGCCTTAGCATGTCTTGGTGCCAGGCCAAGGAGAAGCAAGGCACTTTTAGAATTTTTATCAGGTGTCTTCCTTCATGAGACTTTCCATCTGATTTTGTAGACTTTAGGTGTTTGGATAATTTTGGGCAAGTGTCCAAAACATTAGATGCTTGTTGGAATTCACACCTCTGGGTTTTCTCCATCAAAAGCCATTACCTCCCCAAAAGAAGAAATGTTAGGAGATTTCTTGTGGGAGTGTCCTGGAGAAAAACATTGATGGTCCTGCATGCTTTACTTTTTACTCAAAAGCTTAACATTCAGTATATACTTTCTACCCTCAAAGCAGGTTAGTTAAGTGATCCAAGTGGAGCGTATGCATCTTTCGTTTCCTTCTTTTCGTGGGATGTCTCATGCTCCTGTCAGCATAAACCGATCTCATGTTACAACAGTTTTTAATATATGCTTATTGGTCTTACTCTATCTCCAGGCACAATTTAAAAGAGAAAAGATATTTTAGCTTGAATTTGAACTTTTTCCTAAACCTCTCTTTTCTGAAGGTCTCCCATGTACTGTTGTGTTACAGTGACAACCAAGTTACTGGTCCAGCTCCAGTCATGGCATTTTTAACTAGATGCTAGCAGTCAGGTATTTGAATAAAATATATTTGTTTTGTGGTTAGGGGACAGGCAGAGGTCTTAGTGTTTGAATTCCCAAGCACACGAGAAAGTGTAATATTGAGGAAGAAAATCTACTCTCGAACAGGAGGGCTGTGGGAAAGATTAAACCATAGAATTTGTTTCCTGCAGTGGCAAACAGTTACATTGTTATGAATAGATATCACGATTGTGCATTAGAGTAGCAAATATGTTTAACATGAAGATCCAAGTAGAAGAGGAAATTGTCAAGACTTTTTTTAAGCAAGAGGGAACAAGATACTTTGAGTTAAAGCGTCATTAGTCTAAGTATACTCTGTCCTACTTGTGGAGCAATGGGCTATATCAAAGGTGGGCAAAATGGCAGATCCAACTGGTGGCCAGACTCCCATTTCCCAGCAGCCCCTTCCCATGTCACTGTGGCTGGTTTCCATGGGGACCCCAGCAGCAGCAGGACTCTGACAGCATGGGGGCAGGGTTTCCATGGAGACCAGCCCCAGCAGCACTGGCAGGGCATGCAACTGGGCAGGGGATTACCCCAGGGCTTGGTCTGGGATCTTGTGGCAGTGACAGAGTGGTCTAGTGCTCTGGACCGTGCTGTCACTGCCACAAGATCCTGGCCCTGGAGCAGCTCTCTGCCCAGCTGTGTGTCCTGCCAGCACTTCTGGGGCCAGTCTCCATGGAAACCCTGGCCCCAGTCTCTCACAGCTCTGCCACTGATGGGGTATTGATGGAAACCAGCAGCAGCGATGTGGGCAGGGGCTTCTGGGAAATGGAGTCTGCTCTGGGCCCAATCCAGACTGGACTTTGCCCATTCCTGGGCTACGTATGGTCATAATTAAATTAACAAAAACTGTGCAATTACATGCAATATTAAACTTGTAGAAATAAGCTTTAATTTTATTTTCAGCACTCTCTTGTTCTTTAAAATGCTGTTTAAACTAGATGGTGTTTTTATGCCAGAAATATTGTCTGCATTATTTAATGACAGAAAGGAAAGTGAAAGTTAACTAGTCTGTGAGTAGGCTGATGATGTGATAATGTCAAATTGTAAACCATTCAACAATATATGTGATTAGAACTGTACTAAACATTTGTTGAATCATTGTACCTGTAGGCCAGAGGTGGGCAAAATATGGCGTGCAGGCTGGATTCATCCTACCAGGCAGTTTCATCTGGCCTGCAGGTGCCCGCCAATTAATTGTACCCCACCTAGCCAGCATGCTTTGCTCCCACTCTTGTGTGTGGGAGGGCCCCAACCCAGCCAACACTCACAGCTTCCGGGTGGAACTGCTGTTGCGACTGCTATAGCTGCCAGTGGACCTGCTCTACTTCCTTGGCCTCCAGTGGCTCCTCATCTTGTCCCTGCTGCAGTGGTTGCTCTGGGCAGCAGGTAGGGAAGTGGTGGTAGGGCAGTGTGGTGGGAAGGAAAGCTGCAGCTGGTTGGAAGCATGGGGCTGGGGCTGGTGGGAATGTGGAGCTTGGGACCCATGCCTAGTGGGGCAGTCGGAGCGCAGAACTCAGGTGGACAGGGTGTGAGTGTGTGGGGTGTGAGGGAGAGGGGGAGAGAGAGAGAGAGAGAGAGTGTGTGTGTGTGTGTGTGTGGTGGGGGGGGACGACAGTGCATGAATCCAGCCAGTTCCAGGAGCTGCATATGGTACCAAGAAGCAGATCCAGGCTGGCCCACTTCTATCACATGGGGCTTCCCACGGTGCATGTGCCACTTCTAGCACTCATGCATCACTGGGGGGAAGACCTTTGTGATAGAGCCAGCTGCCTTCCCCACTCCCTGCCACCATGTGCAGCGCCTGAGACTGCGAGAAGTGGTGGGGAGCCCCACCCCCTGCTTTCTGGTGGAGTCCTGTGAGCTCCATGTGGCAGCAGGGGGAGAGGCCAGGCCATCAGCTCTACTGCGCAGGGCTTCTCCCTGGTGGCATGCAAGTACACTTGAGCCCCACATCATAGAGGCGGGCCAACCTGGCTCCACTCCTTGCCAACATGTGCAGATCCCAGAACTGGTTGGAGGCATGCACTATGGGGTGGCTGCGCCTGTGAGGGCCATGAGCATGCTGAGGGCCTGCCACCTGCTGCTGCTGCTGCTGCCACAGGAGCTGTGCTCAATGGGGGTGGGTAACCCCATACCTGCCAAACTCCCTCAAATCCAACAAATCTTACACACCTACAACCTGGCCCCAAAACTCCCCCACATATACATACCCACTGCAACATACCCTATCCCCTCATGCATAACTAGCCACACCCCCTAACAAACCCCACAAGCACACACCCACCCCACCCAGCCACTCCCCACACATAATATACAAAAGTAAGACTTTATTTTGAGTTATAATGCAATCACATCTATATACACCATGCAAACGCAAATAAATCAGGACAAAATATTTTTTGAAACAAAATTAATATATGTTGCTGTAGTTGTTTGACTTTTAGTATAAGATCTGTTTTTTTTTTTTTTCTAATTCCTAGATAGCAGCCCCCTTCCCAGGGGCAAGGGGAGGGATTTCTGGTGGCGATCAGGGAATGGGGTAACTGTCAAGGGGCAGGGCTACCCTTATGGCCTTTGATAGCTCACTAGAACTCATTAAGTGGGCCTCTAGCTGAAATAATTGCCCACCTCTGCTCTAGAGGAAAAAAACCCCTCTGTTGTGTAACATTAGCATGAAGAAGTACCAGGTACCGAAAACACAGGGTGGAGCTGGAGGTGCCAAGACCCCACACACCTTTGCCTGAGGTCTGCCCCTTTCCATGATTAGCTTGCTTTTCACCTGTTGGTGATCTTCCTTTTTAAGAAAAATTCAAATAATTTTGTCATGCAGGCAGGTGAGATCTCCATTTTGTATTTTAATGAGAGACCCCAAATTCCCTTTCAAAAAAATGGCTACACCAGAAGGAAGGGAGATGCATAGAGCTTTTCCAGAGTAACTGCATGGGTTAATAGTGCTGCTATAACATTCACCAGCAAGACAAATGCAATAAATTAGTATTAATCCTTGTCAGTCTTTATTTTCTACCTTCCAGTGTTCAAGGTAGAAATGTTGTATACAAATTACTCTCAGAAGTACATTTGTTTTAAAAGGAACCTCCTTACTGAAGCATGGAGCTGTCCTAGGTCTTTATACTACAAAGATGAAATTTTCATTTTTTTATATTCCAACAACCAGTTTAGACAGGGGAATTCAAAACCATGTGTGAAATGGAGGATTCACAGGCAGAACACCAAGTTCAAGGCTTAGTGAGATTTATCTAAATTAATGCAGTAAGAGTGCTGCCGTGCGTAATATCAGCAAACCTTCTGTAGCTTCCACGGATTTAAACAACATGATCTTTGCTATACTTCCTATCTGTCCTTTTCCCTTGTTCAACTACTTTCCACATCATGTGGACACTTGTAGAGGAGAATTCATCATTATTTCAAGGTTGCATATGAAACCCTCCTGCTCAAGTTCTAGGCCATTTATTTTATAAAATCATGGCTCATGAGTACATTGAGTTCCATTATCAACTTTACATTTGTAACAGGTTCTTTATGATTATAGTGTTCAAACAGCTTGGTTTTCAAGTCTAAACCCTTGAGGTGCTAATCACAAAATGTTATGACCCATGCACCCTTTCAAGCTCTATAAATGGCTGGGATTTATGGCCTTTCCTACATACATTAAAGTCCAAAGGCAAATTCTTAGTGCACCTATTTAAAAACCATGGCACTTTGACACATGGGAGAGTAGAGCTTAGAAAGAGGGTGATGACAGGCCTGATATTCCAAAGACATTGTTGATGGTAACATTCCAAAACTTTCAGGTATATCCAATATGTTATCCAAGTTTCAAACCCGAACAGCAGAGTATGGGTGACAACAGCCTAGTAGATGAGAATTTTGGTTCGGGTCCTGATGTCATGATCATCAAAGATATGATTTTGAAAATGGTCAAAAGCAGCATTGGCAGATTTTGTCCAGTGTTGAATATCGTTGTCTGTGTTCACTTTTTGGGAAAGGTGACCACCCAGATAGGGGAAATGCTCAACATTCTTCAAAGCCTGTTTTCCAGTTGTAATGTGTGGAAGAGAAACTAGTTGTTTTGGGATGGGTTGGTAAAGCATCTTCGTTTTTGTGAAGTTGACAGTAAGCCCAAGTATTTTATATACTTCAGAGAAGTAGTCATAAGTGACCTGCAGCTCTTTAATTGAATGGGCATATATGACACAATCATCAGGGTATTGAAGATCAGTAATGGAGGTGTTGTTTAATTTGCATTTGGAATGTAAACTGTTGATGTTAAAGAGATTCCTGTCAATGTAGTTAGTGGATGTTGTCTCCAGATAGAAGTCTGTCAGGAATGAGATGTAGAATAACTATGATATAAATGGAAAAGAGTGTTGGTACAATCATGCTTGACTTCAGCTCTAATAGTGAATGGGGTCCATTTCCAAGCTATTGCTTAGGATGGTTTTTGTCATGTCATCATGAAGGAGTCTGATGATGGTAAGGAATTTTGACAGGTGTCCAAATCTCATCAGGATCATTGATCCCTGTTGATTGAATGAAAGACTTTAGTCAGGTCAGTGAAGATCATGTAAAGATCTTGGTGTTGCTTATAACATTTCTCTTGTTTAGAAATGAAGAATATACCTACTGTACCTCTAAGTGTTCTGGAACCACACGGGGACTTGAGTAGAATCTCCTCAGAAAGGAACATGAGTCTATTGAGGAAAATGAAGATGAGAATCTTCCCACCTCTAGACAGGAGTGCAATGCCACAATTATTACTGCAATGTGCCCCATCTCTTTTCTTTAATATGGTAATGATTCTGGCATATCCCAAATCACAGGGAATATGTTCATCTATCCAGATTTTCATAATAATGAAGTGTAGTTGGTGACAGAACTTTTTTTTCACCTTGTTTATACATGTCAGCTGGTATTCCATCAGGACCACATGCTCTGTAGTTCTTCACCTGCTTAATGGCATTCAAGACCACTGATAAGATGATGGATCTGATAGTCCTTATTGGGGAATTTGGAAGAACTTTATTCTCCTTGACATCAGAATCTTGATTTAGGAGCTTTTGAAAGTGCTTCCACCATATGCTGAGAATGAAGCTGTCTATGGCAGGGCACTATGTGTGTCTGCCACTTTAAGGCCCTGGAGCTGGCAGCCTCCAGGTGCCTAATGACGGCAGCCATTTTAGGCTCAGGGCTGCCTATATAAACAAGGCAGTTTGGCTGCTGGAGGAGAGGCAACAACATTGCTGGCCTGAGGGCTGCTGAGTTTCATCTGGAGGTAAGGGAGGAGCTGTAGGGGATGGTAGGAGGCTCCTGGTCCTGGGTATGACCAGAAACTACACCCTGCCGGGAGTGGGTGGCCGAGTAAAGGGGGCGTTACGAGCAGTGTGGAGCCCCCAGTGTGAGGGGGGCCGGTGCTGTGGAGCCCCCAGTGTGAGGGGGCAGTGATCAGAAGCCCCAGATAGAGGGCAATGTGGAGCCTGTGAAGGGAGAGGGGGGCTCAGCCAGAGGGTGAGAGAGCTGAGTTCTGACCCCAGTAAGTCCTGCAATGCTGGGAGGCAGAGTTTGGGTCAAATATAACATCTGAGCCCCAGCTGAGAGGGGGCCAGCACTGTGGAACCACAGTGAGAGGGGGCAGTGATCAGAAGCCCCAGAGAGAGGGCGACGTGGAGCCCTGTGAAGGGAGAGGGGGCTCAGCCAGAGAGAGCGAGAGCTGAGCCCTGACCCCAGTAAGTCCTCCACCATTGGGAGGCAGAGTGTGGGTCAAAGATAACACTGGTCATAGCACCATGACCTGCTGCCCAGGGGGGAGTGAGAGTCCCCTGTGAGACCCTGAGGCACCAGTCATGGTGTGAGGTATACCAGCTCCCCACATCCATAAAGGAGGACCCAGAGAGGGGGACCCTGGGATAAGAATATGGGTCATACATTAGGGCCTGCCAGAGCTTCCGCTGACTGGCCCAGGTGCGGGCCAGGATCAGGATGGTCAGAAGGGCAAGGAGGCCCACCGAGAGGGACGCCCAAGAGCCAGGGGCCTGGGGTCCCAACTGGCCTGGAGGTGGGCCAGGGCTAGTGTGAGCTGAAGGTCCCAGTGAGGGGGCCACACCCGAAGAGGAACCGATGGCAGGGCGATATATGGCCTGGTATGATGGCAGCAGAGTCTGCCTGAAGGAGGAACCCAGGTGGGGTCCTACAGTAATATTCTGGGCCCCATCATGGGGGACTGGCATGTATGAGAACATCATGATGTCATCAGCGAGGCTTGGGCTGTGGTGTAGGGGAGGAATGGAGCCGCAGATAGCACCCCCTAGCAGCAGGACAGAAAATGGACAGCCTCCCTCCTAATTACATCTATTAATTAATCAATTAAGACCAAGGCATGGCGGGCAAGAAGGCGGGCAGTTAGCCCAAGAACAGGTGGGCGGGCCTCGCGGAGATCAGCCTCAGGAGCCCCCCTGTCGCACTGTCTTTAAGGAATGTTATTCTCTCCTTGGACCTCAGAGGGATTTTTCCTTTGGCCCATATATAGCCTTGGTTGTACTGAAGAAACCAAGCATGTCATGACTGTTAGTAAACCTTTTGAATCTCTCTTGCTTTGTCCTCTCACCACTTAGTCTTTCACTTTTGAATTTTCCTCTGGATCTCTGGATTAGTATGCTGATAAATGTCTTGCTTCTGTTTTGAGCTCATGTAATGTACTAAGTTTTGAAGGCTTTCCTTTATCTGTCAATGGGAACTTAAATTTCACTGGTTCTCATTCAGCATGGAATTCCAACTTGAGCAAAACTCACATTTATGTCAGTAGAAGTCCTGGAGTCCATTGGGGCCTCTAACTTTTAGATTGCCCCAGAGATAAATAAATATGAGTTAACTGGTAAGGCCAGGATCTGCAAAAGCTGGCACTTGAAAGCAAACTCCAAAATGCATTTCTAGGCATATAAACAAATGACCTTATTTTCAAGAATTTTGAAGTACCCAGTACTTTACCATTCCTTAAATCTAGATTTAGGAACATAATTGAAGACTGCTAATTTAAAAATTTTTGGCCTAATGATTGCTTATTTCTTTTGCCTTTCATCAAATCTCTATATGATTTTCAAGGAATAATTAAAACTCAGTGACCCTCTGTGGAATTATAAGTGTTACTGTAATATTAGTTTTACAGACCTGGAGTGACAAAGAGGTTAAATGGCCTAGTTACTCTGGTGTCAGGGCAAAACTACGAATGAAAACTCAGCCTTTCACAATTAGATAATGATTTTAGATTTTTAAAAAGGAAAGTGTACTTTGTTTCTATTTTTCCCCCCACTGTTCTGCGCTTGGGATTGTTGCCATTTTTCTTAATATTTCAGGTGAGCTTGGAAGATGACAGTGGTTGTGGAACATTTATTAGTGGTTATTTCTTATTATTTTTTGTTGTTATATTCAGTTTTATTAAAAGCTTTATAAATCTATTTCAAATGAAAAATATGAGTTGCCAATATTAAAGATTCATGAGTTAAATAGGGAAGTTGCCGCATGGACAAATACCTATGCTGTTGAGCCACTGCATGTTGCTTGAATGTTGTTTAGACAATGTTAGGCTGATGACTATTTAGGTGCCCCTTCTGAGTTCAATGTTAGTATCAGGAGACAGCAGCACAGTGTGAAATGAGTGATCCAGACAAAGAACTTGAGGAGAATAAGCAAATTTTTTTTTTTCTCTCCTTGTTGTGATGACCATAGCAATCCTTCTACCTTCCTACATACTTTTGTGTGAGAGAAAAGAAGGGTGCATCTCATCTTTTCCCCCTTCTCCCCCCACCTCCATACTTCCGTAAAGGTTTCCTTTTCTGCAGCAATCCTGGGTTCTGCAGAACTAAAGGGCTCCAGCTATAAGAGCAGTTAGTTCCTCTTGGTTGCATCTATGCATGCAATTAGTGTGTAGTTAGTGGCAGCCCAATCCAGGGCTGCTTTTGCCCCGCTCTGCCCCCCTGGACCAGCCAGGGGGAGCTCCAGGCTCCCCTGTGTGCCAGCCTTGGAGCTGTTTTGTCCCAATGTTTATGGGGCTGGGAGAGCTGTTTTGGCTGCAGGGGCAGCTGTCTCCCAGCCCTGTGCACATGGAGGTGGGCATAGGCACTGACTTGGATTTTGCCAGTGGCTGCTTTCAGATGTAGAACCTCCCCCCCCCCCCCCA
>NW_017728992.1:15367105-15370921 GCF_001723915.1 Gavialis gangeticus | reverse complement strand
CCCCCCCCCCCCCCCCCAAAAGAACAAACAAACAAAAAAAACCCCAAAAAACCACACTTTACTTTAAACTTGGAGCTTTCCCATGTCAAGCTCCACACATGCCTAGAAGAGGCACTTCATTACTTCAACCTAGCTCTTCAGTGTTTGTAAATATCAGGCGCTTTAGTGTGGGACTTTTTTGGCACTTTTTTTTCTAATACCTGATTGAATCAGCTTTAGCTCGAAGTTCCAAAAAGCCCCACTGAAGCACTCAATCCTTACTGATGCTTCAGAGCCAAGGTGAAGTAATGTGCTGCTGCTTCTGGTAAAGTGTATTTAAAAAAAAAAAATCTGCAAGCAAAACAGCTGTGGGTCATGGGTGCTGAGCATGAACTTTTTTCAGTGGGTGCTTGAGCCACAGAGCAGATGGCCCCATGCACATGGGGATCTGTGCACAGGGCTGGGAGACAGCTGCCCCTGCAGCCAGCACAGCTTGGGGGCTTGGCCAGCATGGGGACTTAGCCAGGCAGCGGCTGCCTCCGCTGGGAGAAAAATTTATCTTAGTCAGCACCTACATGTGTGGTACTGTGCAGTAGCTACTGCATGGTAAATATGCTACCTGTAGTATTGCATGGTAAATATTCTACAGGTAGTAGCCAACTGCAGTAAATGTAGATGGTGGTGCTTTACTGTGCAGTACATTAGTCTGCTGAACAGTAAAGTGTCTCATGTAGATACACCCCTAGAGACCTGTTTCTTAGAGCTTCTACAGAGCTGCAGGGGTGTCTTTAATTTCTACCTTCCCTGATTTGGATATAGACTTAATTTCCCATTTCCTCAAAGAACTTGGAGAAAATGTGTTTCAGACACATCCCCTGGATAATCATGGAGATAGCTTTGCAGCATTCCCCAAAAGAAACTATTTAAAAATATATAGGAAATGGGGCAGGGAATAAAAAAAGTTATAGAAAGAAAAAAACACCTTCTAAGTGTAGACTTGCTTTTGTTGGTGGCAGGCATTGTTGGTGCATTCAGGGAATGCATTAGGCAGTTTTTCAACAAGGGTTTATGAGCATGGAATCTGTGGATTTGAACTCCTGAATCTAAATATCTTAAATCCTTATATCAACCCATTAGGTGATGATTATCAAGTGTCTATCAGTGTGCTATACCATGCCACTGTTCATCACATGAATCACAACTTGAATAGAATTATTATGTCCTTATGGAACATCCCTGAGTTCCAAAGTTCTCAAATGACTGTACCCCAGACTTAGAACCTATTTCTTTCTCTAGGTAACCATAGCACTCATTGGGCATATCTGCGCATTGGCCTACATCATCGTAACAATAAGCTACAGAAACGTAGCAATCACATGCACCTACACATCACCAGCAGTTACTTCACCATAGTGGTGCACTCCCCTGTTTTAGCCTGCTGCTAAAGCAAAGTAGTAGTTAAAAATAACCATGCACTACCAAAAGTAGTACTAAAGCACGGCACAGTAACAATGTTGCCGTAGGGCAATATGTAGACACATGCCAGTGACATTAATACGTATATGCACACCCGAGTAAGGAGGTGAGGGAATAAAATGCTTCTAGGCTAGGCACAGACATTGCACATAAACCAGTTTAAGTGATCAGAAACTAGTTTAAACCTGTAACAGGACAGCTGTTCAGTGCACATACACTGGTTTGAAAATGGCTGAAACTGGTTTGAGATAAACCTGTTTGAATGTAGTATCAGACTTAACTGATTTGGGTCAAATCAGTTTATGCAGTGTCTATCCCAAACCCCTTCTTGGTTTAAGTTAGGTAGACTCCCCCAGCATCCCAACATGCTCTATGGGCTGGGTGGGGCTATCTGCTGCACAGCAGAGCTGGCCCCTCCCCTCTGCTCCCTGGCTGGAGCTCCAGTAGACTGCAAGCATCTGCCTGCCTGCCTTCTGCTCCTCTCCCCCCCTGCTTCTCTTACCACTCCCTGCTAAGCAGGAATCTCCCCTCCCCTGTGCCTTACACAGACACCTCTCGGCATTAGCTACGTCCCACATGCTGGCTGCCCCTGCTGTGGGAGATGGGACAAAGGACAGTGACTTAGGGCTCTTTGGAACTAATCAACAGGTCAGCTGGTAATGTCCTTCCATTCCTGCCTTAGAACAAGTTGTTTAAGAAGAGCTTGAGCTAATGAGACATTCTTTTGTTTTGCTGATGAGGTGATAAATGCTGTGTAAACTCCTGCTGGCTCAGGTGTCCTGCTGGGGTCTGGCCATGCCCCCCTCAGCTCATCACTATGGAAGGGAAGGGAGGGCTGCTTTAGCACCCCCCGGCTTCTAGCCTGAGCCACTGCATCATGTACCTGCATCTTTTCAGTCCAGAGGGGATGTCTTTACAGTTACAAACTGATTCAGCCTGCAAAGATTGAATCAGTTCAGGCTCAGGCTTTTTGAATGTCTGTCCCTAGCCCTAGTCTGTATCTCACACTGGAAATAAATGAAGCATATCTGAAACCTCAGTAGACTGAAAAGTTATTAGAGGCAATGTATGTAAACAGGCATAGGCAACATACAGATGCAAAAAACATGCATTTTCACCCATCTGTTTAGGGAAGAAATAAATCTCTTTCTGCTCCCACAAAAACGAAATGTCGAAAATCTGTTTTAAATTTGTTTTCAAAATATTTAAAATCCTGTTTTCTTGTATGGCTGCAAGTTAACATGACATTTTTTGTTTGTTTGTTTGGAATTATTCCACAGCTCATCCTTTACTTTGGAGGACTATCACAGAGGCTGGGTTGCCACCTGGGAAGACACTTTTTTTGTGCTAGAAAGAGTTGCAGCTGGTCCCTGGCAAACTCCTCTGTCATTTATATTGGCAGCTCTCACAGTTACTTGTGTCTTTGTCCTGCAGTTAAGTATCTGAATGGTGTTCTGACTCGCATTGCTCTCTTGGACTCAATTCAGGTTCAACCTACTTTTATTTCAAGGAGCTGGGAGGCAGACTTTTATCTAGTGATGAACCCAGTCCAATACAAATCCTAACAGAGACACTAGATAGCATAGCATGGGGTGTTCCTTGTTGTAAATCAGCATCCTAGCTAGAAAGCAAATGGTATTTTGGCTCAATAGAGTACCTTGTTGCCAGATGCCATTGTCAAAAAAGCACGTTGTGACAAAGTTAAAACTGAATAATTTGTCTGTTCCACCATCTCCTGAGCACTCCCAGTGGAATTCTGCAACTGCTGCAGTAAGAGGCAGAGTGCTTTGGCAGGATTCGAGTAGGAACACTTGAATTGTGTATCACCATGTCAGATATGCAGTACTGTTAGCACAGTTAGGCTTTCTTTCTCTCTCTCTCTTTGTATAGTCATACCTATTCTTATGGTGGAGTTCATGAGCTGCAGGTTCTCCAGTTGCAATGTTATATTATGAAGTTCAACTCATTGGTTGGTTTATTTCATACTTCTTTCAAAACCTGTGTGTATAATCATCCCATTTTGTCTCTTAACTGGAGAACTTCGTGAAAGAAACATCACTTCAATATGAGGTGGCATTGCTCTGCCACCACTCAAAGAAATATCAGGAAAACTTGTTTGATGTTAAAAACAGGTAAACTTATTAACTTGGGGAAGAGGGTTTGCCATCTTAGAACGGAAAAAATAAATTATATACTAAAAATTACACACCCATAATAATATATTTTAATTTAATTCATAAAAGTATTTTGTCTTGATTTGTATGTTTGTGCTGTATATGTAGTAGTGATTGCGTAATAGCTCAAAATGCAGTCTTACTTTTGTATACTGTGTGGGGTGTGCAGGAGTGTTGGGGGGGATGG
>NW_017728992.1:15356992-15362105 GCF_001723915.1 Gavialis gangeticus | reverse complement strand
CCAGGGGCAGGAAGTCAGCAGGGATCATAGGATCCCAGCAAAACAAACATCCAAATGTCTCTTGAAGGCGTTCAAAGTAGGTGCTTGAACCACCTCCGGTGGCAGTCTATTCCAGACCTTGGGGGCTCAGACAATAAAGAAGTTCTTCCTTATGTCCAGCCTGAAGCAGTCATGGAGGAGTTTGTGACCATTTGACCTTGTCATCCCTTGGGGTGCTCTGGTGAACACGTTCCCCCAGATACTGGTGGTCACCCCTTATAAACTTATAGGTGGCTACCAGATCACCCCTAGGCCTGTGCTTTTCCAGGCTGAAGAGTCCCATGGCTCTCAGCCTCTCATCATAAGGTCTGTTTTTCTGACCTCTGATCATGCGCGTGGCTCTCCTCTGCACTCTCTCAAGCTTCTCCATATCCTTTTTTAATTGTGAAGCCCAAAATGACGCAGTACTCCAGCTGCAGCCTCACCAAGGCCGAGTACAAAGGGAGAATGACGTCCTGGGACTTGCTTGAGAAGCATCTATGGATGCAAGCCAGCATTTTGCTCACTTTACTAGGTGCAGCATCACATTGAAGGCTCATGTTCATCTTGTGGTCAATCATGACCCCCAAGTCGCTTTCTGTAGTGCTAGCCAGCATAGCAGTGCCAAGCCTACAAACATGCTGCAGGCTTTTCCTCCCAAGGTGGAGAACCTTGCATTTTTTGGTGTTAAACACCATCAGGTTCTCATCCACCCATTTTCTGAGCCTGTCAAGGTCTGCCTGGATCACCCTCCTGTCCTCAGGTGTGGATGCTTTACCCCAGAGTTTGATATCGTCAGCGAACTGGGCCAATCTGTTTCTGACACCAGTGTCTACATAATTAATGAAGATGTTAAATAGTATAGGCTCTAGGACAGAGCCTTGAGTGACCCCACTAGTCACAGCGTACCACAGCAATTGACTTCTGTCAACCACCACTCTCTGGGTCCTACTGTGGAGTCAGTTTCCCAGGTAGTGGATCGTGCTGAAGCTGAGGCCACTGTTAGCCAGTTTTGCCAAGAGTATTGTGGGATACCAGTTCAAAGGTTTTTTTGAAGTCAAGATATATGACATCAATCTCTTCTCCCTTGTCCAGGTGATAGGTCACCTGGTCGTAAAAGGAAATGAGATTGGACAAGCAAGACCCACCCGCAACAAACCCATGCCAGCTGTCCCTCAGGATGTCAGTATCAGGGTTTCCAGGAAGGGCTTGAGGGTATGTGGGTTGTGCATGGGAGTCCTCATTTATGTGCCCCCCTGAGCCAGTCAGCACCTGCCCCCACCCTGCAACAGCCCAGAGCCCGAGTACACTGCAGTGCCTCCCCACCACTGACAACAGCATACAGCCCCAGCGCACCCTATACCCACTCTGCACCACCTGGCCATGGCATGTCCTGCCCACCCTGGGCATGCAGCAGTAGCAGCGGGGACCACTGCAAGCCTCATGCTGGCTCTGGGCAGCAGCAGCTAGGCAGAAACTGCTGCTCAGTTTTGGGGGGAAAGCGGTGCCTCCACTCGGAGCCCACATGGGGCTGCCCTGTGTCTGCTCTGTCTTGCCACGTTTCATAGATTTCATAGACATTAGGGCTGGAAGGGACCTCGGAAGATCGTCGAGTCTAGCCCCCTACCCCAAGGGCAGGAAGTCAGCTGGGGTCATAGGATCCCAGCAAGATAAGCATCCAGGTTTCTCTTGAAGGCGTTCAAAGTAGGTGCTTGAACCGCCTTCGGCGGCAGGCCACTCTAGACCTTGGGGGCTCAGATAGTAAAGAATTTCTTCCTTATGTCCAGCCTGCAGCGGTCTTGTAGGAGCTTATAACCGTTTGTCCTTGTAATCCCTTGGGGCGCTCTGGTGAACAAACATTCACCCAGGTCCTGGTGAACACCCCTTATGAACTTATAGGTGTCCATCAGATTGCCCCTGAGCCTGCACCAGTGATGCGGTGGAGACGGAAGACAGCCCTGCGTGGGCTCTGATATGCCTGCACTAGGAAGCGCTGGCCACGGAGTGGGAGGGGTTGCTTTTTCCCCATGCTGAGCAGCAGTTTGTCTTGCACCGCTACTGCTCATCCCAGATGGGCAAGGATGGACTGCGTGGGGTCAGGGCTGTGCGTGCTGGACTCTGCCTGTACTGTAGGGCTAGGGTGGGTGGGAGCTAGGAATTAGCAGGTGTGGGAGCCAGCGACAGCCAGACAGGAGCATGGGGCCCACATCGTTGTCCTGAGGACAGTGGGGCCCTGAGTGGGGCAGCAGGAGCATGGGGTCCTGGCTGGCAAGGGCTCTATGGAGTTGGGCCAGCTCCTCTTGGGCCCCACCAGCGCTGGCCCTGGGACACTGATGTGGGCCCTGCAGTTCTGCACACCCACTTGCTTCCACTCCACTCTGCCTCCACTGCTGCTTTACCCACTTTTCTGCCCACCCAGCAGCCACTCTGCACTATGTGGCTCCTGGCTGCATGACCAGACCACGGGACTCAGCAGAAGCTGGTCCTGCCCTAAGGACTAGGGTGATTACCTGTGGGTCTCCCCCCACCCCTTATCTGAATTTCCCACTGGCACAGGGAGGCACAAACAGCCCCATAGTCCCAGGTCAGAAGCCTCTGCTAAAATACAAATGGGAGAAGTTGATAACAAAAATGCCCCAGTAGTGAGATGTGAGATGAAGTGAAGTTATTCAGCTCATGGATGAAGGATACCTGGTTGACTAGCTGAGTTTAACACGGTCAAGACAAAGAAGCTGGAAGCCAGAGGAAAGCACTTTTATGCATATGCAGACAGGATGTGGTTTTCTCTGGCTGAAGGTACACAATTCAAATTAGTCCTTGCTTTCAGTGTATTCTTGGATTGATATCTGATGCTTAAATTTCACATGGCAAAATCCATAAGCTAGGCTTTCTATCATCTCTGATTGGCTGGGAGAGTCTCTTATACTCTTGGTCTCCACTATCTACATCTTTTCCACTTCTACTTTGGCTTACAAAAATATGATGTATGGCTACATCTGCACTTGGTCAACTTTAACCAATCCAAAATGCTGTATCAACAGCAGCCCAAGAACCAAGGCTGGTTTCATCCACACCAGAAGGCTCATGTTCTGCTTTGTTATGGCTTCCAATAAAAAAAAAAGACTCAGGTTCACAGGCTCAGATCTTATCTTTGAAGTTTTTTACAGGGTAATCACAGATGATCTAAAATACAGCCTGAAGTTCTGGGATGAAGACCATGGTCACCAATTATGCTCTTCTGGCATAATGTAGCTATTTGCAATAAGGGCAACTCATCCACGCATGAAACAAAAGTTTCCTCAGTGTGGTCCTAAACTACGGAGTGAACTCTCTGGAGACTAAAGGGCCACCTTCCTCTCCAGGTGCAAGGCATAATTCTTTGACCTTGGCTTTTCTAGCATAAATGCATGATAATATGGATGTTTAAAAAGAAAAAAAGTTGTAAAAGCTTAACCAAGCAAGATGATCCCTGCATGTGCTTCTTTTCCTGGAGGGGGTGGAGGGAGAGAGAGTGAGAGAGAGTATGAAAGAACAAACAACATATGACAGATATGTAGTCATATTACTTTTATGCCAAGCAGAAGGTGCTGAAATGCCGTAATGGTGAGCCCTAGATGGAACCTAAGTAAAATAGAAATGAGGCCATAAATTACTAAGCAATTTCTGCGCAAATCAAAAAGGCCATGCTAATTAGCTATTTACATGTTAGGTGAAAATTTTAAAACATTTATATCAATAGCAATCTTAAAAAGTAAAAGGTAATTAATTGTAAAGTCAATAGTAGCCTCTGGGCATTTAGCACTTTTGAACGCCAGTCTATTTATTTAAGAATATAAGAACTGCTCTTCATACAGATTTTGTACCAATTTTTCTTCATGTTTATTGTAATTATTCTTTTAAAAAAGAAAAAAAAAGCCAAAATATGTATTTATTCTGAAAGACTGTCATCTGTTTGCTCTGAAGTAGTTACCCCAGGAGAGACCCATCTAAAATAGAGTATGACCATGAAGCCCAGAGTGTGTACTGATATTTTTGTTTTGTTTTGTTTTGTTTTAGTAGCTCTCTTTCAGGAATCCAAGAGGGTTCTCAGGGAGCACTAATAGGAATGAGATGTTGCCTTTTCCAGAACTGAGTATCTTGGCCAGTGGACTTTGTTTGACATAAAGTACACAACACAAGTATAATGTATAATGCACATTCCCCTATGTCAGTTTTTTGTTCCATTTGTCCTTATTGGTCACCAACCAATATTGCAAAATTTTGAAGGATTTCATTTTATGCCTTGGCCTCTAATCAATTTAAAGTTATATGGGCTGCCTGCCCTTCTCTTAGGGACAAATGAAGCACAGGGAGGGGAAATGGCTGAGAGCTCCTTGCAGATATTTCTATCAGTTTGTTCTTAGTTTTGTTTGGTTTTCCCAGAGTAGAGCTGAGAGTCTTCCCATAGAGCAGGAAAGGGTGTGGGGCTGAAACTTTAATAGATTTCATAGATTTCATAGACATTAGGGCTGGAATAGACCTCACAAGATCATTGGGTCCAGCCTTCTGCCCCAGGGGCAGGAAGTCAGCTGGGGTCAGATCACCCCGGCAAGATAAGCACTTGGGCTAATAAGGACTGTGAAGGGTGAACTTGGAAGTAATTCTGCTTTTAGAAGGACTTTAGCAAGCCTTGTTTCTTTCCTTTTTTTGTACCCATCTGTAATGCTCCTATAGGTGCCAGAATGGTAGCTTCTGCTTCCCAAGTCTTTCCATGCTAGCTTTCCTCATTTGTCTAGGGTCTCCCTTCCTCCCCACCACTCCCGCATTGTGATCTTGCCTGCTACACCTTAATGTAATGAATTGACAAGGGGAGACTACCCTGAGGCTGAAGAGGGCTTTGGGTATTACATCCTTTTCCCTTTAGCTTTGTTCCACTTTTACTCTAGCTGAGCATTTCAGCTTGGGGCCCACTGCCCAGGACCACAAGCTCTTAGCTCAGCTTCAGTCATGCCCTCATGACTTTGGGCTCCCTGGCCTTGCTGTGACCCCTATGCAGTCCTCTGCGGCCACGGGTCTTGCCTGCGTAAGTTCTGAGGTTGCCGCCCCCCCCCCCCCC
>NW_017728992.1:15325357-15356969 GCF_001723915.1 Gavialis gangeticus | reverse complement strand
TTCCCCCCCCCCCCCCCCCCAAATCTTTGCTGAGCTGTGTTGCTCATGGGTTCTGGGCTTATTCCCCAGTCTTTATCTTCTGTTACCCAAACCAACTGTGCCTCGCATTTGGGGCATCCCTGGGCAGCCTTATCAGTGACCTCCACCTTCCCTACAGCCACAATTCAGTCCATCTGGAACAAAGGAGAACAGGAACCAAAACCTTGTGCATCCCCTTTAACTCAAAGAAATTGCTCCATCTGGGGTCAGCCTTACCCAGTAGTGGTGCTTGTAAAACAGAAACCAGAAAGGCTTAGGGTACTTTTCTTGATGCTGGTACAGACTCCCAAGATTTTTTCCACCCTGGCTGCCACTCTTGAGTCCTTTTGCAACCCCAAGTCTTGCCCCTAGGCTCTTCTATCAGGAGTTGTGTCCCATGTAGTTCCTCCATCCAGACTGCCCCTCTGGCTTGGGGCTTGTGCTTAAAAAGTCCTTCCTGGGGCACCTGACCTTCCACTCATGTCCCAGGTCTGTTAGGCGCTGTTTACACCTGGGCTGGACAGCCATTTTGTTTCAGGCTTCTCTACCAGTTATGCTGGCTTTAAATGAGGTGGGGTTATGAACACAAGGAAAGGAGGAAGAGGGCCAGTCACCCTTAGATCCTCTCCCTGTCTAGCAGTGGGGTCGAGGTCCCATTACATTACCTCTCTGTTTTATCTTTGAGCTGTTGCATTTTTTAGGAGAAAGACTATCTGTTGATTGTGCAATGAGTAGCACAACAGCGGGAGCTAGCACAAAACATATGACAATAACGTTTTGAGCCAACTTCAGGTATCCCATGACACCAAAGTGGTGATCAAACCAAAGTATGAATTCACTTTATTGAGAGGCTTGGTGCATGCTGTAGACTCCTCTTGCATTTTTTTATCCAAACACAAAATACTGCGTCAATGTAGAATTCTGCCTTCTGGACTCACTGCACGGAGCAATCATTTTAAATTGCAGTGAAGTAGATTGATATTGGATCTCAGGAAAAGTTTCCTTTACTGTAAGAATAAGTGAGGCAGTGGAATAGATGATCCAGGGAAGCTGTGGAATCTCCTTCATTGAAGGTTTTCTTGAGGATGTTGGATAAGCATTTGGTAGGGATGAGTTGTAGGAGTAGTACATCCTGCATTTGTGCAGG
Source organism: Gavialis gangeticus (assembly GCF_001723915.1). Taxonomy (NCBI): domain Eukaryota; kingdom Metazoa; phylum Chordata; order Crocodylia; family Gavialidae; genus Gavialis; species Gavialis gangeticus. The sequence goes on along the minus strand of NW_017728992.1, from coordinate 15,355,804 downwards.
AGGGTGGACCACATAACCCTTGAGATGCCTTCCAACTTCATGATTGTGTGACTACATAAAAATTGAATATTAAAAATACAGAAACATCTTAAGATTCCTTCTTGACATTTAAAAAATGACTAAATGACAGAACCTTGTCTGCCTAAATCTTTTGCAATGTTTAAATTTAGCTGAAGAAATAAGAAAGGAGCAACAACTTTAACTCTGGCCATGTTTACAAGAAGTTTGTATAAACAATTTCTCCCTGCCCCCACACAAATGTCTGTGTTCCTGTGGTTTGCTTTTCTTATACATTCAACAGAAAAAATCCCCACTCCAATTTTAAAGAAAACTCTAGTGCAAAATTATCATTACTTTCTCCCTAGTAAGGGTACGTTCCCTCATATTTGTTTTGATAAAGCAGTGTAGTAAAATAAAGAATATTTCTGTGGTTGCCACTGTATTTGGATGATTTATAGGGCTAGGATTTGTATCAGTATCATCTCTTGTTGAGATCAAAAAAGCAGCGTGCATAAGACAGGTCATCCTGAAAATGTCCCTGAGCACACAGTGTTACTTTTAGTTCTCTGAATTAGCTGGCAGATGTGTAAAATTACAAGTAGGCAGAGACTCCCTATTGACTATATATCTGAAAAGGCTCCACTGTGCTGCTTATTCTAGTAGATATGTGAAATGCCTGTGCTCAGGAACTGTGGAATAGCTACACCTGTTTTTTGATGGGAATATGTGACTAATTGGTGTGTGAGGCTGAAATCTCCCACTTTTTTTGGGAAATCCATTATTCCAGCACAGGTGCATTAGACACACAACCACCCTAATATATATTTAGGTGCAGAACAATATCACAAAACAGCTACCTTAGAGATTATTTAGGCCATTTATCATAACTGTGCTTTGAGAATTCACCTGCTGCTGTGCCACTTCAGCATAATTCCCTGTGTGTGCTCATAAACTCTGCTGGCTGATTCATGAGTGGTGGGCTTGACCTTTACTCACCAAATGCTAACTCCCAGTGAGCTGCTTTGGTTCACAAGGGAATACATGGGAAGAATAGCTCTGTGAAGGATATAGTTTCAGGACTGAAACTGTGTCTGGCTATTGTGCAAGGATGCAAACCCGACTCCTGGCATGCTTACAGAGTACCCATGCCCAGCTTGTTGCTTTTGAAGAAACTACAGTTAGCCCACTGAAAAAATTGTGGGTTGACCTCCTCTTTTCAGTGATGCAGGTGGAGATGCCAGTTTTGAATCAAATCCTAACAGTTTGTGAATATTCCACAACCTACAGCTGCTCAAGGGTTGAAAAGGCAGAGATGATTGTGGAAGTGGGAGGGATTTGGAAGCTTGTGTTTCAATGCATTGTAACTGTTGCCAAGTCAGCATGCTTGTCCTGACTTGGCCTTGCCCCCAGGATTCCTGGGATGCCAGTGCCACTGCGGAAAGATGAGGGACAGCAACTGAGTGAGAGAGAATCCTGCTTGGTGTGTGACAGAAAACGGCAGTCTTTCTATAGCGTTGGGCCATATCTGCTCTAGAAAAGTAGTAGTTAGAGCTAGAGTAGTTAGGGTTAGAAAAAGTTGTTAACTAACAGCGTGTAATAAACTAAATTATTATAGGAGCATTTAGCATGTAAGATGACATTCTATTTCCATCTGGTTGTTTAAAAGGTCATTAAGACTAATGACTTAGACAAACAAATGGAAACAGAATCTAGACCACAAACTCAGACTACAGTGTCACCTTTAATATATACAGGGACAAATTAAACCAATTTTTTTTCCACCTACTGGGCTAAAACTAACTGAACTAGAGGATTTTTTAATTACAGTGGCTCTAATTAACATGCCTGCCATGTCTTGTGTATTCAGCATCCCACATTTCAAAACAGTGTCAGGGCAAAAGAGCTTTAGTTAAAGCACCCTCACAGCCATTTTGAAATGTGGGGATGCTGAATACATGAGATGTTGCAGCACACTGGAGCATTGTAATTAGGGCACTCCAGCAGACTTGATTAATTGCATTCTAATCAAAATGCATCGGAACATGTGTATAGGCACCCTATGTGTCTAAGTGTGATTCTATTCCACCCAGTTCAAGTCCTTGAAAATCTATTAGTGCATCTACATTTTTGTAATACAAAAAAAAAGTATTTAGGAGTTGCACCTCCACAGCTGATTTTTTTTAAACTTTCCTTTGTATAATGGTCTTACATAGCTTTGCATGTGTTCTAGCATCTTTCATGGACCAAATTGCAAGATCAGGGCCTCAAGGTCTGCTTTGTAGATAGATATTGATTAGATATACAGCTTAGATATTCTCAAATTCAGTTTTGAAGGATACAACTAGATTTCCATCATATTGAAAATGTAATACAACCAACAAGCAGAGTTACTGTCAAACTATTTACCAAGGTTTCTGTGCTGAGAACTTTTATGGAAACAAATCTTTGGTTCCAGTAGAGAATATACACTTACCTGTCTCCTGCAAAACACACATTCATTACAGTTACTCATTGTGCAGCTAATTTAGTCCATGCATGTATAAGTTGTATAAGCCTATTTTATGCAGAATGTTTTAACATATAAGCAATTTTACAAATATGATTTATTTTTAACATTTTGAGTAGCTGGAAGTAGGAAGATGGTGATTAAAAAGTGTTGCTACTTGTTAAAAAGACATCAAAGTAGAATTACTTTTCCAGTATTCCTACCCTCATTACTTGGATAAATCAAGTCATTTCCAGTGACACGCTAAAAGGAACCCCTCCTTCTCTTTCCATATCTTTCCTTCCTACAAAATTTCTGGGGAAGGAGAGGGGCAGTTGGGCAAGAGGAAGGGAAACATTTATTTTTTCCCTTACCCTTTTCTCAAAAATGACTAGGGTATTTATTGTTTGCTCAGAATTTCCAAATAATTTGTTATCTCGCAGGGGTTAGGACTGGAATATGTCAGCCTGACAGATGAAAGTTTCAGAAAGGTATATGTAACTGGGGAGGTAAAGGAGGAGTGAAAAAGGAAGTGGTTTGACTTTAGCTCTTTGCTGGATACATTGATTAACCAAAGTATAATGCAGTCTATATCATCTGATCTTTATCTGTTCCTGTATAATCCAGCCCGTCGCATAAAAGCAGGAACATATGTACCATTCTTTTAAAAGTGAAAAGTAACTTTGCAAAAAATCAATACTTTTTAGAGCTGAAGTATCTTTGGGGAAAAAAGAAGTGTTCTTCCATGCTGCATTGTAACCTGCTTGATTCTCCAGGTAGCGAGGGAAAGACAGTGATAAAGGTGGGTGATCACCTTGGAACTTAGCTAATGTGAGACATGCAGAATGTGAATAAGGACAAAGAAAAGTCCAGCATTTTGACAAAAACTTGTTTTCCTAAAGACCATACGTAATCACAGAACAGAGGTATGGCATTAACATGCTTTTAATTGTTACTTATAAGGGCCAAATTCTTCAGTTCTTACTCAGGGAAACGCGTTACTGAGATAAGACTGGGCTTGAGCTGTACCTGCCTAACCGAACCTACTTCAGACTTTCATGAGAGTTACTGGGCCTGATTCCAGAAGACTCCTGAAGGCTGCAGCTGTAAACATAGTATTGACTACCAGAGTGAAAACACAGATGTGGGTGTAACTTAAGTAGCTAGCAAAGACCTCCTTTAATGACTCAACACGAGGGAGAGTCTCGAAATAATGGAGTGGGAAATAGTGGAATCTTTTTATTCCTGCTTTCAAAGAAAAAAATCCTTTTTTCTCAATATTTTCTTTTCTCAAGTGGAAAAATAAACATGAAGTGGCCAAGATATAAACATCAGCCTTTTCTAAAGCCAGGTGTGCTGTTAGCTGGCAGAAGTCATGGAGAGAGCACTGCATTGAGAGTTGTCAGGCAGAGGAGTCTCCTCTGTGCTCAGCTCTGTCCCTGATTTGCTGGTCTCTGGGAGAAATCACTCCCCACTGTATGTCTCCATTTCCTTTTCTAGCCTTCACCTACCCAGTCTGTTTAGACTGCATAATCTTCAGAAGACTCTGTCACTTCCTGTTTGTACAACACTGAGAACCGTGGTGTCCAGTGAGGCTATTAAGTTCCATTTCAATACAGATAATAAAACAGTACACATCTGTAGGCATGTGCAACAAATTTGCACCAATTCACAGAAGTTTAGGGCTGGAAGGGACCTCATGAGATCGAGTCCAGCCCCCCTGCTCTGGGCAGGAAAGACTACTGGACCAAATGTAATAGAATATCATGTGCCCAAACACTGTAAAGACATCAAGATTTGACCAATGATATAACTATGTGCCTATGCCTTTCTGCTGCATCTGTTATTGCTAGCACCAGAACTAATAAATCAAGGCTACGTTTTGCCTTTAGGCACAGCCCTGAGCTGCTGCACGGTGAGCACAGGAAGGCTTTGTACTTATAGATGAGCTCTGAATACGAGGTAGAGTTAAGGTCCAGGTTAACGGGCTGGGGCATTCCAGTATGCCCAGTGGCATGCCTCTGGCCTTCTCCACCCATTCATTTGTTCATTGCAGAAAAAAATTTCCATTATGAATGTCCACAGATAAGGGACTGCTTTTCACAGGTAGCTGCATGATAAAGGACTTGGTAAATGCATGAGTGTGAACATTTTTGTGGTCGGGAAATGGGTAATGTAGATGCAATATTATCTGGATATTTCCATAAAGGAACTAGTAGGTATTCCTTTTTAGTTTCTTTGTTCTTCCTGGTGTGTATATAGTAAATACAGCATGTTTGAGAGAGAGAGATTTTATCATCCTTTTTCTGTGATATTTTATTTAGCTGTAAGGTTTTTTTCATAAAGCTGAAACAACCGCTTGGGGCATATCTTGAAAGCAGTTACAGATTTTTATCAGTGGTTAAAATGTTAAAAAATGATACTCTTGCAAAATGTTTGTACTGTGGCAAATTGCATTTTACATTTCTAGAATGCATGTACAATGATGGATTTTCCAAGATATTATGAGATATGTACAGTATTTCAGGGCTGCGGTAAGCTTCAAGTTTGATCAGTTTGTCTGAAAGTACAGATGAGACCGTCCTGCAAATTTTGGATCCCATCCACATCTGAAGTTTTACAGTTTGGGGGAGTTTGAATATAAGCCTGGATTGGAGCCCATTTTTAGATTACATTATTATTGTTATATGCAGGGCTGGGAAGATTGCCTATTATTAAAGTTGCCTAATGCTTTGCGCTCTAAAACCTTGTTTTCAGATGCTCACAACTTTTTCAAACTATAACTGAATTGAATTTTTTGATGGACTTTTTTGATGGACTTTCATGCTCAGGTTGAAAGATTTTAGCTAAAGCAGTTCAGCCATTTCTGAGAGTAAAGTGGGAGGAAAAGAATTTGTTTTGCTCGTGTTGAAAAATTCTGGCAGCCTTTGCTGTGAACAGCTCTCGCATCCTGTGCATTAGTGAAGGGACTTGAAATGTGGCTGGGCCATAGCCTTTCTGCCGGAGATGCATTACCCTTATTACATGTACTTAGAATTAGTCATTATAAGTCTTTGTGGGGGAAAAAATCACAGTTTGCACATACTCAACAGCGATTTCTTAGATTGTAGTAGTTAAATTCCCCAGTTTAGGTCTAACCCAGGTTGTCAGTCATGAAAATGTATCTGATGGCTATTAGGCGGCTTTGTTAAATGAGATGGCTATATCATTCACTTTCATAATGAATCAGTGTTGACATTGCTGCCATCATAATGAGAACCTTTCTTGGCAGTCTCTGCACAGAGGCTAACAATTAATGGATTTGGAGACAGAGGGCCTGGGCTTCGAACACATTAACATCAGTGTAATTTACATGAGTTTTCTACACTGATGTAAATTACAGTGGGATCTGGAACAAACAGATGACTGGCTATTCCACCCCCCAACTCCCCACTCCAGCTGTAAACAGGCAAACCAGTCTGCAGCTTCATTTTGCCGCTGTCAAGAGGCCTGGGTGGAGGGTGAGGGAAGGCAGCCCCCTTTGCCTTATGGGCACCCCCCCAGCTACCCTGGCTGGGGTACTGGGGGAGCCGGGTTAGGCCCATGAAGTGGGGGGGGGGTTCCCTTCCCCTGTCCCCCACCCCTCTGCCCAGGCCTCTTGGCAGTGGCAGCATGGAGCTGCCAGCTGCTTTGTCTGGCTGGAGCTGGGGGAGGGTTGGGGCATGAATGGAGCCCCCTTGCCTCAGGGGGGGACCTGTGAGGCAAGAGGGCTCTGGTCCACCCCCCTGCCCTCCCACGTCTGGCCAGGCAAAGCAGCTGGCAGCTCCGTGCTGCTCCCTGCCTTGCTGATAGCCCTAACAGCACACAAAGTAAGAAAAGTTAACGCTGGAGAGAACACAAGTTCCCTAAGGTGCTCTGCTTTAGAGTGCCTTCATCTGTTACCTGATTTGACCAGGGTAATTTTTTCATGCAACTGGCCATTTTAAAAGTACTCTGCTGCCATGCATGTTTGCTATGTCCCTGTTGTACAGCACTTTCAGGGGCCCAGTGATGAGAAAAATTTTATTGTATAAGCATCATGCAGTTGACTCTGGGAAAAGTCTTCCTCGCCTTCCTGGGGGCTTCACACAGGCAGAGGTCTTTACTTGCCAGGTGAGCTAGAAGCCTAAGAGCTAAACTTGTTTTCAAATCAAATATGTTAAGAAGGTTTTATTTAGAGCAAGTCTGAATTTAAGACACACATGTTTTGTATTATGATTCCTTCTTTAAAAAGGAAAAGGAATAAAAGTCAACAGTTATGCTTTTTGTTTTGTTTTGTTTTGTTTGTTGTTTTACCTTTGTAAAGAGGCTGTGAGGTTATAGTGGGGGCTTGTTCCTTTTACACTTGTAGCTGTTTATCCATCACAATTTGTGAGTAAAAGGAACTTGATAATAGGTAAAAGCCCTCCCATGAGTTTTGTGCTCTTCAGAAACTATAATTCCTTGCAGTTAGTTAAAAGAATTGCCTGCCTTTCAGCAACTTCAACAATTTTTTTTTAATTTTTCAAAAAATTCTCCCTTTGAAAGTTAGCTGGACCCAGATCTGCTTTATGATGAAATTTATCACAGTAGAAATCACTGTTTGGGGACTATTACTTCATTCTAACTGTGCATGATCAACACCAGAATCTCTCTGACTCCTTCAGATCATGTGTAAATACAGTACAATTTGTAGAAGCTCAAATGTCTGTCTGTCTAACTGAACTAGCTCTATCAATTAATTTTAACTCTGTCATTTTTAAACTTCTAGAGATTTTTAACGTGCATATCAGTGTGCATATATCAGATTCTCTGTTTTGGAACCTGGCATTAGACCTCTATATTAAAAAAACAAACAAACCTTATATATTTCCACTTTCCCCTCAGTATTTTGCTGTCTCTAGCTAAGGTGTCTCTTTTTCTTTTTAGATGCTCTTCTTTACTGCAACCAGACATTGTTTCCGCTTTTTGTTTTTTTTTTTTTTGAAAGAATCCTGACACATCTTTATTTTACTGTATTACACATTAGAATTATAATGGCAAACTTACAGTTCTGAATTGTTGGAACCGTCTCTTTTTGTAGCTTTTTATAGGTACACTTAAAAATAGAATGATTTGGGTTTTGAATCAGTTTGACTGCTCATGACAAAGTTTCTGATGCAAAGAAATGGATTTTAGATCTAATTTTAACTCAATTTAGTTTTCCACTTTTACCAGTCATATGCTGCAGATTTTCTCCTACTATAAGCTACTTTACAAATACAGCCCTTTTTCCTTAATAAAACTATTGATTTTTAGTACATACACAATTTATAGGTTCTATTCAGCACTTTTCACTAAAAATCAAACAGAAATTGGCCACTGAAAAAAACTGCAGGGTTTTGGGCCATTTCAAGAGGACTTCTGCATAAGTAGAGAGGTACAGTAAGTTTTTTAAGAAATAAGTCAATTTTCCCCTATGATTGGAAAGAGATTTTTGACATGATCTTTCTAGTGCTCAAATCAGTATAAAAATAGGTGGATATAGTGGAAAAATGAGGCTCACAAAATATCCATCTGAGAACAAAACATTAATATAACCACCTAGATTGTAGTGTGACCTGGTAAATTTAATGACTGAATGGAGAGAATGGAAGGAGGGACCAGATGCTGAACAAAAGTGGTTTATAGCCAGCAGTGACTGTTATTAAGTGAAAATTACTAGTGTTGCTGTTCTATCCATTTCCACTGATGTGCCAGCTTTGGCAAAAAAAGTACAGAGGTACATAACAGCTCTTCTACTGCAGTCTTCGGTATGATTCTAAAGTAAGAAATCATGGAAGAAAAGTGGCAGGTTGAAGAAAAGATAGCATAGGTAATCCAAAAATAGTTTCTTTCCTTCTTCTGGCTTACCACATGAGATTTTCAGAAAGGGGTAGATGAGCTATTTAAATACAAGGATAATTTCCAAAATTCCCTCCTTAATGACTTCCTTCATTGGGACGGTAACCTGCGCTCAGAGCACATGTGGTAGTACTTGAGGACCTGAGGAGAATATTTGCGACACATCTTGCTAAGCTGTCATCTCCCTTTATATAGCCAAGGTACTCCAGTAGAGAAATAGACTATATCTCTGAAAGAGGTACTCAGATATCCCATAGTAACCTCTTCCCCACCCTTCCCCCTGACTGCAAGCCCTTGGTGGTCACCTGCTACTCCACACTTGAACCAATTAGAGGAGTCATCAAGCAATTGCAGTCTATAATTGATAAAAATTGGTCATTGAGAGATATACCCCCATCCTCTCTGCTACTGGCTTTCAAACAACCTGCAAATCTTGCCCAACTTATCATCAGAAGCAAATACTCCACTGTTCAGGAGCTATCAAATGGGATGGAGCCTTGTCTTAACAAGAGATGCAAAACCTGTCAACATATCTCCACTACTACAACAATCAATACCCCCCACATAAGAAACCCATCAGAATCTATATATCCTACACATGCCTTCCCGAAATTGGTATATGATCCAGTCCACCAAATGCTCTGATGGCAACTGTGTGGCTGAAACTAGACAAAAACTGTGTACCAGAACAAACTCTCAGAAAAATGAATCGATATAAATATTTATATACTTTATACATATATAAAAAAGATAGATACACACAAACACCAGTAGGAATACATTTCTCATACAACAACCACTCCCTTTCTGCTCTCACTATCCTCATGCTTCAAGGAAAATTTACAAAACACCTTCAAAAGATGAGCCTAGGAACAAAAATTCATAAGCTGGCTGGACACTAAGAACCAAGTCTAGTATGACTTCATGGCATACTAGAATTTATCTAATTCCAGAAAGTATTTTTTTCATGCTACAGGTGATAATGACCCTCTTTCCCTTTGAAAGATCTTGATTTCCCACTAATCAAGCTATTTCTTCTGTTAATTGTTTGTCTGCTGCCCCCAAGAATTTCTCTTTTCCAGTTTTATCCAATTTTACAGCCCTCCACATTGTTTTTCATCTTTCACTATGCCTGTTTTTTTCCTCAAACCTAAATAAAAAATAATTGTTTTTAAAAGTTTGTCTAAGTCTGTCCCAACCATGTAATTGGTCTAATAAAAGATATCACGCATGATAGTCTTTGCCCCTCACATTCCTCCATTGGGCTCTCCCTTTACCACATCAACATCAAGCTTCTGGTCACTGCCTTTAAAGGCTGACATAACTCTTAGGGCTGTGCAAAATTTTGCCCAGTGTTTCATTTCAAAGCTGTTTCAATGCATTTTGAGATCAAAACAGTGAAATTGAAATGAAACAAAAGCCTTTGAAACAGCTTTGAAATGAAACAAGGGCACTTGAAACATTCCAAAAGTTTTGAAACATTCTGAGTTTCAAAGTCAGGCTTACTTGGCTTCAGCACCGATCCCAGCTGGCAACACCAGCCTCCTGTCATCCAGCAGTCATATCAGGGGCTCACCCGCATCCCTGGGAGGGCTGCAGGGGCTGTGCCAGACTGCTTCCAGGGGTGCAGGCCCCCGATCTGCCTCCCGGATCACAGGAAGCTGGTGCTGCTGCTTGGGAGCCTGAACCCAGTGCCGGGAAAATCGGTGCTGTCACTGGCCCCAGCTGGCAGCACCAACCTCTTGTGATCTGACAGGCAGATTGGGGGCCCGATTTGTTGGTGCCTGCTGTGTGGCACACAAGTTCCACTTCATTCTCAGGGATGGCTTGGAGGGGAACAGGGCTGCTGGTGACAGTGCCAGCACCACCAGCAATCTCATTTCCAAATGCAGGAAGGTGGCAGGCTGTTTCCACTGGAGCATCAAGGGGGGCAAGATGCTGTGGGACAAATAAGCAGAGCTGAACATCCCACAGCACAGAATCGTGCAGGATGTGGAGACTCGTGGAACTCCACATACTTGATGCTCAAGACGCCGGTGGTGCAACAGAAGGCCATCCATGAGATGGCCTTGCTCAGGCAGCTTGGGATCAGTGGCCCCCTTAACAGAGCTGAGTGGGATACCATTGCCCAGATCTTGGTGGTCCTCAAGCCCTTCCTTGAGACCACTGAGACCTTCAGCACTTAGCCAGGTGATCCTTGTAGTGAGGGAACTTCAGAGCCAAATGGAGAGCTTCCAGGGGATCAATGTTCCTGACTGGAGCAAGCCACTGTCACCAGATGTCCAAGCAGTGGTGAGGTGGCTGAAGGAGGGCATCAGGAAATGGCTTGATCCTTTACGGTCCAGTACAATCCACATGCTGGCTGCCATGTGTGACCCAATGGTGAAGGGCAGTCTAGGCAGCAGCCAAAGCCTGAATCAGTGGACAGAGGTGCTGGTGAAGACAGTCAGAGGGAAAGAACAGCAGACAGGGGGGATGCTGAAGAGGGGGATCCACTGTCCCATGCTAGCACACCATCTACCAGCCAGTCTTCTCCTGCACCACAGGAGCGGCCAATGTGGGCCAAGGGCATGGCTTCCGTGGTGGGGTTCAGAGGCACCATATCCTGCCATAAGGCAGTAGTGCTCAGGCCTTCGTAGCTGCCTATCTCACCGATGATGCGGAGCTGCTACTGTATGACCCCTTGGATTAGTGAGCAATCTGCAGCCAGGTGTGGCTGGATCTGGCCAGAGTTGCCTGCGAACATCTGTCTTGTCCACTGACCAGTGCTCCAAGCAAGAGGGTGTTCAGCATTGCTGGGGATGTAGTGACACCCCATTGCACCTTCTTGGATCATGGTTTGATGGAGCAGCTGGTGTTCCTCAAGGTGAATCGCCCACTGCTGGGGTTCCCCAAGCTCCAGGTACAGATGGAGTGAATGCCACCCTTCTCACTCTGTCCATAGCTATTTCCTTTTTTCATTTTTTTAAAAGCCATTTAATGCCCCGCTCTCAGAGCTGAAGGGGGCACTCACTGCATCACCAACCAGCAGGAGAAGAACATGTCCCTGCTGAGCTCCAGTGCCAGGATGAACTTGGAGGTATGGGCTGGGGGTATGGGGATGGAGGAGGCCCCAGGTCCTGGGCATGACCACTAAAACTGTACTCTTCCAGGGTTGGGGAGGCCTGGTGGCACTACTGGTGGCATGGCAGCCCCAGGAAATGCCAGGACCAAGGATGTCCCTGGTGAAAGGCAAGTAGAAGGTGCCATAACCTCTGGCTATTGCACACATGCACACAGTCCTGGCTGGGGAAATCCCAGAGCCGTCATGTCTTTGACAGGCCTGAGGCTTGCTGGTTGCAGTGGAGTTGTGAGGCTCCAGGTGAGCTCAGCTTAGCTGCTTGGGATGCCAGCTTTTGGGTTGAAAAACCATTCATCAGGCTGATGAAGCACCTGCAGTTGGTGTGTTTGTGTGTGTGCTGTTTCTGGATGGAAGGAATAGTAAAGGAGTCAGAGGCTGGCCTGGCATGCAATGCAGGCAAGAAATCCAGTCAGTGAAAATGGAAGTGGAGGTGTCAGGGGGTGAGGGACAGGCTGGGGTGGGGAGGGGAATGTAGAAGCACAGGTAAAAGTGGAGAGGTACCTGAGGAGTTAGATGTCTGGCAGGTGTGAGAGAATTCCACTGTCTGTATTGAGTCAGATTCTAGTTGGACCAATTAGAATACATTTTTTTCAGAGCCCACAACATAAATGCAAAGCTGAGATAGAAGAGACCTTACATGTGAGAGAACAACATTGATTTTTTTGGGAGCTTAACTAACCAAATTGATTTGGGCATAACTTAAGTAGTGTTTTCTTGTCCCTCTTCTCCCTTTCCAAAGTAACTAGTGCCCACCATTTGGGAAGGTGCTTATGAAACAATCTTCTACATTCAACTGTAAATACATTGCATTTTAGGAATTTTAAAATGTGGAAGTTGGTTAAGCTTGTAGGTTAATCATATACTCTGCACTCACATCATCACATGTTCTGCTTACTGAAAAAGAAGGTGAAACAGTATTAAATTTATTATTTGTTATTAAAATTACTAACCGGACAATAATAAAATCAAGAACGTGTCACCAAGGTATGTTAATTTGAGTACTGTTAAACGAAATTGAGAACAAAATGATACAACTATCAAGTCAAAATCAAACTAATGGTTCATGTGCCCTCCATCCTAACCACTCTGTTTGCAAGTCCTATGTACTTCTTACATCTGCTTTTGGGGCAAGGTCTGTGTCAAGATCTATCTTAACTCTCTGTTGTACAACCGAGACATAAATCAGTTGGTCATAAATTATATTGAACTTCATTCATAAAATGTTTATAATAGAATTACAAATGGTATTTTAATAAATAGTATGTCTATGATTTATCTATTACTACGTAGTCCAACAGGTCAATAGGTTGTGCATAATCATGGCTTATAGAACCATGTATATGCCTTCTTCTGATGAACGTAGACCAATTAATAATCCATGCTACTTTTATAACTTCTTGTAATCATGCCTTAGTATAAATATCAAGTTAACTGTGAAAGCAGAATGTATATTTTTATTTAAATAGTTACCAATTACAGTCATTGGTGGTTGGTTGCACAGTTTTTCCAGGAAGCCAACAAAAATGACACTGAATGACTAACCAGTTTTGGATGAATTTTTTAATTGTTTGCCTACTAAAAATTAATTGTAGGTTTAGAATTTGAGGATTTGATAATCTGTTCATAAGAAAAAAAATTCAGAACAAGGTAAGGTGAAAAGTCTGTCTCTAGCCACAATGGCCACCTGAGCCCTATTCTTCAACTGAGGCCCTACAATTTAGGAAAAAGAAAAAAATTATATGTATATGTTATATTTGTGATCTGAAGAAGACTATATTGCATTCAAAAGCTTGTCTAAGTATATCCCAACCGTGCAGTTCCAGTAAAATATATCACCCATAAAATAACTTGCCTCTTGCAAAAATGGTTAAATTAGTTATTGCAATTTTTCATGCAGTTATGAATTAATACAGTAAAAGGTGCCTTAACCGGCACCTTACAAGCTGACATGCTCTATTAACTGGCATGCCGGCTTGTAAAGTAAAAGCGAAACTGGAAGTGCCCACCGTGGCAGTTCCAGTTTTGCCAGGCTCCCATGGCCTGGGGCAAAGCAACCTGCGCTGCTGAGTCCCCACGGCCCAGGGCATAGCAGGCTGCGTGGGGCCCGCCTCCCTGTCCCGCGGGGCCTGCAGGAGGGTCAGTGATGTAGTGGGAGGGGCGGCGACACCCCAGATGCTGTGGGAGAAGCGGTGGCCTGAACAGGCAGATGCCTATTCAGGCCTCTCAATTAACTGACATATTTTGTTATTCAGCACCCCCCATTCCTCATGGGTGCCGGATAGTAAAGCTTTTGCTGTAGTTCCTTTAATGGTAGCTTAGGTCACACAGAGATTGGTCATGAGACACAAAGTAGACCAATATGAAACTTGTTAGGTTTTGGGGGTGGGGAGGGAGAGGAGTTTCACCCTTAATATTTGGTTTTGCCAAAGAATCCAAATTATAAGTAAATCTCAAAGAAAATGCCAGTGAAATTCTTTGGTGGCCATTTTGAAGTTAGCTGTCACTGTCCCTACAACTACCGGTGTACAAGTGGCCATATCACAGAAATTATCACTACCATCACACTAATTGGCACCCATTTAGCATTCTTAGCAGAATACCAAAGTTGGAATGGATATGGAGACTGCCTTGTTAGTTCACTGCTAAAATGTTACCTTTACCGAAGAATAAGCTTGAGGTGCATACTTAGGTAACAATGGAAAGTTTTTACTTCCTGTGCTGGACAAAGGGAAGTCTTCAAAGGTTTCTAGATTTGTCGGCCAAACAATATATGCAAGACAAAACCAAGCAAACAAAAGCAGTCCTCCTTCCAATATGTCTAAAAACATACTATACATGGTTAATGTGAATGGGTAAATATTTGACATCTCTGGAAATTCATAACTGGTAGAAAGGTATATGGAATCAGGTAGAATCTAGTCTGGGATTGTGTCAGAGTTGAAATGTCTATGGCTGTAGTGAAGCACACAGGATCAGGTGTTAGATTAGTAAGAGCAGTTTGTTTTTACATTGTGTTTGATTCTTGCTTGCTCATGGTAGTGATAGACTGTTTGATGTTCCGTTGATATTTAATATTTTCTAGTTATAACTATCATAAAACTCAAAATATTGGTCTCGCTTGTAGGTGTGTGCACTAGGACATTTCACAACCCCTTCTCTCTTACAAACTGATTATTTCCATTGAGTGCATATCCATGTCCAAATACTTGAAATACTTCTAAAGATCTGTCATAGTCACTTCTGGAAAGTGATGCTTAGTCTTCTAAGACACTTAGGCATTTTAAGAGAATGTAACTTATTCTCTGTAATGGTGGCATTTTTATGTTATGGATCTGTGTCTCTGGCTGTTATGAGGCTTCTGCAAAAGGAAAAATCATCACTCTTAAGTTGCCACAGTTTCTGTAAGTCTTCAGACACGTACATATGAAAACTATTGTTATTTAATGTAATGGTCCGTGAAAAAAGTTAGACTGAAAATCTAAGGTATTGAAATCTTTCAGACCACAGAACCATTGCAAGACCCACAGTCTGCTTTCCTGGAATCCCTAGTCAATACATTTTAACCTAGACTAGGAGGAAACACATTAGAAGTAAAAGGATGTCATATTTCCTATGCAGTCACTCCATGTTGCCCCCACTAAAACTGCCAAGTATTGTTAGCGGTGATGTAGATGCTTTTCTGTCAGAATTTGATAATTCGTTTTACATAAGCTGTAGAGACTACCAGATGGCACTGACCTGCAGTAATAATTAACATGATCAAAGCTGGTTTAGGTAGTGACGTAGAGTACATTCTCCTGGACACACAGTGTGTCCAGAAGGTGTGACATCCCAAGGGACAGTTGGAGTGTGGTCAACATGAACTTCTGGGTGGTAAAACGGAAACAGGTCAGCTGCAAGACCCTTGCAAGGGCAGTAGTAAAAACAGTTACATCCTACTATAAATAGTTCTATATATAAGTTCCTGCAAATAATAAAGACTTTGTAGTACACCACAAGTATCATCGCAATACTGCACAGGTTAACCTAAAGGTAAAAGGCTCCTGACCCTTTTGCCATTATTGTGAACTATTCAACCCTCTTGTATCATACTAAATGAAAATTAATTTGCATTATCTTCATAGCAGCATCTCCATAATACCACATATCCCCCAGAAAGCTGTAATTTGGTATTTTGAGTTGCATTATTGGCCTCTCTGTTCCCTTTTATTTTCCCTTTTCATTGCTATGGCAGCATGTGATGTTCCTGCTGGAGCCCTTCTCATATTGACAAGGGATGTTAATCCTAACTCAGCCCTCCTTAACCTTCTATGTATCTGTCTTCCTCACCCTTTCTTTTCCTCCCCTGTGGTTCCTTTTATATCTCTATAATTTATCCACATAGCAGGTATAGCACAAATTACATCTGCATACCAGTGATTTTTTTCCAAATTACAAAATCAGTGTCTTCAAGATATCCTGTTATAATAAGCATCTTTCTCTCATCTTTTTTGATAAGTTGTCCCCAAGCACTTTTCTCTGTCTCCTATCCTTTTTGCCTTCTCTTTGCCCTTGTGTTGACAGTAGTTCTTCTCACATCTTACAATATCATTTACGTGCTGATACCACTCAGTTGTGTTCTTCTTTTTTCTTTCCCCTCATAATAGCTGTACTTTAATTTTAATCCAGCCCTAATTTCTATGATTCTATGATGTTTCATATTCTTCAGAGAGAGAGGGGTGGGGTGATGATATTCATTTGTCAACACTATACAAAAACTTGTAGCAGTGAGAGAAAAGTTAATACAAAATACCTTTCAATAAACCTTGGAACCTGCCAAAATTGATCAAGATGCCAGCTAGCCTGAATCATTTAAATCACTCTACTGTTACAGCTATCAGTCTTAGACATCTGCAACTTGAACAATAATTTCTGTGGTGAATTTGGTATCTCTTAGACAATTTCAGAATATACATTCTAAAATGAATTGTATCATGAAATCCTCCACTCTCACCTCATGAGAGGCTGAGGAGTTTGGAAAAGAACATTTTGTTACAGATCCATTTCAATACAGACTTGCCTTTTTAAATGCCGAAAATACATATTTAAAGAAATAGAAAGGGACTCAAACTAAAATACCACATCTAAATACCCATAACCTGGAGAATCACATCTGAATGTTTCTAAATCAGGAGTCTTACTTGAATCTTGCCAATATTTCTACTTGGGCAGAATCAAAGTCCTAGATCCAAATGCACCCAGTTTTGAGGGTATTCAGTTTTAGATTTGCATCTTAATTTTAATAAACATATACTGGATATTTTGTAATAATAACATTTCAGAGTGGCATTTTGGTCATCTTTATCCTTCATGCAGTGACATTCCATATGAAATTGGGGCCTCTGAGTGGAGTTTTCAAAGGGACGCTCAATAAGTCAATAAACTATCCAGTATTGAGTGCTTTTTGAAGTCATGCCTGATATTGGATATTGTCTTCTAATATAGTGCTAGATGATGATCTTAACCTTGGCAGCAAATGGCTTCTGAATAGTTTCCAAAGTTGAATTAATTTTTTGCATAATAAATATAATCATGTGCATGCAATTTAGATTCTTTATTTACCTGGGCTTAGTGTGAAGATTTTCTCCAGATTTTGAAATGAGTGTTCTCATAGTTTAAGTACAGACAGTAAAAAAGCCTAAGGGTGGATTGATTCAGTGTGTGCAGGTGAATCTAAGATGCAGAGATTAAATTGAGAAGCAAGTGAACAGACATTCACTTTTGATTTGGGTAATGCAGCCACATGCCTGCAATGGCTCAAGCCAGAAGCTGGGGGGCATTAGAACATACTTGCCAGCCACTGCCAAATGGAGGGGAAGAGAGAAGCCCTCCAAGGCTCTCTCCACTCCCTGTTTGAGCAGAGGGAGTGTGGCCAGACCTTGTTCTGTGCTCTGCCTAGGTGGGGGTAGGTGGCACCTGCCAGGCTGAGTAGGGGATGGGTGGGGAAAAAGGTAGTGGCATTGAATTCATAAAAGCTTGAACAAGAATAGTTCTTTCTTTGAATTGAGCATTAAACACAGCTTAGCTGTGTGTTCACTTCCTCTTCCTGCTGCCCCTGAGGTCTCTGGGATTTGCAGTCCACGGTCACATCAGCAGGACTCTGCAGGATTGCTCATCACTGAGCTTCTGTTCTATTACAGCAGGGGCTGGCAATTATTTTGGGCAGAGGGCCACTTACTGAGTTTTGGCAAGCCATCAAGGGCCGCATGACAGGCATCCCAGGGCAGATTAATATTAATTTTCTAAATTTTTAGGGGCCCCATAGGCCGGATAGAATGGCCTGATGGGCCACATCTGGCCTGTGGGCCACATTTTGCCCACCTGTGTTACAGGTTTTAACCAGTTTCTGAAGACTTAAATTGGTTTATGTGTAACTTCTATCCCTAACCTTGCAGAACTGGTCTATGATGTCTGACAACTAGTCACAGGCTACTAGAATGGACTAAGGTGATGGTGCTCTACCTCTTGACCCCATGGTCCAGGCGAATGGGGTAGGGTCAGTACACAGGTCACATCAAGCCCCACGTGCAAGTATCTGACTCTGGGATCTGATACCACCCACTCCCTGTACTGAGTGCTGGGAGTGGGTACTGGGGCCTGGTACTTCCCCTTTCATCTTGCATGCAAGGCTTGGTCCCCTGGGGCCCAGCGCTGCCCCCTCCCATAGTGATTGGCCTCCAGGGACCTGGCATCTCACCCTCCCGACTCACTACACTGGGATTGGTCCCCTGGGGCCTTGCAGTGCCCCTCCCACTTCAATAGGTTGGGGGTCCTGGGAGCCTGCCACTGCTTCCCCAGTAGTCCCCTGCATGTCAGGATTAAGTCTTGAAGCCCGGGACCACCCCGTCCCAGCCCTCTGCATACCGGGATTGGGCACTGAGGCTGGACCCACCCCTACCTGGCCCTGTGCAATAGGATCGGGTGCCTGATCCAATATGCAGGGCCTGGGGCTCTTCGTGTGTCCAGAAATTTGGTGCCACTGGTCTCTTGTCATCATATGTCCAGACCCATGGGGCACAGCTCTATGGGCCAGATCTGGCTTGTGGTGTAGGGGCTCACCACCCCTCAACTTAAGCCAGTTAGGGTTGGAGTGTTGTACCCATATGGTCCAGGAAATTAGAAAAGTTTTTCATGGTAGTTGGACTCCTTGTATTAGATTCTAGCATAGGTGAGATGCAAACTGTAGTCCTTTTGATCCATAGAAATCAGCTTTGCTGAGTCAGCTGAAAGGGAACCCTTTCCATTCCTGAGTGAAAGAAGCCTGTCTCATATAAAAGCCACTTTTCATGCATTTTCTTTTAGGTTTTCTGCAAAGAACAATTGCTCTCTGAGCTTTGGCTAGTTATTAAAGTGTGTTGGTAAGGTATTGCACAGCTCTGACAAAGTGGCTGCGAGGAGACAAATACGGAAAATGTTTCTTCTTGGTGAAAGAGAATGTGTGAATCTTTCTACACTGCTTTTACCTAACTCATAGGGGAGTGAAGACACAACACCAAAGCATCTACTAAAATTGACGTGAACAATAAGACCCAACAATAATAGTCTGCTGAATGTTGCATCTGCCTTTATGAACCTTCACTCTTTCCCTGCCTAGATTATTCTGATACCCACCTTTATAATCTCCTTAGAACTAACTCCTTGGACACCAGCATGTGTGTTTATTGAAAGTTAATTGTATGGGCTGAAAGCCACTATAGCCCAACAGATCACAACTTTTGTCCAAGGCTTTCCATTTCTATACTTATGTGAGCAGTAGCAGGTATTATTACAGTGTCTTCATTGTCATTTAGTTATCATGCTCATTGCCGTTATACCTAAAAACCCCCAGAGTATTGTTTAAATACATGACATAAGATGTGAAAGCAAAAATAATAAAAAAAAGAAAAGAGAAAAAATCATGTAGTTGTTAATTTTTGGCACCATGTAATTAAACCACCTTTTTAATGTTATTTTTTTGCCAGTATCCAATTAGCAGAGCCATCTGCCTAAAGAGTTCTGGACCATCTGTCTGGAATATAGTTCTGTTCATTTTTCTGGTTCCTGGCTAATTAACTTCTTCACTGTGACATGTAATAGTACATTTTGTTTTTACACGTCAAAGAAGTGTGTATGTAATATATGTGTGTGTATTAATATACACATTACAAATGTCTGTACGTCTGTCTCGCCACAATACTACAAATATTGTTGGGGACTCAGTTATGTTCGATTCTTATAAGTGCAGCTCCCATTGATAGCACTAGAAGAGGAATGTGTTTTCATTCTCTTGGATGCACATCTAATAACAGAAATGCTAATTAACCAGTCCTTCCCTGGCTCTTCTTGTATTCTGAACCTGGCTGACATTCACTGATTGATTAGGATCTCATAATGGGGCTATATCAAAATGAAAAGGTTGTGTTTCTCCCTTAATCAGTTTATAACTTCTCTGGAAAATTTGTGGCAGGACTTCATGTCCTGCTGCCTTTGGATATGAAGAAGGCAAGAACTGTTGTCCTTTTTGACTATTGTTTATCCAATAAATGAGAAGTACTCATGCATTCTTAACACTGTGCATGTGTTTTTTTGCTTTCTGCAAAGGTATCTGAACAAATCCAGTGGTGTTTGGCATGCCTCTTGGTTTCCCCTGGAGCCAGCCCAACTGCATATATTTAGTTTGCTCACTAAAGATATCATTGTTTAACTTTTGAACAAGAGTCTATTGCCATTCAACCATTATCCAAGTGTATTGTGGTACACTTTATTGCTGCAAAGTATATACTTACTATTACTAGTTAATTTTTATGCTGACAGACTGTTGAAATATATATTTTTTTTGTTAGTAAAGATTTTTTTCTGCTATTTAGTTTTAGTTGGAATTTGTTCCTTTACTGGAATTATGTCCTGCTTCAAAATTTCATGTCACTTTCTTTCTTAAGCTTTCAAAGTGCTGCACAAACAGTAAGGAAGGAATGTCTGTAAAACACACTGAGTTATGTATGAGAATACTTGTACAAAACACAGCAGTTTTTCCTTTGAGTCTACTGGATTGTGCTAATTATCATGCTCATTAACTTAGCATCATGTGTATTCAGTATCCCCATGCTTCAAAATGTCTTGCCTTATGAGCCTCATCTCCTTCTATGACCAGGTAACTCACCACCTGGACATGAGAGAGCAGGGTGACATTGTATACCTTGACTTCCAAAAGGCCTTTGATCTAGTATCCCATAATGTCCTTACAAGAAAATTGGAGGATTGTGGGCTTAATTCCAAGACAGTCAGGTGGGTGAGAAACTGGCTGCAGGATAGGACCCAGAGAGTCGTAGTGAACAGATCTGTGTCATCCTGGCTAGATGTGGGCAGTGGTGTGCTGCAGGGGTCAGTGCTTGGCCCAGTACTTTTCAACATCCTTATTAACTGTTTGGATATTGGGGTAAAGAGCTCACTGGCGAAGTTTGCAGATGCCACCAAGTTATGGGGGAGCATGGTCATGCTTGAAGATAGGCGACAGATACAGGTGGACTAGACAGGCTAGCAAGTTGGGCAGATCGGAATCTGATGAAGTTCAATGTCAAGAAATGTAAAGTGCTCCACCTCAGGACGAGCAACCCCCAACACACCTACAGGCTTGCCAGCACCAAACTGACTAGCACCACGAATGAAAGGGACCTGGGGGTAATAATAGACCACAGTATAAATATGAGCCAGGAGTGCAATGCTGTAGTCAGTAGGGCAAATAATACTCTGCCGTGCATCAATCGATGCATCTCCAGCAAAACCAAGGGGGTGATTCTTCTGCTCTACTTGGCACTAGTGAGACCACAGCTGGAGTTCTGCATCCAGTTCTGGGCACCACACTTTAACAAGGATGTGGACAAGCTTGAGAGAGTCCAAAGAAGAGCCACCTGTATGATCAGAGTCTTAAAGGCAAGCCATATGAGGAAAGCCTGAGGGATCTGGGACTCTTTAGCCTGAGGAAAAGAAGGATGAGGAGGGACCTGGTAGCAGCTTACCGTTACACTAGTGGAGTACATCGAGGGCTCAGCGAGCAACTGTTTACCAGGGCACCCGAGGGGAGGACCAGGAGTAATGACCCTAAACTCCTTGAAGACTGATTCAGGTGCAACATTAGGAAAAACTTCTTCACAGTCAGGGTGTCCAGACTATGGAATAAGATCCCTCCAGAAGTGGTACAATCACCTACCTTGGAAATCTTCAAGAGGATACTAGACAGTCAATGGACACAATGATCTTCTGAGGTCCCCTCTGGCCTTACAATCTATGAATCTATCAATTTGGCTCAGTTAATTTTATTGTTGTACAGGTTTCCCTTGATTTATGCAGTACACGTGTTCTCAGAGAACGGCGCATAAATCAAATTAGCATAAAGTGAACCAACTTTACAATGTAACAAATAGGAATAGAAGCCCCTGGCAGTAAGGGAGGGAGTGAAGCTGGGACTAGGGAAGGGGCAGGGGGGGTTGCCAGTCCTGGGGTTGCACAAGGCAGCAAAGCTGCACTCACCCCAGCCCCGGCTGCAGTGGCCCTGGGAGTGGCTGGCACCAGCTGCCTGCAGGTGCTGGGCTGCATGTGCTCTGCCTGTCCCCCCACGCCTGGGTTCTGCCTGTCCCCACTCACCTCTGCTCCTAGGCTGCGCCATGCCCTGGTGCAGGCAGCTGGTGTCGGCTGCTTTGAGGGCCGCTCCAGCATGGGCTGGGGTGAGTGCGGACAAGCAGAGCCCTGGGTGAGTAATTTTGTGGTGATATCTTTTATTGGACCGGCTACATTGTTGGGATAGACTTAGACAAGCTTTCAAATGCAATGCGTTTTCTTAATGCATTTGGTCCAATAAAAGATAACGCCCACAAAACTCCTTGCTTATTGCATATTTTTCTGGACCAATACAGCCACAGCATCACTCCAGTGCTAGCAGTACATATAGTTTACTATGACATATAAGAAAGAAAAGACATATCCTGAGAATCTCAGTAGTGGACTAAATAGATAATTGTCATGCATAGCTCCATGCCCAATTCTTTGCCCAACCAATCCAGATTCTACTGAAGTATTTAAGAGCTACTTAGGAACTAACAGTTTCACAATAGATTACAGTAGCGATTTTGCATACATCAAACTTTGTCTTTCTAAAATAACACACATTAATTTGTGTCAATTAGACATCCTAATACTTGAAGTCAGGTCATCCATCAGCTCTGTCTGAAGATAAAATTACAGTGTGGTTGTGTTGGAGGACTTCTTTTTTTAATATTTGATTTGGTTTAATATGTAACATGCTTTTCTCTTGCTTGCTTTTTAAATGAAGTTTAAACTGTTTTCTCCTGGAAGACTATTTTTTCCCCTTATCCTACCCTTTGTATATTTCCAGAAGAGCTAATTAAAAGTTGGAATTTGGTCTGTTAAAAATCGTACCATTCTCACAAAAAAAAGTTATCTTCTGGAGCAGAAATAGAATTCTCAAAATGTCTACCAATGGAGAAAATGCAAAAAAGAAAAGAAAAGAAAACTAAAAACAATTGGGCAATGCATTGAGCATTGGCTTAGCATAAGTCAGTAATGTACCTTTGCAAATTTCTTTCCACCAGTCTGTCCCTGACCAGGTTCATACGGCATGTGTATTATAGTCAAATTTCTCTTTAGCACTCCAGTGACTGCTGAAATGTTGAGTTTAAAGTTCACTTACAATGTTATGCAAAGCCTCTCTACTCCTTTGATGCTCTTTAACTTGTTTTGACATTCCACCCTGCATTAGCACAAAGTCTCTTAAAGAACTGGTGTACTCCAGCGGTCCAGAAGAGCTGAATAAATCTAGCATATCTGCTGCCCTTACTTTAACAATAAATGCAAGTACTCTACATGTGTGGCTGGGCTGTGCCTGTGTATTAGTGATTAAAATGGTTATATTTTAATGCTCAAGTGTCCTTGTAACACATTATCTGATTGTGACCCCTTTTATGACAGCCTCTTCCAGCATAGGTAGTTTTCCACCTTTTTAAAATTAAGGCATCCCTCAGAAAATTGCAGTTCTTCACTTTGTTGTTTTTTGGCTACGGAAAAATGTTAGAGTAAATCTTATCGCAAAGAACTTAGGAAGACCACAACAGGTTAGAGTATTTTCAGCACCATGGATTCCTATTTGAAATCTTTGGATTTATTTTGTGAATTGTATAAGTGTTTGCATACCTAAGAGTATTTATATTGCATAGCACCCCACAACACTCTTAAAAAGGATCTCATGGCAGTGCAGGGTGCCATGACACCCTAACTTAGAATCATTTACCTAGAGTTACATAAGTATACTTAGTTTTAAATGTTATCCATGATTTCTTAATTTCATCACTAATGTAAAAGGGATCGGGGTGAATACACATTCTTCTTTCCCTAACAGGATTGCATCTTACGTAAAACTTACACTAAAAGTTTACAATGTGTTACTCAGAGCTTTATCAACTTAATTGACTTTATATTTAAATATAACATTTACTTATGAAAGTTGGTTTGATCTAGCTTCCCCTGTACGTCCTTGGCTACTGTATCTGGCAACATGAGATTATATCTTAGTAGTTAGTATCCATATTTCAATTTATCTGTACAAAGAACAGAGAAAGAGGTACTTGCAATATGATAAACTGGATTTCCAACTTGCTTGCATTCAATTTCATTGCATATTTTTGATGAAAACTTAAGAAAATCCACGAGCAGATTTTTGTGTTTTGACTCTCTGAGGTCTTTGTCATGAAAATGTTACTCGTTTTAGGTTTTAACTAATAATGGCTGCTAGTAGATATGGAAAAAAACAAACAAACTGTGCTTTACCAGAAGAAGCAGCACATTAGGGTGATGTGGCTCTGCAGTGTCTGAATAGATCAGGCACTTCAGCGGGGCTTTTTGGCACTTTTATCTAATAGCTGATCCAATCACCTATTAGATAAAAGTGGCAAAGAGTCCTGCTACTGTGCCTGATTTATACAGCTGCTGTAGAGCTGGGTCAGACTCAGGTGCTGTCTCTTCTGGGCATGTGTTGGGCTTGGCGCAGCCGTATGCCAAATTTAAACTAAAGTGTGCTTTTTTTCTTTTTCACATCTGCAAGCATAAATAATGTGCTAATTTTGGTGCTTTCGTCATTAGACTGTACAGTAGAGATTTTAAAGGAAGTCTGTTGAGAATGAAATAGAAATTATATTAATGTGTGAATGGTCACAATGGCCACATCTATATGAATGTGTTTGAACTGAGTGACAAAGTTTTCCTGCCCCCATATTTTATAATCTAGAAAATTAATCACAGGGTTAAGGATCTTAATTCCTAAATTCTGTTCCCATCTCTGCTATTGATAAGAATATAATATTTTGTATTTCTGTAGCTCTTTCCAAGGATCATTTGATTATGCTCTTCACCTGTTTGATGAAGGTGTTAAGTATATCTACCAACATTTGCATATTTGGAAATAGAGTTTGAAGGACATTATTAGGGTCATACAGCAAGTCACCCTTAGATCCAGATTTTTGGACTCCCAAAACCAATGTCCAGTTCATTAGACTAAGAAGTAGGCTCCAGACAAGCAACATAATCTTTCTCAGTTTGAAATTCCAGGTTTTAAAATGGGAAGATTTGCACAGTTTTGTGCATTGGAGAAGATATTTTAAATCTTGTATAGTATATTTTCACCTATAGTAAATATTATTTACTCTGCATTAGATACAGGGAAAATGTGGCTCGGATGGGTTGATTGTGTGAGAAGCAAAAGCAGGCCTTGAATCTTTAAAGTTGTGCATTCAAAAACCTGCTTTTGAAAATTTGGTGTGGAGCCTTATGTCTTGTGGGTACAGTGGTCTAATGAATTATGCATGGCTATATTAGAGGTGTTGTGAAGCCTAAAGTTTATAACTACTACATGAAGTGTTAAACAATACTAACCCAAGTCAGTGGCACAGCTCCCTCTTCCAAAAAACTCCATAGTCATTGGGTTTTCACACAGTTGGAAACATGCTGTTTTAATGGTGGAATGTGACTTTCTTGAATAATATTTTATCCTTTTCTAATTTCCTCTATATTTTTTCCCATATCTTTATTCACTCTGCAAGCCCATCTATATCAGCATATAGTTAATCTTCCCTTTTTCTCCTCCTCTTTCTCTTGGCTTTCTGTCTTCTTCCTTCCCCATTCCTCCCCTCTCCCCCCATCACTCCCAAGAGTCCCTGCTTTAATATTTCCTACTCATTTCACAAATGGCAAGTGTTCTCCTTCAAGCCGTTAATTTAAACCTATGGGACATGTCCCCACGAGCAGGGGTGTGCAGTTGCCATGGAGTAAAAAGCAGCAGCACAAATTTGTGTAACGGCTTTTTGTCCCAGTGCACGCCCTGGCACATAGGGTTAACATGGGGAAAAATGCTCTGGGTGAGGTAGGGGGAGGCTGGGGTCAGCACCTGGACTGACCCCAGCCACCTTACCTGTGGTCCAGGGGGCCTCCCAGGGCTGCAGCACCAGCAATCTGGGTGTGCAAAGCCTGGCCAACAGCTGGAGCGTGGCTCTGGCTGGCCAGGTTCTGATTTTGGGTGGCACATGGCATGTGTACCACCCTGCTTTTTTATGTCTTTTTTTTTTATGCTGCAGTTAGCAGTGCAGTGCATGCCTGCATGTGTGGCATGTGTGGTTTGTGATGCCACAGACAGGTCTGCAGCACTGCAAACTGAATGTGTGCGCTCATCTAAATGCACCCATGAAGTCGTCTTGCACTGCTCTCCTCCAAGTAACTCCTCTGTACTTCCATGCATTGGAAGCATGGTAAAGTTTTTAACCTTCAGTGCCCTTTAGGGATAATATTTCCCAAATCAGATACCGACACACAATGCTGTATAATGTATAGGCTTATTGTGTCGTAGTGATACTTGCATTTGGTATTTGTTCTGAAGCAATCCTTATTCTTTAGAAAACTGTGTTGGTCTGCCAAGAACAGTCCTTTGTAATGTCCTTACCATTAGTGGGGTAAAATTAGTTTTCATACAACAGAATGAAAAGAGTTAAGCCATTGTTCCCTTTTTATATAACTCAGTATGAGTTTTTTTTCATGCTGTTAGAATACAATTTGTTACAAACGTTAGGGTCATTCACTGATGGATTCTTCCAGCCTGTTTCAGAAGTTTTCAATGAATTCCCCCCACTGCTGTACAAATTCATCTGGAATAGAAATGTTTTAAATGGAAGGGATG
This sequence comes from Gavialis gangeticus, assembly GCF_001723915.1. Classification (NCBI taxonomy): domain Eukaryota; kingdom Metazoa; phylum Chordata; order Crocodylia; family Gavialidae; genus Gavialis; species Gavialis gangeticus. The sequence continues at coordinate 15,329,068 of NW_017728992.1, read as the reverse complement.
GAGCAGGGAGGGAAGGGATGTTGATTATAAGGTTATTTTTCCTGAAATGAAAAACCGCATTCTTGGGTTAGTTGAAAAGGCAAATCAAAGAATACTATGAAGTAGAATCCAAAGGTTTTTTCTTCCCTTCATTTAAATAGCCATTCAGCCTATTATTTTTACTAATTACAGAGCCTCCTTGGTATTAATCCAGTCTCCATGGAAGGTCAGGTACAAAACATAAGCTGCATTAAATCAGCATGAATTGTCTTTGGTTATTTATTGGTAAATGAAAATGGGCAGACTTTGGTTTAAACTGTTCAGCTTGAATAGTTAGCTAAGAACTCACCATTCTGTCTGGTAGAAAGCAGATGTAGTCCATGATGCTCTTAAATACTCTCTCCATGTGACAAGTATGGCTACTATAAAATACACTCTACTTGCAAATGTACATGCATATCAATGTGTGCATTCTGAAACAGCCACTTTGCTCCCTTAAATAGTAGATTTTCTAAGTCATAGCATTCGAATATTAGATAACAAAATCATAAGGCTTAGTTCATGCACAGAACCTGTAGCCTGGTAAAATAGTGTAACAGCTCTAGCATAAATCTGCTGAAATGGGGAGACGGCACAGAAATGAGGATAAATCACCTCAGTTCTATTGTAGACAGTTTTACTGTTTGTTGTTTTGTACGTGCCCCCCACCTGACTAAATGGATGTTTTAGTGCTTGTGATTAGTGCTGTGTTGGTAGCCCAAGGACTGAACCCTTCAGTTGATACTCAAAGCAAGGGCAGTGACATACATGCTTTTCCACAACACCACGGCTATATCTCTCCATAACACTGACCCCTGATGCAGTGATGAGGCAGGCCGTTAACCCATGGAGGCAGGCCGAGAGGGTGTTTTGTCTTGTGTGCTTTTCCAGTTTCTTAGCTTTGTTAGACCTGCCAAGCATGGTTCTAATTAGTGGCATTTGTGATTTGTTATTTTTTATACTGTTGCTGTATCTAATGGTAGGTCTCGACTGAGATCACAAACATGAAATTTCTGAGAAATCACTAGGACTGTATGCCTTCAAAAAGAAGGCACATTTTTACAATTAAATATTTCATCTACAAATGGACTGGGTCTGTACGTGCAAGGAAGGAAGGAAAGGTGGGCAGGCTTATATATACAATGCAGATGCTATATCCTTGTAAATATGACTTTGATTTTTTTTTCTTATATTGGAAGTCAGAAAAATACTGACCTGCCTTAAACTCAGGAGTAGTCTGTATTAAAAGGAAAATGATAATATTTACAATTCTGGGGAACAAGAAAGAAGCCATTAGGAGAATATTATGAATGAATGTTCTTCTATATTAGTAGTTAATTCACCAGACGTGTGTTATATAAGACTGTACTGTGGGTTGGATGTCTCTGTGTTTTGTGGATTTTACTTATCTGTGTCCATAACTGTTTGTGTTTCAGGCAGCAGAGTGGCAATGTGATGAAGCTACTAAAAGAGCCTGTTACAGTAAGGGCAAATCAAAGGTAAGAAGGTGACAGCTGTACAGCTTAATCAGAACTTATATTTGAGTGACTAGTACAATTCAGTGTACAAACCTCTTCTCTATAAATTCTTGTTATCTCCCATTCCTTTTTGAAGTGAGTCTTTAGGGAGGCAATATTACATTTATTGCAGTGGAGGCAAAAGAATATGAACAATAACAGAAGACAAGGATAGCTCCTTCTTTCTTGGAAATATCAAGGGCACTAGAGTAACAATACCCACCTTATTCAGCCTCTGTCACTTTACTGTCTTACTCCTGCAGTCTGTGAAACACACAGTACTAGATTTTGATCTGATTTTTCAGCACACTGGTGTAAATCCACTCATCTCTCAGGAGGCAGGGTACATTTTTTAACACCATTTTAGACTTCTGTGCTGTTCTGTTGCCTCATGACCCCAAATCAATTGAAAATGAAGATGGCAATCTGAAATTTACTATTGATGTCAAAATAGGATTTGGTCTCCAGAGTCAGATTCCAGTTTTGACTAATTACAATATATTTTTTCAGTGCACACAAAGTAGTTAAATGCAAAGCTGAGGCAAAACAGACCTCCTCTGTGAGAACATTATTTTTTGTGAGCTGAACTGACCAAATTAATTTGGGCATAACCCACCTTGGTAAGTAGTGCTTTTTTGTCCCTTTTACCTCCCCCAAGGTGGTTAGCATCCACCAGCTGGGAAGGTGCTTGTACAGCAATCTTCTGTGTTCACTGTAAATGCATTGCATTTTAGAAATGCTGTCTCATAGGAGAAGCAAATGCTAAAAAAAATAAATTGATTAAGCTAGGAGGCTGACCAAATGCACTCCACTCAGGTCATCATATGATCTGGATCCATGCTGCTAACTGAAAGAAATATCATGCAGTATTAGATTTGAGAACTTTATTAAAATGGCTAAACAAGCAAAACTAAACTCAAGAATACCTATCACCAGTGCTAAGCTAGTGTTAGAATCGGTAAAGTATAAATTGAGAACAGAATTGTACAACTATCAAATTAAGGTCAACTCAAGAATTCTGTATATTAGTCTCAGTGTTGGACTGGACTCATTTTATCTAGCTGAATTACCAGATTAATACATAAAATATACAGTGGTTTTAAAACCTAAGAAGATGTTTGGGAACATGGATGCCTTTGGGCATAAAGATCCCTAGAGTTTCATACAAATCAGTTAAGTCTATGGTTTGGAGCATCTTAGACATTTTCAACTTGGAAAACAGCACACGCATCCATGGAGATCTTTTTGAGACACTGTGGGTGCATTTACATGTGTCATTAAGGTTACATAATAAACTCCAGCACAGTTTGCACTGGAGTCAGCTGCTCCTGGGCATAGCATCTGCATGTGCTCCCAGGACTGCAACAGTTTGAGCCAGGGTGGAGGAGACCTGGACTGGCAGCAGGTTTGGGGTTCCAGGCACAGGCTCCAGGTGGCATTGGAGGGGCTGTCTGGGGCACAAGAGCACTGAAACTGTGGAGCTGTGTGGCTGGTCCCCCAAGCCTGCTGCCAGCCTGCAGTTGCTCCACCCTGGCTCAAATTGCTGTGGTCCCAGTCACTGTTCACACGTGCATTTCAACTCAGTAAATGACTCTGGTATAAGATAGTACTGTTTCTGGCAGCAGGCGGTGGCGGCACTGGGAGGGGTGGCTACGGGGAGCTAAGGTGAATTTTGGGGTAGCTATAGCCCCCTCCAAGCCCTCCCTAGTGGCATTCCTGCTCAGGGCCCTCCACTCTTCTGCCTTTCCCTCGGTAGCTCCATGCTGGTTGCATGTCCCCTGCCTGCCCCGCAGTGGGGGGCTCCCAAGGGAAAGGCAGCAGAGCAGAGTGCTCAGAGCAGGGGTGGCACTAGGAGGGGGTTTGGGGAGCTATAGCCACCCCAAAATTTACCTTATTCCCCCCCTGTAGCCACCCCTCCCAGAGCCGCCGCTGCTGCTGTCTGCCCACCCCACTCCTACCTGCTCTGAGCCCAGCCCTGGCCCAGCACCCAGCCCCCCTGCCAGGAAGAGGTTGGTGCTGTCCCTGACCCTAAACCCACAGTGGGCAGTCTGCAGCTCCATACACAAATCTGGGGGGGAGGGGCAGGCACCCCCCAGGCCACTCCTGGGGTGCATGCAGTGGTGGAGAGCTGCTTCCCATCCTCACTCTCCCATGTCCCCTGGACAAGCCTTGCCTC